>NC_048416.1:10035229-10039524 GCF_013103735.1 Etheostoma cragini | reverse complement strand
TAAATGATAATTAACTAAAGATTAATTAACTATCAATTTACCATCTATAAATGATGGTTATTATAAAGTGTTACCCATAGTTCCCTTTGGAATGTAGTGATCTAGACGTAGCATGAAATGGAAATACTCAGGTCTTGTACATGTACCTTATAAATGAAGTAGATGTTGTAGATTCATTTTAGATATTTTTTTTTCTTTACGAGGAGTAATGCTTTCACAAAGAACAACCAGCTGTCACTTTGTTCCACACCCCTTCACGGTGTGTGTGTGTGTGTGTGTTTGTGTGTGTGTGTGTGTGTGTGTGTGTGTGTGTGTGTGTGTGTGTGTGTGTGTTAGCAGAGAGGGTTTTTATATCCATTATGCGGGCGGCTTTGATCTGAACATTTGTGAAACAGAGATTCCTGACATGAGGAATCAAAGAGCATTCATACTCCAAAATGTTGTGGAACTACGTCAGATTGTGTCGTGTGTGTATCTGTCTGTGTGTGCGTGTTTTTTGTTTGTGTGTGTGTGTGTGTGCACAAACACACACAGGTAGCATGTTTCCTGTTTGCCTCGATTGTTCAAGAAATGCTACGGACTAAAACACCTCTCTGCTGTCTTTCTCCTCCCTCCCTCACCATCTCCATCCCCCTCTCCTCCGCCCTACAGGCGCCGACCTTTTCTCTAACTGCACGGAGGAGTGTAAGGCGCTGGGCCACTCGGATCGCTGCTGGATGCCGAGCTTCGTGCCCTCCGACGGGCGCCAGGGCCCGGACTACCGCAGCAACCTGCACGTGCCCGGCATGGACTCGGTCCCGGACACAGAGGTATTTGAAAGCCCCGCGCAAACGGCCGATAAGTCATTCTCCACCTTTGGCAAAGAGACGCCTCTCAGTCACCAACACCTCCACCACCACCTCCACCACAACCCTCTCAAAAACCATCACCTCAGCCAGCACCAGGGCTCCTTACAGGGGACAGAGTTGGAAGCATTTGTGCCTAGCTCCAGAGCGCCTTTTAACCCGGCTTATTTAAGTGAGTATTGTGTTTCCCGACCCGCTCTCTGATCTGGTCATGCAATTAGATAAAAAAAAAATTAATAATAAAGATTCCAAAATTCAATTTTCTCTCCTGGATTGGCTGGGCGGAAAGGAAGCGTGAAATTCATTTCAGGTCTGACCCCCGTCCTGCCAGCCCTCTTGTCAGAGTGTTTAACTAACTCTTCCCTCTTTCTCAGGCATCTCTATTATGCCCGACTGGGATGATCTCATCTTCCCTCACTTACTGTTTCAATTCCCTCCCTCGCACACACACACACACAAACACACCACCCCCCCCCCCCAGCAATAATTGGCCTGTTGGTCTTTCCAAATTAAACATGCCAAAAGCAATTATGTTTTATAGGGTTACTTTGATGTGTGTGGAGATGTTAGCTTAAAGAAAGCACTGTCTCATTATAATAAAAGAACTGCTGAAATAGAAGTGACACTGTCCCTCTCACAAAGCTCAGCAATAAAAAATGGCAGTTTTGTGAAAGTAAAAGAAAAAAAAAGAAACGGCAGGCAGCGATACTAACCTCGCCTCTCATCCGGTAAAACGTCCTTGCGCTCGAGCCCAGGATCAAACAACCACTTTTAAATATGTGAGGAGGGAGAAAAAAAGAAAGAAAGAAGAAGGGACATTCTTTTCCCCAGGAATTACTGTTTCTAAACTCTCATTCAAAGAGCCACAAAGAGATCCATCCTCAATCACTGCAATTTGGCGATATGCATAATTATAATTCTGTCACGCAGAGCCTGAAGAAGCCCCCCCCACCCCCCCACCCCCCCACTCATCAGGAATTATCAACACTGCTTCCCTCGCTGCAGTCATTTAAAATGCCGGCACACTGATCGGAACAGCAGGGACACTCTCCCCCACACACACACACGCACACACACTATAATTCATGTTTTATCCATTTGCTATGCGTTTCATTGTTTGGTTTAATCAAATAGTTTTGTCAACAATTTTTCAATATTTTTATCACTTTTGTCACTAATTTTTGTTGCCTTCTTTAAGTTAATTTGGCCAATTTCTTTTCAACATTTTGAGTTGCTTTTTTTTTTTCATTTGTTTTGAAGTTTCTATTGCTTTTTTGAGTTTTTGTCGCTTTTTCCGATGTGTGCAGAAGAAGGGGCTGGACATAATCCCGTGATTCTTTCATCAGATTTCTATACCTATGCCAATTTTTGATGAGTTCTTTTTGACATTTTTTGTCTTGTTTCTTCCCGTTTTTATTTGTATTTTTTTTGTTTTTGTCTTTTTTCTCCATCTATGCACACATGTCCATGTGGTTTAACCCAATGTTGAACCCAAACTTACCGCCCCTATTTGATTGTATTGATTGCTATGAGGAACCACGGCGGTGACGTGTTTCAGCAGAATAAATTACACATAGAATAAAGATCAATTAAGCCTCCTGTTGTCTTGGGGTTAAAATAGACCAGTTTTTGAAAGATTCTATAACAGAAGTGTTGGCATTTTAATTTTAAATTCCCAAAAAGTAAATAACACGGATGGACGGTTGCTGAAAACGCTCTTCACAAGTCAGATTAAACTCTCTACTCACTACTTTCATTGACTTTTGGTTGTTTTATTCAACTTTATAGCTTCACCCTGACTAAACTGACTGTAGTAGGTAATTGACTGGGGAAGTTTCATGGGGATATCTCTTAGTCAACAGAACATGTCCAATTTATTATCCATAAATGAATTGGCATCATTATAAAAATACAGTAATGTGCATCAGAGATAGTTATGTTCCAAGCAGGTTAGTATTATACTTAGTACTGCAGTAATGTAAGCCCGCAGTACTTGGGGAAATACAGAATAAGCAATCCGTAATTACATGTAAGTATGTGGTGTCCTGACTTGCACCCGGCAGAGCGCGTCACAAAACTATATATAATTGGTGTTTTAAGACAGTCCAGCGCCCACATGCTTTAAACAGCCAATGCACCTGCGTCTAACTTTGCGCCCATGGGCGTGCCGGTCCTACAGGGAGGCGCGATCTTGGCGTATTGCTATCTTAAGGCAGCAGGAAGTGGTCGCGCCACTGACCAACAAAAACCTGGTCTAAAGTCAATATTTCATTGTTAATTTAACAGTGCATTAGCAAAATGCACCTAGACTTGTGCACTGCGCATGCACATTATGCTGGTTACACACACACACACACACACACACACACACACACACACAGGGACGCGCAGCATCACAAACATGCAAAAGGTGACATATAAAAATATTACGGAGCAAATCTGCCATCATAACAGCAATGCCCCAAGGTCCAAACGCGCCTGGCTGTTAAAGGGAATGGGAGATGACACTCTGATTGGTTTATTGCATGTTACGCCCAAAACACACCTAAGATGAAGCAAAACAAAAAGTACAACCCTTTTCAACAATGCGCCCGGACACTTTTTTCCACCGTTAGACTTGCAAAAGTGGATTTGGACATGCCCTAAACGCACCTCCACAATGCGCTTCACGCCGTGCGCTCAGATCGTTAAAATAGGGCCTTATACGTTGTAGTGATGTAAAAAAATGACAAGAATATATTTAACACCATCAAATGAAATATAAGAATAACGCAACATGTCTAATGCACTTATGATGTAATAAAAATACGGCAACATTGAAGAAAGACAAAGCATGTTGTTGTTGGCAGAAGCTTTGTAACTCCATATTTCGTCATTTTGAATTTTTTCAAAATCAGTGCTGTTGGTCACCCTTTACATCTCTGTCTTTTTTACAGATATTTAAACAGTGACACAGTAGTTTGGACTGCGTCTGCAGTTATTGGCTCAATATTAGATACATTATGTCATATTTCAAATGAGCCTCTATTCATTTTCTGAAAAACAACGGTTGTGGACGTACAAGCTTTTCACCCGACAGCTATGGTATTTGACAATAAAGGCATGACAACGTGAACAGAAGATGTGACGACTCGATGTAAAAAAAACGTCTCCTGCACCTAAAACATCAAAGCAACAACTGTTAAACATCTTTCACAAGAATTTCATTTCTGTCTTTTAGTCTCCTTTATGCTTCCCAACCTTCAGTTGGATGCACACTGTGTGTGTGTGTGGGTGTGTGTGTGTGTGTGGGTGTTTATTTTGGGCTGATGATGCAGCACTCCATGTGAAGGGCTCCCAATATTGCTGTGTTTCCCACGAACACCGCCGCTCGTTCCTCTCTCAAAGTAGATCACTTTGGCTCTTATGATAATGAGTGCGGGGGTAGTGGGGGGGGGGGGGGGGGGGGGG
>NC_048416.1:10032564-10035129 GCF_013103735.1 Etheostoma cragini | reverse complement strand
ACACACACACACACACACACACACACACACACACACACACACACATGTGAACGAACAGCTAACCAAACTTCTGTGTTTTGCTCTGCTTCTTGCAGCGAGGAAAAGGGTTTGCTAGCTCTTTCCGCGTGGACATACCGGACACCGCGTGACTTTGCACAATCACTCCCAGACGACCAAGGCTATAAGAAAAAAGGCATCAACTTTTCGACCCGTTTTGCCCCCAGCCCCGCCCCCCCTCACCCGGCAACCAAAATGAAAATGAAAAACACACTCAACTACACAGAAAACGAGCAACGACCCTGCTTCCTTAAATTTCTGGGAGCACTGCCGGAGACACCCCTCTTAAGGGATTTTTAAGGGATTTGGAGACGGTCGGACACAGGGGTGGGATTGGGGGAGAGGGGGGGGGGATGGATGGGTGGGTGCAGGCCGGTAGATGGATAGCCTTACTGGGAGGACCCCATTGTCTCAGCAGGACTGAGTAACTAACAGAGGAGGAGAAGTGGAAAGTGTTGACGGACGGAGAGGGGAAACTGGACACTGATCCCTCCGTCCTTTTCCAATCTGCGTGTGCCTGTTTACAGCACTGATGTACTCACCGGAACCAAGACTACACGTGTACTGAAAGACATATAAAAAAAAAAACTAAAAAAACGAGAGCCAACCTGAAAAACCCGCCACTGAGCCCTTTAGGCGTTTGTACTCGCAGAGAGACGCCAAATTGTACAGGAGAATCTTTGTGCATTTTCAAAATGCAATACCACTGTTTGAGAGTTTTCTATTCCGTTCGTGTGGTCAGGTGTCTCTTTTCCAATCTTCAAACTTTGTAAGAAAACGTTGTGGGCAGGCTACTTGATTTTTTTTAATGTTTTGTTCATTTCTTTTTTTTTTTTTTTTTTTGCTCTGGGTTTGGTTTGTTTATCACACGTAGGCTTGGACAATGTTTGACCTACACTTTCTGGATTCCGAGACGTCGAGTAGTTTCTATCATGTGTGAGAAGTGTTTACTGTACTCTTTTAAAAAGTTTCAAGCTGAATATAAAACTCTACATATATAAATCTATCTATATCTACTTGTTCTGAAGGCGTGCTATCCGTTTGCTGGGTTCCACGTTCTGATTCAGAGGTTGTACTCTTGCCCCTGATGAAGGCTTTTGGGTCGTTTTTTTGCCAGTGGGAGACATGAAGAGAGACAGAACAGCCTTAGCAGATGTACAACTCAAAGTTCTCTTGTTTGACATTATTTCATGTTTTTTCTTTTTTTTCTTCCTCTTTTGGATATTGATAAAGATCATGTCTTATAAATAAAAAAAGGAGGTAATGATTTAGATTGAAATCCATGGTAATTCTGTGTCATTGTAACCAAAACTTTATTAAGGGTCCATTTATAAAGAAACAGATCAAAAACAAGGCCAAATGCAAAAAGGTGTTGCACACAATGCAGTGGTATACACACATTGCTTTTTTTTCACAACTCACAAACACAAACACACCAATATGCCAACAATAAACAGAAAATGGTGAAAAGGAAGGTCTTATGTGCTTTTATTTTGATGTTCGTCCTGGTCGTACAAGAAGAGTAAGACTGGAGGTGGACTGATTTAAGGAACTCTGTGTCCTCAGAGTCATGGCTTAATACCGCCGAGCAAGCTGGGACATAAGCATCGCGTTCCAGTTGGTTTTTAATCATCTGATTAATTAAACATAAGTTTGGAAAGCTGCATGATTTAAGTACAATATGAACTCCAGTAAGTTAGGTACTGCATCATAACCTTAATTCATAAGTGTGTGCTCCTCTCAACGGATGCTGTGTTAAAATGTGAATAAAGCTGTTTGACCCTTGTGTTGTCCTCGGGTCAAACTGACCCATTTCAAAGTCTTTATACCAAAAATATGGCTTTCTTTCAACTAAATTTCCCAAAGTTAACATGGATGATTCCATACAACATTCTCCAGGTAAAATTTATGATTATTTTAATTGAATTCTTTGTTTTATTTAATCTTGTAGCATTTCAATTATTCTTTTTTTTTATGGTCTCAAAACAGTATCTGGACTAAACTTCGACATATACCCTCTGATCTTAACTAATTGTCAAAATAATTCATAATTTATGCATAAATTGATAATAATGAGGTTTGTTGACTATTAATACCAAGGATAAGAGTAAAATCTATTATTAAACCAGCTTAGGTTTTTTAAAAAGCACTAGAAAAAGTGACAAATAAATCAGAAAAAGCGACAAAAACATTGGAAAAGCACAAAAATATTCATTTTCAAGTTCATGGTTAACGGGAAGACAACACAAGGGTTTATCAAGTTATCCCAAAGTGATGGAGCTATGTGTAAAGCTCCATCACTTGGGGATAACAAAATATATGGGTATTGTGTCATGCAAAATTATTGTGAGTGGAATCTGAATATACTGAGTGAAACTTGATTGTATGGATTGAAAGTTTGAATGTAAATAATATACAGAATATAATATAATATGAAGAAAGTCAGATTTAATTACAAACCTTCAGACTTTCATTCAATATATTTAAATTTCATATATATATATATAT
>NC_048416.1:10029112-10032359 GCF_013103735.1 Etheostoma cragini | reverse complement strand
TATATATATAAATATATATATATATATATATATATATATATACACATTTTTTTTCACTACCTCTTCTCCATGCTTTTTGTAATTGAATGTCCATTCTTGTTACAAAAGCTTATAAGACATTTAGAGGTAATATTCAGTTTTAAACTTTCAGCATCTCACTACACAATAATGACAAACACATTTTTAATTTGACCCATGAGGTCATGCTTTTTGATTTAAGTCACAAAGCGTTTTATTCTTCAACCTCCGGATGGAATGTGTACAGTTGGATCGATATGAGGCAGCATACATACATGATAAATCCGTTCTGGCTGAAGCACTGGCTGTCTGGCAGCTGCTCTGCAGCCTTTACCACACCTCAGACCAAAATATATCGGAGGCTTTTCTTATTATTTTATCAAAGGCCCAGACTTGTTGTTTGGGTTAGGCAGACATTTTCAACGCTGTAAGCTGTCGAGCAGCAGGTTGTGGCTTTCTGTAGCAGGTAGCAAATAAGACTCCTGATTGGCTTGGTCAGTGCCGCTTACGCTTGGGCATCGAGAACAGGTTCCAATTTGGAATTGTTTAGAAAAATTACAATTACAAATGGAATTTATCGGAATCGTTTTGGAAAATTTAGTGTTTGATCCAACCATCAGTTCAAAATTTTAACATTTGCAAATTTTGGTTTCATAGTCGTTGCCGTACTCCCAGACGCTTCTTGTGGTGTTTGGCTTTATTTTACGTCAAAAAAGCTTAACAAAACTGTAAATCACCATAAGTATCCCATGGCCAGACCTTCCTCCACAGCACTGCAAAGATGGTCTGACTAGACAGCATTCTTGGACGGGAGAAAAACATGCTCTGGTTTATTGGCATTTCTTTAAAACAAATACAATCGTGATGAAGGAACTTGTTTTGGTGGGACATGTGTACGTTCCTAGGTAGTTTTAGTCGTGCAACAACAAACTCAGATTGGACAGATAGTCTAGCTAGCTGTCTGGATTTACCCTGCAGAGATCTGAGGAGCAGTTAACCAAAGTCCTCAGAAATCCACCGGGGTTTAGGACGCCAACACAATGGAAGAGGAAGGGGACGGACATGCCGCCGAAAAGAGGAACATCTGGTGGAATTTGTAGTGGCACCTGAACAATCTGAAGATAAAGACTAAATCACTATTGAATCAATATAAAATGTTCTTCTCATCTGTGAAATAAGCATGTGACCTGTTTAAACTCCACCCTCAAAGAACCAGAATTAAGATTGATAAGAACCGGGTATCAAAAGGAAGAATTGGGATTGGAATTGAAGAATTTTTAATACTGAAACGATTCCTAACCCTAACGAGCCAGAGTGGACCGATGGACAGAGAGATTAAATCCTTCCAGCGGACTAATCTGAGCATGAAATGAACACTTGTGATTACTGTCCCCAAAACGTGATAATGGGCAAACGTGACCTCAATATGTTAAGTATGTTGAATTACAAATCAAGCAACAACAAAAAAAAATAATCACTATTGTCCTTCACTGTCTCCGTTGTTGAGTCCAAACCATAATCCTGTGTAGTTCCTGTTGAGCTGTGTAGATTTAGGAGATCACGCTGTGTTTTCATCCGTCGGAAGAAGATGTTGCAGCTGTAATCCGAGGTAGATTATGGTCTCTACAGATGGTGACGAACCAGGAACGCCACAGAGTTCAGATGCACATGCTACACCATCCGCGGTGCTGTTTCATCTTCCAGTATACGCGGAATATTCATCGATTTGTTCCTCTAAAGCCAACAAAAAGCCTTTGTTTGTGCACACTATAAATATTACGAGCAAACAGGGGAGGAAGGGGTGAAAAAAACACAGAGGAAATGTCTCAGTGATTCTCTTTTTGGCTTGTCCCATTACTGGTGTTAAATATAGGATGACAAATGGCGAGGAGCGGCCGTTTGAACCCTTTGTTGCTGCGTAATGAGGGCAGAGCTATCGGAGCTGCGCCGTTTCGATTGAGGACAAAAAGTTGAGCGACGAGCAAGCGCGGAATAATCATATCTATTTTGGTGTTAAATAGAAGCTATTATGTTTGACCTCCACTCGACGCTAATCTCTGTCACAAACCAAAAAGTTTTAATTTCCATGTGCGTTTATGCACGCCAGGCTCCAAATGAGAAAAACCAATAGAGGATAGTGAATGATAATTTAAGAACAAAAAATGAGAGACTTAACAATTCCCCAAACAAAACGGGAGGATTTGAAGAGAGACAGTGAAATGGAGAGAGAGCGAGAGTGAGAGAGTGAAACGTCTCTTTATCCATTTCCGGTGCGCTGGGAGAAAGGGGGGGGGTTATGTGATAGTGAGTTTCAAAGTCACACACTTCACAAAGGCAAAGCGGATTATGGGAGGCCGAACTTTTCACGTCACAGCGCTCCTCTTTTGCAGATGCCGCCAGACCCACGCACACAAAAAAAGAGTCACCACGGTGAATCAGTGCTTGAATTCCCCCGTTGGTCAGGGCGGATGGAAGCCAGGCTGCAGGCGGGTGTGGGTGTTTGCGTGAAGGTTGATTATGGGCTCATCAGATGTGCATGAATGAAGGACAGACCTTGAACAAATCTCAGAAAAGAAAGGCAGTACTGGGAAACGTATAGAGCCAAGGATGTGACTTTGGGTTCAACATTGGGGGCGTCGGGATCTCCACTTCTGAGCTGAAAGGACATTTTGAACATTTCCTTCATTCTTTGGAATTTTTCTGCAACAATTTGCCTTTTCTGCATCAATTTATGGTTCAAATGTCGGTAACACTTTACTTGATTAAGAGTGACATGACACTGCCATGAACATGAACATGACAGATGAACTCTAACCATGACATACCCAAATCGTTGTATGACAAAACCAAATGACACTTACTACAAGAAGCATTTATAATGTTTATGACACGTTCATGTAAACTTTAACCCAAATGTCTGTATCTATGTTAAGGGAATTACAATTGTTATGTATGATAGTTTTTTCGGGGTGGTTTGCACTGGCAAACTTTATTTATTGGAAAAGTGTAGAAAAATCCATAAAAAACAAGGAATAATATACTGTAATGTTTGTTTCTGTAAGGATTTTAAAGTGTTTTTCCATTTTTAGATTTTTTTTGGCTTATCAAAAGTGTCCTTGAAACATACAGAGGATACACCTTAAATCTACAGAATTATCAGTTTTTGGATTAACAGAAATGTCTGGAAACTTAAATGTCCCCCTTTGTATGACATTTTGTGTTGTTTAAC
>NC_048416.1:9983775-10024868 GCF_013103735.1 Etheostoma cragini | reverse complement strand
GTATAATGGGCCGAGGCGAGCCGAGGCGGGCCGAGGCGAGCCGAGGCAAGCTGTTACCAGCAGTGGAAAAACGCCACTTGAGGGCTCCAGTGACTGTTTTAAAAAAGGCCTTAAAACACTTCTTTTTAGCAAAGCGTTTGGTCCCCATTAGACGTTTTTTTATCCTCTCTTCTAAGAATAGCTTGATTTTCTTTTTTTAGTCTTTCTTTTTTGTTTTATTTTTCTCTTTTTTACTTGTAGCACTTTGAGTTCTATTGATGAAAAGTGCAATATAAATGAAATGTATTATTATTACTATTATTATTATAAAATTAATGATGACTTTCATTGCATTTTGGGTGTTTTATTCAATGTTGTAGCATTGGGATACTTTTTTTTTAAATGATTGAATTTAAATGAATTTTGTGTCTTTATTCAATATTTTTACGGTAAAAGCTTCTTTTCACTCCCATCTACAAAACAACACTAACATCAACTTATTACCAGGGTTACACTCATTTTTGGACATCATGATCAATAAACCTCATTTGTGGGAAATTGTACCTAATACCAAAATTATGAATTATTTAGACTCATAGTAAAGGAAGAATAATTACAGAAGGGTATATGTCAACGTTCAGTCTAGTTTTTAAGCGTTTTCTTGTTTTATTTTTTATAAGGGCAATGTATGGAATCACCCCTATGTCTCATACAGATATTTTATTAAAAACGGGGCAAATTGGACCCAAAGACAACAGAAGGGTTAATAACGATGTTTTCTTAATGTGCTTGTGTTTCGTTATTTGCATTGGTTTTCTGAAGTTGCAGTATGCTTGCCCCCTGTTGGCCACCGTATTGATCAGCTTATAAAAGTTGTTTTTAATCTTATCCATGTGAAATCCTGAAAAGCTTGAATGTGCTACATTCAGGGTTCAACGTTATTTTTTTGTCCAACAGCCAAACGGCTAGTGAACGTTCAAATGTTACCATTCATTCAATAGATTACCTTTGTGTTTTTTGGGCTGGTGACTGAAGCAAATCTACCATCCAGTTACATATTTTACCAGCATTTTGCTGGTAAATGGTGATAATCTTGGACTCTGGCTGCATTAAAAGCCATATTTATTTTTATTTCATGGGGCAAATGCCTTCAGGGTAACCGCAACAACAACCCTAGTGCAAAGAAATCTGCTCTCTGGGCTCTTTGTAAGTGGTCTGTCCTATACCACTTTCACACAAAAGCCTCAGTTTGGCATCCCATAATAAACACACACTTAACCTGTTTGACCCGTTCATCTCAGGTTTCCTGCTCGACAGTGTTCACACACCCTGCAGCCGGGGATCTGTGCCCCCCCCCCCTCCCTTACAATCATTAAATAAACTAAATTAAGTAGGTAGATTAACATTTATGAAAAAGCGCAACACACAGAGTACAATGAAATTATATTTTTTAAGTTAAAACGGACAATGCATCAGGTGGTAATTCCCATGTAACTTCTATTTGGTGACGTTCTGTATGTAAATGATGTTGCTGCACAGCTGGATGAGAAAAAATTAACATTTGGATGATTAGTGTTTTTCCTCTGTTGATGCACAGCACGAGCAAATAAAATGATGAAAACACATTTTTTTCTGACATGACTGTCCTCAACAACTTCAAATTGGCTCATCAACAGTTTCTCATGATTCCTTAAATGGAATTGATTTTTTTTGTAGTTTGACATCAACCATCTTAACCCATGTGTGGTGTTTGGGTCTGTGCGACCCGTTGTACATGTTTGCTAAAAGAAAAATGTATTCCCTTGGCTCAATTTCTGTGAAGAACATCAAAAATAACTTATTTTCAATGCACACTGTACACCCCCCCTTCACATAACTATTACTTATGAGTTGTCTGAGTCTGGCCCAGAGTGAATTTAAATGTATTTGCTCTGACACTATTATGTATTTCTGCATCTGCTATTCTCCCACAAAGTTACACAACTGTTACATTTCAAGCACTTTCACCTGTTCTGATTATGTTCTACTAAATAACCACCAATAATGATCCCAAAACCTTTTTTTTTCCTTTTTTATAATTGAATTCCTTGTTTTCTCACAAAAAACGAAAGGATCATGTGATCATAAATGTGATCTCACAGGGGTAAAAGGCACATATGAACCATAAATGATGTGTGTATCACTGGTAATTGAATTAAAGTAAACATCTGTTAAGTATGTTCACATAAATTGCCATAGTTTTTTTGTTAACGGTTTAAAAGCCTATTTAAAACCACTGTGGCAATGTAACACACTTTAAGTCTCATTGTCTCTGAAGTTGCAGAAGACTTCCCCACGAGACAGAATGCTCTTAGCAACCATTCACAGCTCAGCAAGGTGTCCCTCACCTCAGGACACTGTGTCCTCTCCCATCGTTCTGCTTATCTTCATGTCATGCGGTTGAGTCTGGCTTTCATCCGCCGTTCCTCCCTCTCCCGTTCTGTCTCTGACAACAGACGATCTGATGAGTTGTCATCAGTCAACAGTATGTTTTCCTCCTCAGCGCAGCACAAACACATGCCCTCCTGTGCATACACAGATGCAGGCATGCATGCATTTACAACCCTGGGAAGAAACAACGTCAAATTGCTAACAAGTACGTCACTCGGCCTTTGCAAACAAAGAATTCTTACATGCACACACACACACATTCACGGTGATTCCTCAAGGCTGACCACCATATGTTCCAACAGTTGGGGAAGCATTTGGCCGGAGTAAAAGGCGGAGTGGGGCGAGAACAGGGCGGGGGGGGTGTTGCTGCTGCACGACAAAATGGTGTGGATATGAGCAACTGACAAATGCTCAACCTTACATCGTAGAGAGGAATGCAGGGACTGGGTTTTTGTGGAGCCTGGATATTAAAAAGATCTATTTAGTGTTACTACAAATGAGGCGACCCTTTGCTCTGTGTTGTTGTAGTGTGTGAAATTTGGCTGGATTCTCGTTTGTTCACTTTAGTGCAAAATAGTCACAAATTTCTGGCTGTAAATGCATTTGCAGACTTGCACAAAATGTAGCAGATACTTTGGAAAGGCAATTAATGATGAGGTACATGCAGTAAAGTTACACATTTTCAAAAAAGTATTTGACCAAGAAAATTTGATCATAGGGTGTTTTCATACTTACAAAAAGTGGCCAATGTCTTTATTTATCACACAGTGATTGTTCGAGACAAGCCTTTATTTCTAATTTACCTTTTTCCTTGATCAATTCAAACTCGTCGTTTTCTTTATGCCTGTTGTGCTGATAGATTCATTTGATTCTACATTTCCAAACACAAACTCCATCAGTACATCAACAGAGTCATGTCAGATTTACCACTCTGCTGAAAAGACAGACTATACTTGTATTGTGTCACTATTTTATTTGCTATTGTGAAGCACTGTTTGACATTCTGATACTTTACTTTTAATTCCGTATCTATTTCCTTTTCCTTGGAAAGCAGACCAGGGAAGGGAAGGTTGGTAACCTTCCCTTCCCTGGTCTGCTTTCCTCTGTGGTATTGATGCCCATATAAAGCATTTTCTTTATTTTCTGAGCCCTAAAGGTTCTCTCAGTGTGTAAAAGCTAGAGCAAAGACTCTGGATTTGGTTATCTATCAACATGTAGCTCTGTTGTTTAAAAAGTTGGAGTGCTGTCAGTAGCAATGCAAATGAAAACAATCAGTGCTGCCTACACCATGTTATCCCCCTGCTAGAGTTAACACCCAACCGGCTTAACACCCTACACCCTAACCCTGACACCAGGGAGAGCAGGGCGGCCGGATGCAGCAGGTCGAAAGTTCAAGGGTCCACTGTTGCTTAGTTACTTGTGCACATGCTCTTGAAGTCTTGAATTGCAGCTCTCCTGGCTCCACTGTGGTGTCAGGTCACAGCCTGTTTCTGCATAGTCATTAATAAGGATATAAAAAAAGGCAAATCGTTTTTTTGTGAAAATAATACATTTGGAAGATTGGATTGTATGAGTTTGACAATCGACTAGTGTGGACTTCACCGGAAAACAGGAAATAAACACACATGGTATGGATTAACACAAGTTGTATGCCTTTCTGTCACAACTACAGCAGTCAGATTTCCTATGTTCTCTCTGATGGAATCACTGCACATGGGTGTGCTTGTTTAGAGGCTAAAAACATGTTTAAAACTAAACTTGCCCTGTTGTAGCCTTTTGGGGGCTAACTCTAGCAGGGAGGATGCACAATTCAGATGATATCCTGCAAAACTACGCCCAACGGTCATGTGACAACCAAAGTTTAGCAGGCTTTATAGTTAAATTTAGCCGGTAAAGGCTAATTGTGAGTTGGGTACAGATCACTGTAAGGTGACAGTCCTTTCAGGGGCCATTGCACATGATTTTAACTGACAAAAGGTGAGCATCATGCAGCGACGATTAGACACCAAAATTACTAGTCAAGATCAGAAAATAATTATTTTGTTAAAAAAAAACGTTTCCCTCAAGCAATACTCCTGGAAACATTAACACCCGTTTCCTAGGTGAAAGTCTTGTGTTTTCCCCTTAACTTTTTCAAGGACATGACTCGGCTCCCCCGCTTGAAAGCCATGTGTGTTATATGATCATTCGCCTGATTTGCTTCCCTCAGTTTTTTTTTAAAGAGGTTATTGGTTGCCTAGCAACAGATGTCTCACAGATACTTAACAGTTCACTGCCTTTAGGGGTCTTCTCCAGAGCCCTGAAATCAAAAAAGAAAAGCTAATCTTGATGCATTCATAATTCAGGCCTGTTTCAAATATGCCATGTATTAGTAAACCATATATCATAACATATTAATAGATAGGCTGGTTTGGTTTCTCTATCACAGTCCTGAATCGGTTCAATTCCTGCCTTTACGACAGACACTATACAGGTAGCTGTACATGCAAGTTGGTAGCTGTACATGCAAGAATTTTCCAACAATTTATGGCGTTCCGCAAGGGTCAATTCTTGGACCTCTGCCATTGATTCATTACCTGCTCCTGTTAGCTGAACTTGTACTAAAAGTTAAGAAAATTGATAAGTCTGTGCTTAACTTAATAATGTGTCTTTGAAAAGTACAAATCAAGATAGAAATCTCAGTATTGTCTGAGATTCTCACTTAACATTAACAGTAAATTCAACAAAACAGCCTTCTACCCACTTAAAATATCGTAAGGATTAGGGACTTGTTGTTGAAACACAATCTATTGAAACATGTACATACTTTTATCTCTAGCAGGCTGGACTACTCCAATGCACTGTTCACACCTCTGTCTAAGAAATCAATCCAACAGCTTAACCTGATCCAGAATGCTGCTGCCAGGGTTATAACAAGGAACAAATAGGCTGAGCATGTAACTCCAGTTCTCAGATCATTACAATGACTACATGTTTCTCACAGAATCAACTTCAAAATTATATTGATTGTCTACAAAGATATATAAAGATCTCTCAGGTCAGCTGACTCTGGATAACTCAATTGTTCCCAGAGTCAAAACTAAACATGCCAAAGCTGCCTTAAGCTTGTATGCTGCTCAAATGTGGAACAGATTTCATTACCATAGTTTTTAAATCATATTCTGTTTTTATTTTGTGAGCATTTGATTATTTTTTGTTTTTTTGATTTCCAGTGTTTAATCTCTAAAGCAATGTGCTATATAAATGAATCAGCTTTGGCTTACAACTAATTAACAACCAGAACATGCACTTACATATGTACTGTTACTACATAGAATAACTATATTAAACCTGATGGAGCGATATAAAAATGGAGATCGGTCTTTTGGCTCCGGTTCTACAAGCTGCTTTTTGACTGAAAATATCGATTCACTGAAAAAAAAAAAATATTGAATAAAACCTAAAACTTGGTTGTTAAAGTTAACATTTACGTCAAAGATTACTGAAATCAAACTTAACGATGACTCAGAAGGCCTCTTTCTGGTTGGTGATAAGCCAAGTTTTTCATGTAGAAACAGGAGAAAAGAGTTAATGGTTTATTGCAACTCTATAATTGAATACAAGAGGGACACTTGCATAACAGATGCAACGTGATGGCCTTTATTCCAAATCAGAAATTAGCATTTTTAAGAAGTATATTAAATATTCAATCAATATGATCTGAAATGTAAACCACAACTGCAGAAACGATATGCTTTCCTCCAAACGTTGGACGCTGGTGAGGGAGCCCATCCTTGTAACTGGAACTAGTGTGGCATTGTGGTTACCCCACTTACATTAAGTTCTCCTGGAGCAGCTCATTACTGGCAGCTGGTGAATGTCATGTGTTCATTATGCATAGAGTTCTTGTATTAACACTACTACTACACTTGAGATATCTCAGTCTGATATCAACACACGCACACGCATGTGCGTGCACACACACACACACACACACACACACACACACACACACACACACACACACACAGGTAATGATGAAACAGTGACAGTGGTTGCAAGCCTGCAGAACTCCATGAGAGCAGCCAAGGACGACTTTGATGTTAATTTGGTTGATGATTTCTGAGCTCCTCTTCACTTGTACAAATCAAAGCCTTAATCTTTAATACTGATTCATATCTTGTCACAACTCATACTCTTTTATTTATTTATTTTGTTCCATAAAAGCACATCAGCCCACCATTATCAGGGAGTCTGGCAAAAGATAAAACTGAGTAATACATGTGTGTATATGAGTGGGGGGAAAACTCTGGCAGAGCAGCCCTTCTCCATATCCCCTGATGCATGCATGTGTTCCATCAACCTTCTGTCAAATAAATATTATTTTATTTTTTTTAATGTTGCTGCACCATCTGCATGGAATCAGCCTCAGAATGAACTACAGTTGAAGGAGTTGGTCTCATTATTTTAAAGGATCCTTGTTTTTAAATTGATTTCGGACCCAGGTTTTGTCACGATGACATTGTTGTTTGATTATGATGAGTGTAAGTGTGTTTATCTGTATACCTGTAAGTGTCTCTATGTCTATTTGAAACCGTGCTGCTGCCACTTGCCAACACACGCTTGTATTAAAGATTTTTAAACTCAATGAGTTTTTTTATCTTGGTTAAATAAAAGTTTGAATGAATGAATGAAAAAGGGAGAGAAAAGTGATTAAGTTATCCTGAAAGAATTTACAAGGTGCTCCATCTGGCTATCACCAAACAAATCTTAACAGATGTTTGAAGAGCTGAAAAGACAGACTCTACTTGTATTGTGTCACGATTTTGTGTTTTATTGTGAAGCACTGTGTGACATTCTGATACTTTACTTTTAAGTCCTTTTAATTTTTTCCTTTTCCTTGTACCAACCTATCCTTCCTTGGTCTGCATTTCCTGTTTAATAGTGATGCCCACATAAAGCATTTTCTCAATTTTCTGAGCACAAAGAGTCTTCTGAAAGGGTACATTGTTGATTCTACATACCTTTAGGCTATTCTTCTTCTTCAAATTTGTCTCATGTGAGTCCCAAAACTTCATGGAAGTGCAATACTAAATCATCGGAGTACTCTTTTAACTTGTCAGATTTTATATAATCTATTTCACGTCTATTGTTATGTCTTGCATAACATTCAGTAAAATAATTTAGCAATGTGTAATGGTCTGGAAATCCATCCAGTGCTGATGCCTGACAGAAATAGATGACACCTGCCGTCTTTATTACCAGTATCAGCCGGATATTGGGCCACTGCCTCTCCACACTCCACACAATTTTAATGTGTGCACAATCTCACCCAAAGGTCTCCTTGCAAAACTTAGATTGATTCACTTTAGAGGTTACTATTATGGAAAGAACAATTGATGTGTCAGTCCCTGGGAATATTTCATCCATCAATGTCCAATGGTCTTATTAGTACTTCACTACAAAGGAAATCCTAACGCATCCCTGGGGTAAAGAGGCTGCTGCTAACTGCTTTGTTTCATATGGAAAACTCCTATCGATATTTTCCTCGTTCTCTCACTCACTCATGCAGGACATAAACACAGGAAATGATCCTACACACACACACACACACACACACACACACACACACACACACAGAGTAGAGACAATTGCAAGCCATCTGCAAGCGCTCTGCGAACTGGTGGTAAAAAGGTAATCAACAGCTTGTCCGACTGCTCATTACTTTTTCATTATGGAGCGGAAACAAACACTAAACACCTGAGCTTAGAGGCAGCCCTGACACACACACACAAACACACACACACACACACACACACACACACACACACACACACACACACAGTCTGTCTCTCAGTGTCATCCAAATGAACAGAGACTGATGGACAGCCATTACGACTCCAAAAAGGCAACAAACTGTTCCTGTTCCAGGTTGTGTGCTCACAGTGCTCCACACCCACGTGCCTACTGCTGCCCATTCTTTAGAAAAAAGTCATCATGAAAAACCCAAACCTTTTTTGTTTTTGTAATTTCTTTTCTCAAATTTTCCTTTCTATAAATCAAATTCTATAAATCAAAAATAAAAATGTAACAGGCAGGGTTTGTGCAGATTTGACCAAGTGATAAATATACCATTTAAAGCCCTTTGAATGAAATTTAAGACCTATATTGTGACATAAAACTCCAATGAAATGAGTCATGCTTGCATTTGAAAAGTAATCACATTTATTCAAATTGATTAAAAGTGAAACAGAGTTATAATAGTTGGTAAAAATACAGCAAATTATATTTGGACGATCAAAAAGAAAACAAAAATTGTTTATAAAGCGCTGCAGAAGCACTAGAGGTAACTTTACATGGACGTAGGAAAAGTAAATGATATAAGAAAATACTGAATTTGTATTGCATATTTTGTATTTAATACAAAATATGCAATACAACAGTTGGATTTTGAAATTTTAAACATTTTAAGACTTGTTATGACCCGGCTGAAACCTTGAACAGGGGTCAGAAGAATATTTCCTTTTGCTTAACATTAGTGCATGGTCATTGCAATGCTATACCCTCCCATATAGGTAAAGGTAAGGGTACTTTATTGTTATCTACACATACATGTTGGACAATTCATTCTCAGCATTTAACCCATTCCTAAAGGGAGCAGTGGGCAGCCATACACAGTGCCTGGGGACCAACTCCAGATCTGTGCCAATGACTTGATCAGGTAGCCCGGATGACACCAGACCCTTCTCAGTTGTAACAGAGTGGGTCTGGGGAAGGTTCATTCACAGCTCATTTCCAAAGAACGCCACTCAAAGGCCTCTGGGCGCACTTGGATAGTCCTTCAACCAATCAGACCAGCGATCCGGGTGATGTAGCAGTGAGAGCTGCAAAAGCCCTCCTCAACAGTTGTGATCGGTGCCTCGATTTGGAAAAATTGGAAATGGGCTTGAATGGGCTCTTGGCCAGACTGACTTGCAGAACAAATCTCTTTTTTGCCAGAAGACCGTTAGGGTTTACCCGGACTTTTGATCAAGGGCACTGACTGGAGAACCTAGTACATGTTTTTTTGATGGAGGGGGGGGGGGACCGGAGTACCCGGAGGAAACCCATGCAGACATGGGAAGAATTTACAAACTCCACACAGAACGGCCAATAATGACCTGGATTCTAACGCAGAACCTGTGAGTCCACAGCGTTAACCGTTGGGCCACGTGCTGCTAAAGGTACCCCACCATATTCATCACATCCACATATACAAGACCTTGCTCATAACGGAGTCCCAAATCAGACAAGTAAAAACCTCAAAACAGTGACTACATAAATTAATAATACTGTTAGTTGAAGCAGTGGGACAAACTCTAGTTTTGGCATCATTGGGCAAAATTCCCAAATTATCTTTTAGCATGTTATAATTAAAGTGTTCTGAAAGAAAAGACTTCTGCCTCGCCTCCTGGCTTTCTTTCTTTTAACAGGAGATGTGAACACAATCCACTCGGCTGTATTTGTTTACATCCTTTACATCAGATGCAATAAATATGGGATTATTTGCAAATGCTAGAGAGAAGAAATACAAATTCATCTCTTTCCTCTAAGTGCTTTCAATCGAACATCTGCATGCGTCTGTGTTTGAGTGTGTGAACTAAAGTCAGAAGACATCTTGTTCCATGCTGTTACAAATACCCCAGCACGGCTTACTATTACTCCTTATAAAAGATTAATTGTGCTAATCATTAATTCAACCTCAAGGCTAACACTCTTCTGCTGTGAGATCCCATTGATGTTACTTTTTAACTTCCTCTCTCCTTCTGGATTTATAAAATAGACAAACCACAGAGAGTGTGTGTGTGTGTGTGTGTGTGTGTGTGTGTGTGTGTGTGTGTGTGTGTGTGTGTGTGTGAGGGAGAAAGTGAGAAGGATTTATAAATGTACTAATTATTAAGGTCACGCGGGGTGGTCCTAGAAGGGAAAGTTATTTTTCTTCATGATGAAGGGTTAGGGTTGTGCCGTCTTTTGGCTCCGTTTGGTTGGGCCAAGCTGGGGTGGGTTTCAACTTCATTTTGAATGCTTTCCTTGTGATATTAATTTGAAAAGATCAAACCCTTTCAGAGGACACCGATCCTCTTTGTATCAGGGATTTATTCCCCTCATCAAATTCAACATGTAGTTGAGTCTTGATGTTGGCACCCGTTTCACCAGGGAAAATACATTGATATGCAACTTACAACAATAAAAAAATGTTTATCAAAGAGCATCTGCATATTTTCTTCTTAACTTCACAGCTGATAAATTAGTTACAAGTCTTGAAGTGGGTTCAGGGAGAGATGAGACAGATGAAAAAAACACACTAGGCGCTTAAGAGTTATAAATAGCCCGCGTAGCATAGATACATGCCTGCCCCTCTCTCTTCTTTTTGGGGTTTCCATTGAAAAAAGTTGTTGATAGTACCAGGTTATTGTTTTTTTCTCCACAAGATAGAAATGCCCCTAGTTCCAAAAGAGAGTTGGGTAGAGTCCATTTGAGCAGAACCAAAAGGTGTAAAATTCAAACACCTCAGAGGAGTCAATGACTAGAAAACACAGGGATTTAAATGTTAAGACCGAGCGAGAGACTTGGAGCAAGATCACCAGGGTGACCAAAGCACCGATCAAGCAGAGAGTGAATGGAGAGCTGGGGTAGATGTAGTGTTGTTGATTGGAGATGGCAGGCAGGTGTAGGCGGCGGGAGCAGGTGATTGTGGATGGAACTCAGGTGTGCGCTGTCAGCTGGCTTCAGCAGGAGGGGGAGTGAGAGACAAAAGAAATCAGCAGGTAAAAACAAACAGGGCACAAAAAACACAGAAAAATAGAAAACAAAACAAATACACACGGCCAGCCGGACCCCAACCATGACTCTCTCTCTCTCTCTCTCTCTCTCTCTCTCTCTCTCTCTCTCTCTCTCACTCACTCACTCTCATTCTCTCTCTCTCTCTCTCTCTCTCTCTCTCTCTCTCTCTGATAGAAAGTGACAGAATGAGAGGGAAACTGTGGTAATTGTAGCCTTTATTTGGTGTGTATGTGTGTGTGTGCGTGTGTGTGTGTGTGGGTGTGTGTGAACCTAGGTGAACATGGCTTTCTGTGGCGTGTCAGTTGCGTGGCGGCAAAAGAGGCTACAGAATATTTTGTGGTGCATTATTTGAAAAACAATAATTATTTAATTACATTTACATCTGTATTTAGGTCAAAACCTAGAGACTTTTGAACATCAAAATGTCATTTATTGAATGTATTTGTGTCAGAAAGACATATGAAAAAAATCTTTTCCTATTCTATTTTGCCTAGAAACGCTTCCAACACGCTTGTATGTCGCGTGAAAAATAGGCGTCTGTCCTATCTCTAGCATGCACGTGTTTCCGGTGCCTGAGACGTGTCACGCACGCAGTGTGAAAGTTCTATCTTGTTAACATGGGAGCCGAAAGAAAAACGGAAATGCCACGCAGCTGACACACACACGCCACGCAGGCAGTGTGCCGGGAGATGGATTCAGATTGCTCAGCATTCAAAAAACATGGTGACTTCCTAATGTGTTTCTCTTTCTCTTTATGCTTACGTACAGCATCTTGGCCCCATAGTTTAAATAATCTCCTCCTAACATGGTTAAGGCACTTGCATCAGTGAAAACATCTCATTTAAGGTAAACAGTTAAATAATTATGATAAATTACACACAATTCAGACATACTTAAACAGTTGCACATTTTGTTTTTCTCATCTTGTATATATTTAAATATTTGTTCTTATATTCTTATATTTATTCTTATATTTTGTTATTATTATTATTATTTCATGTATATTGTATGTATGTATATTTTGTGTGCTGCTGTAACATTGTAATTTCCCATTTTTTGGGATCAATAAATATCTCTCTATCTATCTTTCTATCTACATTGGTATTGCACATAGGCACACATGAATTTCAATGCCAAACGTCATATATGATCAACTGTAGAGTTTAGACTTTCCCTCCATGGAGGCCATTAAGCAAGCATGAGAAAAAGACTAAAATACCTATATATTTTGTATGCCGTGCACTTATACATGTAGTGGTATTCAGATCCTTTACTGAAGTACTAATACCACACTGAAAAAATACTTTGTTTCAAGTGAAAGTCTTGCATTGAAATGTTTCTTCAGTAAAAGTCTGAAAGTAAAGTAAAAAAGTAAAGAACAACAAAAAACTTGTGCTTTTGAGTTGAATATTAATGTTAAAGTAACAAGTAACTAAAGCTGTCAGATGAATGAATGAAATGGATTAAAAAGTTACATATTTCTCTCTGAAAAAAGAGAAATAGAAAAAAGGCATGAAAAGAAAAGACTCAAGTAAATTACAAGTACCTCAACATTAGGACTTACTGGAGTAAATGTACTTCTTTAAGTTTCACCACTACATGCTTCCCTGACTTCTCATCATGAAATATCGAGTGTGATTTGAAGTGAAATGTCTCGAGAACTAGCACAGTTTCCCATGATATTGTTCCACACATTCATGGTGCAGCTCAAAAGGATAAAAGAAGCACTAAGGTTCATGCTTATTAATAAATTAAATATACAATCCAGCCCACACACCTCCTCTCAATAGTTTCCACCCTGTCCCTGAGGTTGGATATAGACCTCAGCCACTTTCCACATGACAGATTTTGTCTGGAAAATAAAATCATTTGAAGTATTTTTCCTTTTCATTAAGCATGCAGTAATACAATGGCATTCTGTCCATGCGTCGGTAAACGCCAACAAGTTAATGGATGTTTAATTAGAAAAGTTTCTCCGGTCTGTGCTTGTGGGTTAATTTGGACCAGAGTTTTTTTTGTTTTTTTTTCCTCTGCAAAGTGCAATTATATCCTATCTGTTTTCCAAGAAAAGCAATAAAGATCCATCTGCGAGAGCTGATTTGGAGCTCTGTAAAGCTGGGTTGTGTGCAGATCTGTTGTCTGAGCGAACCAGAGACGAGTCGTAGCCTACGCACACTGCAGCCCTCCCACTGTCAGCACACACAAACACACACAAACACACACAAACATACACAAACACACACAAACAATGAACTTGTGTTGCTTCTCTCTGTGAGGAACATCCGTTGTCTGCTCTCATTCCTGAAGCCAAGAACTAACCACAGCCGGAGCTAATCATCACTATTATAAACATATTAGTGTTTTTTTTTTACTTTTTTTTTTGCCAACTGATACAATTAAATAATTTTTCAACCACAAGCCTGTTCTCTCTTCTCCAGTGTCTTTAGCTTTGAACAATATGTGTGCACAGACAGACATTTGTGATGCAACTGCAAACTCTCAGAGAATGATGATCGGTGAACCAGATTTAACATGTAATGGGGGGGGGGGGGGGGGGGGGGGGTGTGTGTGAAGGTAATCCGGTCCGCCCACTGTCTCTTTCTCTGGATGACGAGCATGCTTATTGCTGTTAAACTAACATAACTTTTCAAAAAATCCAGTTACACTTCACTTGAAGGTATCTACATGAGAGTGACGTGAACATTATTAAGGAGTCACAAAGGTTTATGACATAACACTTTTTTTAGTAAGTGTCATTCGGTTTTGTCATGACAAGTTATGATTAGGGTTAGGCTGGTTAGGAAGGATACTTTCAAAATGTACTGCATTGTATTACATTATACAGAATACATGCCCAAAAATGTCATTTGTAACGTTATACGTTACAATACTCAATCAGAGTACTGTATTCTGATTAATTCAGTGTATGAATGCGGCCATCAAATGCTTCTTACTAAACATGCCTGATCTGGTGTCTTCCAACTGCCTGAAAGTCTACACGAACAAGCAGATCGATTTTTGTATTTGTAGTACTGCATACTGCATAGCCTACTATAAAAATCTAACGGCAGTCTTGCTAGCACAAGCTAATTTTAGCTAACGTTAGCTAGCATGTGAAATGGGGCTATTAAATCAGCACATCATCAGGAGATGATGATTCCAGACATATTGTGCCAAACTCATTTGATGTAGGCTACAGCATCTGCCACCTCAGAAGACACGGCAGGGGATTAGTGCCACTCTTTAATGTGTTATTAGAGATCTGAGATTTAATAAATAGCCTACATTTTAATCTCAGAACTCAAATAAGGTTTTCACATGTGGCACTAATCCTCTTCCGTAAAAAGAAATCTTCAAAGTGTGTTAACAATTGTTTGCTAGGAGCACTTGTGAGCAAAAATACAGATGAAAGATTTGAAACAAATGGAATCATTTGCCATACAAATGCTACAAACGTTGTTTCTTACCATGGACATTTTATTGCACGTTGAGGATGTAGTATAATGAAGTATGTCATTGTTTACAAAATGTGACTATCTGTCTCTAGAACAGCATTCCTCCCAGGCTCCCCCTCCTCCTCCTCCTCCCCTCCCCCTCCCCCGGTGCTGTCTGGTCTAGATGATAAAGCATCCAGGCAGGAGGTCTGTCAGTGTGTAAGTGGCCCATGCCCATGCACCTCTCCTGGGGCGCAGTGTAGGGGGCCTTGGAGCCCCGGCTGGAGGTCTGATGACGGACGAGAAGAAAAGAAGCCTCTCTTCGTCTCCACGCACGCATTCCCCCTCCCTCTGAACTCACCTCGCCTCCTACCTCCATCCCTGGGTGAAATCTCACTCTACACTCGTTTTGTCAAGCTGCATCCTCTGCTTCCTCCGCATCTGTCTTCCTGTTTTGTTTCTCTCCCCCTTTTCAATTTCCTTTCCTCCTTCATCGCTCATGGAGTGGGGGGGGCCCTCTCCGTCCTCCTTTATGTGGGTGCCCGCATGGGGTTCGCTCCCTGTTATCACAAAACTCAGAAACACACATGTGTACACACACACACACACACACACACACACACACACACACACACTTAGAGACTGAAAACATCACGCGTCATTACCTTGCTGATAAAGTGCTGCCAGCCAGCCTGCCTCTCTTTAGATGAATTAGACACTTTCTTCCTGTTCCTCCCTCTGAAACTTCCACCTCCTGTTGGATGTCTAAAAGGTCAGGGGTCATTGCTCGAGGTGGTGATGTGGGGGAGGGGGGTACGGATGGGCCAAGCTAAAAAGGTCTCCTCCTTTTGTATCTCATCAACTGTGGCCTGAGGGCTCAACACATCTGTGGGTAGCAAGGTGGTGGATGGATGGATGGAAATGCTGCTTTTTTTCAGATGCTAAAGGAAATGGAAGCACTTTTTCTACTCATTTATAGCTGACAACGGGAATATGTCTTGGATTTGTTGGATTAGATACCATTCTTCATGTTCCTCCGGCTGCAACTGCTGGCAATCCTGCGGCACAGAGTGGCAGGAGCACCGGGGAGAGCCCCACAAAACCGGTGCTTCTGTGGCTACGCCGGTTCCATGCAAACAGCCTCAGGGTGCCAATTTACAAGACCTATCTGTCTCTGAAGTGAGGTACCGCAGTCAAGAACTCGATGGCCCTCTCTCTCTTTTATCTTGAAAGCAAAGGGCTGCAATCCAGTTCAGATCTGAGAACTACAAATGCCATATATGGGTCTCTTAAATTCAAAGGGCATAGACCATCACAGTGTGCGTTAGAAATGAGCAAGGCCTGCTGCATATTAAAGTAAGACGCTGGGCGGGATGGTTCTGTCATTGAAGATGTTACCGACTTTAGGTTTGTAGGCTTTTTGATGACAAATATTAAAAAATGATGTCCAATCAGAATGCAGAGCACGGATGCAGTGCAGAGCAGGATTGATTTGTTCATCTTCATTACCTTGCTGGACGGGAAATATTGACTGGCCAGTCAAGGGGACTTGGCTGTACCATTCAATAGGTGGGAAGGGTCATCTGCCTCTAAAGTATTTCATTTGTTTTGATTTAAAGAGAGAGATTCATTGTCCAAATGCTCTTTTAAAAGTGTTTGCACCAGGGGCGATTCTAGGATTTTAAAGTAAGCACAGAGGTGACCATGTATCAGAGTACAGCACTGAACATCTGTTAGAACGGTTTTTAGGAAATATTGGATGGGATCAAACAAAATAATGTTATTCTGCTTTATAAAACACCACACTCATTATGAACATTGCTTCTTTTAATTTTAAAGTTGTATATCCAATTACAATACACATTTCTTATAGGCTCACAACTAGGTAGGCCTGAATTTAATAACAATTCCAGTGCTGGTTCCATGGTGTAACAATTTTGGATAGATGTCATAGAAGCCCTAATTTGCTATGTGAGAAGGGCTGGGAAGATTTGCCCAACGTGCAGCCAACTGACAGTACTCTGATCCAATGGAACGGGCGGGGGGTGGGAGGAGGGGGCTAATCATATTTCAGAGGGGCCGGTTTTACCCCATGCCCCCCTTCCAGCCCCACGCCTGGTGGGCACCCAAGTTGTTCAGTATGACACATCTTAAACACTGAACTAAGCTGAACGGACTGCAGTGAATCACCACTGTGACTGAATCAGTCATGTTGAGCGGGGGGGCCCTTCACCGCTGACTGGAAGGATTGTTGTCAGCTCAGTTGTCATGTTCATAGTGACACATTGTAATTAAGCTCATTCTTTCAGGAAGACTTCTACTAACTTCAATCACCCCTCTGTCTTTCTAAATTGATCAGCTGGGCAGAGGTGGTCACTTTTCATGTAAACCAATGTGAATAAGCCATGAATTTCACGAGCCAATCACAACATCTCTGCTTTGAATCCGTTTCCCTCTCTGCAGCTGTCATTTCAGGCTAGAGTGCAACCCTCCTCTTCCCCTTCCACCTCGAGTCATCATCACCCACGGCACCCTGAGTATTCCTCGGGGAGACCGCTCCTGTAGACTCCTTAAATCCAGTCTTCAGGCTCCTTCACCACCATCACCAGTGTCTAGACTACATCGGGTGGATACCTCTTTAAAACCTTCTTTCATAACAATGCAGTCTAATCTCCGAAGAATCATTTCATATTATGCACATGTACAATAAGTCTTTGCATATCCGCAACAAAGTCTCTCGTGATGGAAATGATATGTGTGTTCCGCTGTGTTTGCTGATTTAATTTCATTATGTTCATCTTTTGTTTTACTAGTTTGTTTTGCAGGTCCCTCTGTTAGCGCCCCAGTAGAGATCACCTACAGGTAATGCAATTTGTTTCAGTTGGAAACATCAAAATTGGCCAAAATGCTTCATTCAAGCAGAATATCAGAAATTGGAAAAATTTGTCGTTAGTCCTTTTTTTTTCATTTTGGTTTTGGAAAACAAGTCACTTTTTAAAATTTATTTTATTATAAAAAAAAAGAAAAGAAAAAAAGATACATAATTAATAATGCAGTTGTTGCCCAAGATGACCACTTTTTCTTAAAGTCATAAATTTCTCCAACCAGACCACACAAATCCCGCCCCTCACTAATTTTGATCCATCCCACATATCAATTAAGGGTCATCATAAATTTGGGCCCGCCTAGTTGTGCGCCAAACCAAAAATGAGGGGAAAACATTTTTCAAACTGCGATTTCCCGACACTCAAAGAATCTGAATCAGAATCATAAATACTTCATTGATCCCCGTAGGGAAACTCTGTGTTGCAGTTGCACAAATATTACAAATATCGGAGTAGAAATATAAATAAAGAAATATAAGGAGTGTGGATATTTACATTATCTACATAGTTAAAGGAATATTATGACACAGTACTTACATAATTAACATAATTAAGGAGTTGCAATGGTGAAAAGTACTACTACTACTAATAATAATAATGATAATAACAATAATAATAGTAGCAGCAGTTACACACATTTCAGGCCAGTGTTATTGCACAAAACAGATAATATTGTCCAGTTTTAAACTCTAAGTGAGCAGAATTTTGGAAGATTTGCCGACTTTCAGACTCTTTTCAGAACAGAGTTTTTGTGTTCAGGCCGTGAAACAGGTTGCTGGGAGTCCGCTGTGTGGACGACTGCTTTTCAAATAATGTAATCATTGTTATGTTTGATTTGCTAAACTCTATGATAGCTAAGGAACTTTTTTGCTGAAATTTGTAGGGCTTTATGTTGACAAACATAAGTGAGAAGGCGATTTGGGACAAGCAGTAATACAGTCAAAGATATTTGACAGGTTCCAAAAAAATAAAGCATTGCAATAAACTACACGTCTGGCCCTGGATGTGATTCTTATTTTCCAGTTTGTTCCTTGGTAAAATGAAGTGTGACACCTCTGCTATAAGCAACATCATACTTCCTCTTTATATCAACCAGCCATGATGGCAATAACTTCAATCATATATCTGTGTCCAAGACAGTCCAACAATTGTGTGATTGCATTGGGTGAAAGTAAGCAGTGTTTAAACTTCTCTCTTTAGGAATTCTGTCAACCGCCGAGTGCAACACCGGGGCCGTCTGAAGGTGTCATCTACATTAATATCAAGTGCATGTAAACAGTTCATCACGTCTGCAAATACTTGCTAATTTTATTTTTATTTTTATTTTTTTATTGATGGGTGATTACAATTTACACTCTGTTGATATTACACACTACATGAAGGTCTGAAATACACACTCCTAAACATGCGCTATTAGGGAGATGTCAGAGTGAGTGGGCTGCGACTGAACAGGCGCCCTGAGTGGCTGAGGGGGGTTCATTGCCTTGCTCAAGGAGATGGGAGGTGAACTGGCATCTCTACAGCTACCAATCCACACTCAGTACTTTGGTCCTCATGGGGACTTGAACAACCAGCGGCCCTCCGGTTTCTCCTGGCACCCCAAAACAACAGGGGGACCGCCAGCAGGACGCCATGACTGCAGGCATCTGTCTTCAGATGTGATCGAAGCACACTAAGACCCACAACCATGGTTTTAATGTACATGCGAGAAAAAAATTTAATATTCGGAATCTCTTAACTTGTTTCAAATATTGCGGTATATGGCATATACCGTTTGTGCCGTGATCGTGTTAATAGAGCAAATGACAACGAAGCATAACTAGCAAAGAGTTCACTGGGTTAGGGAACGGTGTCATCCTCCCACACGCTTAGGATTCATTTCATCGTAGGCGTCTTGGCTGAGCTGCGCAAACACAACAAAGAACACACAAAAAATGGAGTCCCAAATCCTCCATCAGTGTCTGCATCCACCTATCCATCCATCCCCATCCACCCAGAGAGAAAGTGAGATGGCGGCAGCAGCAGAAGTGGCCTCCACCTCACCTGTCACATTCATCATGATGGAAGTAGCGTACCGCCGCCGAAATGCCAGCGAACCCAATCATGCAGGAAAACACAAAGTAATTATGTTCCGGTGCTTCTGGTAGGTAATTAAACAGCAGATCTCTCTGCAATAGACACACAGCCTGTAGCCCGAGCATCTGGGAGGCACACACACACACACACACACACACACACACACACACACCCACACACACGCTTTGTTTGTTCATTACCTGATATTACATCCAATCACCATAGTGATATTTTTTAACAATGCTTTTACAGTGCAAGCATCAATGACCATGAACACAATAAACAATTAAACAGTCATATATGAACGTACATATAGTTTATTCCAAAATGATGTATTAAAATAGTCAATATATTGTCACCGTCTAGTGAAAAACATGCATCTCCTCTTATGCCTTGTGCCGGCTCATGTCAGTTTTCAGGTTAAATAGCAATTAGCTAGTCAGCTGCAGCACACTAAACAGCTTCAGAACTTACCAGCAAATGTCAACAAATGTAGATTCAGATTTACTAACATTCTTCACGCACGGCTATCTTTTGGGACCATTGGGCTCATAACTCTCTCAAACCCCTTGAGCAAAGCTGTGTTTTACCAGACAAAAGCAATATCTTTATGAAAAGTGGAAAAACATTGAAAAATGTATTGAATGTAAGCAGTATCGGGACAAGACAAAAATGTTAAACTACATGACGAAACCACAAACATTGTCATGTAACCGGGCACACATTTACAACAGCAGCAAAACAACTTTCCATCATGTCCGATCGTTTCAATATTTGCTATTGAGTGCATATGTATCTTCTTTTTTTTTTTACTGCTGATTGCCTTTATTACAGTAGCAGCCAGACCGCGACTGCTTTCATAGTCTCTTAGATGCAGGTTCGTGTGTTGATGTGGAACATCTGACATGTTACACATCCTGACATCAGCACATGTAGTAGCTACAAACTACATCTGTCATACAGTTTCCATCACATTCTGTCGTGAGCGTCTCTCTCTCTCTCTCTCTCGCACTGCTTGCACCTTTCAACTCTCTCCATTTACGATATGATAGAAAGACAGATTTACTACACAAAGTGAGAAACTCTGATGTGTGTGCAAACACACACAACCCTGGCCTGCTCTCCTCCCCGCCGTCATTAAGACCATGATGTAAGCTTCGGCAAGGCAGATCGCAGGCCTGATAACACCAGACATAATCACTACTGATCCCTGAGCTTCCCTTGCTTCTCACTCTTACTTATGACGCCCCCACCCCCCAACAACACACCCTCAGTCTCACTTCTCTTAGACAACCACCTTTCTAAAAATCCCTAAAGATGTGTTTGAGAAGGCCAAGGAGTCCTTGTTTGGTGTCCAAGCGCAAGTTGGCGTCAGCATTTGCAGTGTGTTGCATCAGCGCAAACATAAACACACTGGGGAGGGGGAGGGGTGAGGTCACATGGCTCAGGGATCCCATCATCCCTTGGGCTGTGGTTACCTGTAACTGAATGTTACACCTGGTACTCCTAGCTGGCGGCACTCCTTCGCTGCCTTGTATTTCCGTCTCAGTGTGTTGCAGTGTTTGAGTGGTGGTTTGTCTGGGATGAGGATGATTTATGCAGTGTGTTCAAGCTCTATGTCGGAGGAAACAACACTGAGAAAAACTTTGATCCACCCGTCAAAAGTTACTGAATAATCTTTTTAATGAGAGGAAAATTGATTGTAGACTAATTATTGTATTGTAGACATACATATTCTTAGGGCTGCCCATAAGAAAGATATTCATTTTCATTATCAAATAATGACAAAAAAAAACATGAACCCCAGTCTCCTAGGTGAAAGTCTTGTGTTGTTTGAATCCACCCCCCCAACCTCCCTTCCTATGCAGATTTTTGGTCTCTCTACCATTGTCTCTCTGAATACTACGTCATCTTACAGTCGGCGGAGCTGCTGCTCGTCACGGTGCGATCCATACAGACGCTAAAAGGGGATTTTTGCGTCGATATCTGATGCTGAGAGACACTGACCAAGAGGATTTTACCCCATTGGAGGGAGAACGGGTTGGCCTAGCTAGACTGTTCGGGGCTGAGAAATCCCTTACATAGTTAAGCATTGTTAAGATGAACTTGCTAACCAAATTTACCAAATAAAACCTGAAAGTTACACTGTGTAGTTTGGCTAGCTGATGACATTAACGTAAATTGACTACAGCTAATAATGCAAGCAGAAGGAGGTAGCATTTTGTTTCAGTAATTTGTCGTAAACGAGCACTCTGCATCACATCCTGTGGTTTTCATTTAGATTATTCACATATATACATTCATCTTGAGCTGCATAAAGCTTGAGATTGTCAGTATTGACTTGTAATTTCAGCATAATACTAGAATGAATCCCTCTGGGTTTTGCAGAAGGACTTTTCACATGAGGTATCCTTCAGAATAACTCATGAAATCCTCTGTGGAACCCTACACATCTCCAAACAATAAAGTGCTGCACACTCTAACACTGGGAATTCCCTAACGTACCTTCCTTCATTGTCTACTCTCCCAAGAAAGCTCCAGAAGTTAATATTTACAGCCACTGAGAAGCAGCAGCTAAGGCCCGGCCTCTGGAAATCTGATTACACTGTGCCCTTTGAACACAAAACTGAGGGGAAACAGATTGATAGTTTTTCCATAGATCTTTAAATTTATTACTTCTTATTGTTGAAAATGCTGTGGGCTTTGGAGGATCTTGTATAGAGACATAACGTTGTCTGTGTCACAGAGTCAGGACACAGGTCAGAGAGACCAGAGGAGGAGTGAAAAGGCATAGGTTATTGAAAAGGGAATCAGTTGAGCACATTGGTACTGCTATTTCTGTATTTCTATATTTTTACCTCAGATATGAGGTTTTTTAAAATAAAAACTTTCCTCCATGACAAAGAACATGTTTGTTCAGTATAAATTTCTAAAATATATAATCTTTCAAAAATGTTGTATTTGATTGCTTTCTGGTGGGTTGCTTTATCAAAGTAAAGGGTAATTATTTATATACTGTATATAATGTGTACTGAGTATACTAAAAGCCCCTGGGGATTTTGAGGTCCATCAAAGAAATCTGAAAGCTTTGGGTGTGGAGGGGCTGACTTGGATGACACGCCTCTTCAACATTGCACTGAAGGACTGTACCCAAAAAGTGGCAGACCGGGGGGGGGGGGTTCCCAGTTCTAAAGAAGGGACCAGAGAGTGTGTGCCAATTACAGGGGTATCACACTTCTCAGTGCTGGAAATGAGGGATCGGCTGATATGGCGTAGCCTATGACCGGGTCCCTGGGGGCTGCTGTGGGAGGTTCTGCGGGACTACAGGGTGAGGGGGTCCCTTCTTTGAGCTATCCAATCCCTGTACGTAAAAAGTGAAAGCTGTGTCTGAGTTCTTGGTAGTTAGGCTCTGCCAGGGCTGCGCATTGTCACCCATCCTGTTTGTGAAGTCCGTTGATAGGATATTGAGGCATAGTCCTGGTGGGGAGAGGTTGCAGTTTGGTGAGCTGGGATCTCATTGCTGCTTTTTGCAGATGATGTGGTCCTGATGGCAACATCGGTCCGTGAACTTTAAATTTAAAGACATTTATAATGAAGCATGTTTCCTTCCATTGGCTTACTCTTCTGCTATAGAATAAAATTAAATGTGCATATGTTACCATATTAGTCTTTTATTAGACAGTTTGCCAATCAAACTAACAGATAGGTACTGTAGAACCGAAAGTAAACACCCCTGTTGGGCTGGTGTCTCTCTCTCTCTCTCTCCCCCCTCTCTCGACCCATCAGTTAGTCTCAGAGTCCTGTTCAAACCGTCAAGCCTTCCTACCTGACATCAGCTAGTTATGTCGAGCACATCACAAAGAATCACAACACAGACATGTCCTAAAGAACCCAGGCTTTATTTGCTTTGAAAAGACATTCCGTGCATCCTCAGCGGGCGCCTGCATTGATTTGTTCGGCAAGCCAAGTGATGTTATGGGAGCAGATTACACATCATCTCTCATCACAAATCAGCAATCAGCAGGAAGTAATAGCATTTAATTGCTGGAGTGCAATCTCAAGAAACTACTCCACATGCATTATGGATAGATGGAGACATACTATAGCCGGCATTCCTCTGAAGGTTTCCTCAACGGTGGAGAAGACAACAACATGGCACGCATTAAAGCAACGCATTTAACAACGCCACCGCAGTCAGGTCCTTTATCTGCACCCATGTCAAGAATACACACTTTGGCTGAGTTGCTGAGACAAATGCACAGTGCACACCCACGTGAGCACACACACAGCAGGTGTGTGTCTAAGTGCTGGAAGGGGATGTGAATGTGTGTGTACTCTGAAGGATACACCACTAAACCCGATTGATTATGTGTTGCACGGTAGCTTTGCTCAACATATAACCCACCTGGCAGCGAGTGGGACATCTGTTGCACTCAATTACATCAATGAATACGTAGTAAGAGAGAGAGAGATAAAGAGAGAAAGACACTAGACAAACTGTTCTGTGACTTGTCGCAGGTTTTTGAATTTTACACCTTTTGAGTGTGGACAATGTTGACTTATTTCCACTGAACGGTTCTGCCCGGCTGGACTCTACCCAACTCTTTTTTGGAACAAGGTGCATTTCTATCTTGTGGAGAAAAAAATAACCTGGTACTATCCACAACTTTTTTCAATAGAAACCCTAAAAAGAACCTTTCCATGCAAGTAGAGCCATGCCATATGAAGGAGTGGAAATGCGGCATCACAGTAAGCTAGTCCTATCGCCGCCGTGGTGATCCCTTCAAGAAGTGCGCGTCCCAGAAAATTACGTCTCCACGTATTTATAATCCAGTGTGAAAGCCCTGAAAGTTGTCACAGCGTGTGGCCGGGCACCTCTAAATTTGCGCGACCACACATTTGCCAGGGAAGACTGGCCGAGCAGGTTCTTCTGTACAAATATTTCTTCTTGTACAGACTACAGGGACAGTCAAATGGTCAAAAATTAATAGAAACAGAGACACATCACCCTGTGAAAAGAAGAAGCATTTTGCAAGACGGTGTGGGAGAACATGATAGAATTGTTGCAAGGCAGACATAATTTTCAATTTGAAGGTAAGTGACAGTACCTTTAACTTTACGTGGAGGTGTATGAACAAATCTTTAGTCAATGTGAAGTCACTTGAGCCATTAACACTTTAATGGGACGAGCTGAGGTCTTGGACTTTGGTGTTAGCATAACAAGTGGAGGCAGTATTAGTTGGGCTGAAGGTTATAACTGTAGACATGCATGGAGTCCATTCAAGGCAGAGAAATGCGGACTGTTGTGCGAATGAGAAACGTAACGTTAGCGTAGCAAACTATCGAATTTTTTAAAGTTTCAAATAAAAACATGGTTGCACATTTATGGTGTGTGTGGGGGCTTGCGTGTGTTTAAGGTTGCCAAATTGTAACGCACTTGTTTTCATAGAAAAAACGACCAATGAAAGATGGTGTCATTTGCTATATATGCCCCTTTCATTTGTAACGGTAAAATGGTCTCTAGCAATCTTTAATACAATCATATGCTTGTGCTATGTAAACAATTAAAAAAGAACCTTAAATTAAAGGAATCATTTCTTATTTTCTTTGGTAATTCTCCTACACCCAATGTAAAATCTCTATTCAATCATGTGACAAGATGATATGATATATGGTAGCCGAGCAACCTGTCACATCTTTCAAACATAAAACTGGCCGTAAAAAAAAACAACAGGAGGAGAAGGGAGCAAAGCAGCCTTAATTAAACTCCTTCAACCTTTGATATGAGCAGTCGTCAGCCCAATGGTTGCCTAATAGAGAGTGAGTGTGTGTGTGTGTGTTTGTGTGTGTGTGTGTGTGTGTGTGTTATTTTCGGCCTGGTTGATTATGGTAGCCGATATTTGGCAATTTGCAGATTATCTGTATCAGTGATTTAATTTACTGATAACCAATGAAGTTAATTAGCTGTAAAGTGCGCCACTTTGGCTTGCAACAACTCTATATTTTCACTGGGTATTATGTTGAAAGTTTCCGCTTTATTAAATCATTTCTTAAAGCTTTTAAACAAAGTTTACTGTTGGGGTTGGGGCCAAAATGTTTTTTCTTTCTTAAATATTTAAATGTATATCGGTTCCAAATATTTGTTATTGGTTTCATTAACTACTAATAATCAGTATCAGTATTTTCAAGAAAAAAACAGTATAGGTCAATCCCTAGTATGTGTCTGTTTGTGTGCGTGTGTGTGTATGTGTGTTTGTACAAGGTGTGGGTACAGTTTGCCCAGGACACAACACATCAAACCCAATCTGTGCTGTGATGTCCGTGTTCCAGAGAAAGCTCTAATCCACTTACTCACTGCCTTCTCACCAACACCGGCTGCCGCTCTGCCTGCCACAGCAACACTCCAATCGATTTCATGTATTGCAATATTGATTAAAATCACTTCAGCAAGAAACACTGTAACACCAGACTAATTGTTACAAGGGAAATTAGCCCAGTTTCTAAAAAGCCGCCTGTGACTTTATTGCTTACAAATCATTACCATCTAGCTGACAAGCGATTCCATTATGATGATGAATTGCATTAATGGATGTTTAAGATGCTTATGAAGGAAAGGCTGGGCCTGATATTAGGCTGTAATGAACCTGTGCAGTCACCCAGGACCTGGGGGCCAGACTGGGGAGGGATGAAAGCAAGGCCTTGGACCCAGAGTTGGTGCTTGAAAAGCTCTGAGGTTGCAGGGGAAATGATGGAGGGGGTGTTAGGGCAGAGGAGGTCGGTAGAGGCTAGGGGCGCAGCCGGGCCCCCCGAAACACAAGCCATACGACAGGCTGGGACTCTCAGCAGCAACCCACGGCTACTTGAAAGAGCCGGAGGCAGCTGCAGCAATGGAAGGATATCCCTGAAGTCAGGCAAGCCCCAACACAGACCTTCAACCAAGGACAAGCTGGACCTGCAGACACCCCCCGCCCCCTTTCACATACACACATACCTCAGGGGTTAGAGTGGGAGGATGGCCGAGAGACAGAGTGACAGAGACACAGAGAGAGGGAGAGAGAGAGAGAGGGGAGATAGGGTAGAGTGGGAGGAAAATATAACACTTCGTTTCCCGCACGAATGCACAGCATTGCAGCCCGCCACCTTCTCCCCCCCACCCCCTAACTTACACACCAAGAGGCAAAGTCAAAGAGAACTCCACAGCAAAGTCACAGCAGTCTTAAAAGTCAAGTAGATGAAGGACTGCAGAGACTAAAATTAAAGCAGTCCAATAAATGCAGTCACACACACACACACACACACACACACACACACAGAGAAAACAGCAGTGGTCATGTGGCAGAACTAGCTGACGTGGAGTGTGTAACCTCCCACAGATAATGGCAACAGACAATGGGAAATTGTGTCCGTTTCTCCATAATGTCTATCACAGTGTTTTGGCTGCTTTTAAGAGTCATGAAGAGGTCAAACTTTGGTAGTATTGAAATACCTTCAAAAAGCAGAAATGATCTGTTCCAACATTTTTTTTATAGCTCACAACCCCCAACTTTATCTTCCAACCCTGATGGGATCCACTGGTGTGGTACTGTCACATTCAGTAGCTACAGACCTTTTAATAAGGAAATCCTGTATTTGGCTTTGGTACAACTTTACATACAATAAGCAGAGGTGGACTTAGTGATTTGGCTCGGACAGCAGGGGACTTCAAGGGAAACACTTCATCACAGGGGAAAAGAAGCCGAGAAAATTATTTCCTGTTGCTGTATTTGATGGTTGAGGTGACTACAGATACATTTGCGAGATGGATATTATTTTACGCTGCGTTGAAGCGAGCTGTCCCGTCTTCGTCCCCGTGGTCAGATCCAGAACCAGACAGGTACGGAAAACTGAGTCCAAGAAAACAGCAGGCAAAAAAACAGGTCCGAATGGTCAGGCTGGCTAAACCAGCGGACAGGATCTCAATACCTAAACTAAAATTCAGGCAGGTATTTAGATAAAGGGAACCACAGAAACACTACAATGATCGGACAAGAGGAACACCGAGACTAAATACACAAGGTAACGAGGTAACAAGAGGCAGCTGCCACAAGGGCTGGGAAACCGGTGAAAGACATCAGGTATACACGCGAGGGGGAAAACACAAGGAAGTAAAACTAAAGACAAGACAACACAGAAAACCAGACTGTCAAAATAAAACAGGAAACAGAACATAAAGACACTCACAAGAGACCACAAGACAGAAACCACAACTAGACAAGACAAGGGAGCAACCAAGGACTAAAACAGATACAAGACCACAAAATAACACAATCACAAGACAAACTATGTATAACAAAACACCAAACCATAACACCTGCTAGCCTATTGTATGTTTTACTTGTCTATTTTTATAGTTTTATTTATTTGGCATATTCATATAAATTATACAAAACATTATGAATAATCTACGATGTATTAAAGTGGATAAAGAGGAAACTTTATGGAGTTAAACTTTTTTTTTTTTTTTTTTGAAGTTGGAGAGAGGACTTAGACTTCTCTTTATTAATCCTTTTGGGATGCCTCCCGCAAGGAAATGAAATTTCCAGCATTCGTTTTAGCAAGAATATATATAAATATATATGTTAGAGTATAGAAGACAGTATAAAGATAATAATTTATTGATCCGGTAGTGAAATTCACAAGCTAGCTGCCAAGTCAAACTCCCACTTTTTGGTGAAAGTAACTCAAAAGTAACACATAAGTATTGTAACGCATAACAATCCAAAAACAGTAATATTTTAACGTAACTGAGTACTCTCAAATGCCCGTAACTAGTAAACTATAAAGTATTACATTTTGAGAGTAACTTGCCCAACACTGCTAGTAATGTGGGCATAGGAAGTGGTTATATTGTAACTATTCTGATCATGTTTTCTTCTTCACACACTGTGATACAGCTGCTTCTGATACTACATCCCATTTTATATATCGGCATTTAAATCTCAGCACACATCACCTCTTTTTACAAAGCTTTCTGATCAAGTCAGTTTCAATAATTTAATGCTGAATCAGCAGAGATTATTGATTATCTCAAGGCATCATACCCTTCATAATTAACACCATACTCTTCATTAATATGAATGTCAGTTCATATAACATTCACTCAATGAGATATCCTACCTGCCCACTCTGGAGTTGTGGGCTCAGGGCTGCTGCTCGGCTCTTCATAGTCACTGTTAGCAGCAAACTGGACTAGCGGCTGCTGCTGTACAGCTGCAAAATTAAGTTTGATTCATCAACAGAAACGCTGGTTCGCAGGCTACGTTCTATTGTGTTGAGTGTGACCGCTAGCACCGCTTCTTACTAGCTTAGCCTACCCTTCCCATCATCTTCATTAGGCGTTTCGCTCTCAAACTGCGTCCTGATTTCAAAACATTAATGAAAGTGAATGTTCCACTATGAGTAAATGTACTAATATTCCCTAATAGTCCAGTTTACATGTAGCTTTGCAAAATATGTTTTTTTCAAAGATGTTCACCAGTGGCAGACTTGTTGGACCGAGCGAACACAGCTCCCCTCGTTCATTCCTTCAACCAGCTTCTTGAAGAGGTTGGCTCGTGTGGCCGGGTTGGGCATTGGGTAGAGCGGGCACACGTATACTTCCGAAGGTCCAGGGTTCGAGTCGTGTCTGTGACAATTTCCTGCACGTCTTCCTCCTGTCTCTCCTCTTTTTCACCTAACTGTCCTATCAATTAAAGGTGGAAAAGCCCCAAAAATAATCTTAAACAAAATAAAATAAAAGGCATCTCTCTTCCAGGTCCACAGCAGTCCGCAAACTGTTGGCTGGCTGGTTTGTATGCAGTAACCATAGCAACACACATAACTGACTATGAGCAGTAAACTGTGGTAAAAACCCAGGTTGAGACCCATGTTTCTCATGCTTTGTATAGATGTCCAAAGAATGCTTTTAAAACTCGAATATCCAGAATATCTCACATCAGAAAATCAGACGCAGGACGCAGGAAATTGTTACAGGTCAGACTGTTTCAGTCATGTCTGCGTAAAACCTCTTTGTGTACGCCCGCTCTACCAACTGAGCAGACCCTGACACATGGCCTGTATCAAATTCGAAATATTGTCATATTTGGAATAATAGTGGACCATATAGTGTGCATAAAAACTTACTGTGTTGTTGAACAGTTGTCATGTTTTTCTTTTCTGACAAGCTTGTTGTTGATGGACATCTTGATTATGTTGCATGCAGTGTGAATGCACAGTCAGAGTTTTGTGACGCCTGTGTGCTCTTTAACAAACCAAGTGTAATGTTAGCAATCTGTCATTTTGACTCATGTTTGTGGGCTTTGCCGCTGTTTATTTTCTCGAAATGTTTTTATTTTTTAATTCCAGCGCTCTTCGCAAGGAAATCCACAGCTGCAGTCTGAACTCTTTGCACCTGAGCGGTGTCTGTGTCACATCGGGGAAAACAAAATGCACGTCCATGCATGACCCCTGCAGGTTAAGGTTTGTGTTGTTTACCAGTGTGCTGGCCAGCCACTCTATCACACATTAACCCCAGGGCCTGGCTAACGAGCTTTGGCCCACGGCGCTCTCCAGCCTCATTAAGGAAACACTAACCACAGCGGGACGGCGCCTGAGACTGATAATAAACTCTACCTACCTAATGGCATGCATGCAGCCATCCAGATGACAGACACACACACACACACACACACACATTCACGCTCTCTCTCTCTCTCTCTCTCTCTCTCTCTCTCTCTCTGCTTTGCTGCTCATTCAATTAAGACTGTGAGCGGAGGTTAAGAAAAGTGTCTGGGGAGGAGGTCAGAAGGAGATAAATAAGACAATTTCCAATCCTAGGTTCAATACCCATCAGGGGAAGTAGTGTGCAGTGAGGCAGATGTGATACAAGTGCCCGCTAATGCTCGGATCACACCGGCTCCTGTCTGCATTGTTAATGCATGTTTCTCATGTTAGGGTGTAGAGCAGGGGTGTCAAACTCAACTTCGCTGAGGGCTACACTGGAAAATGGGAATCACATCAAGGGCCAGACATGTGGAGTTTATTGACATTTTTTTATTCATGAGAACATTTTGAATATTTTGACAGTATTATTGCATGTCTCATATAACTTTCTCACTCAAAGGTTGTGGCCATAAATGGGATGGGCCAAAACTTAAAGGGAACCTTCATTAATATGCGCACCTGATTAAAATCTGCAGAGGACAAGAAAAACACCGTTCAAATCAACAAAATTGTCTAAAAAAGATCAAAAACTTCAGAAAAAGGAAACACAAACATCGGAAAAGCTCCAAAAACTGAATACTCGTTAAAAACTAGGTGGGCCAAAATGTGTTGTGAACCTTTCATGTAACAACCTTAGACATGACACCGTTGGACTAAAATGCACGACTCAAAAAACAGTAGTTGAAGTTAAAACTAAATGTTTAAATGGCAAAAAGATAAAACAGAGAAAAGTGTTCACTTGGAGTATTAAACAAATTCACAAAAACCATAATCAAAAACCTGGTTAAATGAGGATCTGGCTAGAACACTTGACGACACTATCACATGGCCGAACAAGAAAAACTGGCACAAGACAAGTGAGACCTTATTATACATGAGTTTGGGAAAAATACAAAGGGAGGAAGTCACGGTCTGAAACGAGAGGGAAAGTGAATTTAAAAAAAAACAAACAGAAATAACACAACAAGACTAGACATGAGTGACTTAACGTAACAAACTTAACAAGACACACTTAACAACACTTAATTGATATGTGGGCCGAATCAAAATCTGCGAGGGGATAGATTAAGCCTGCGGGCCGTGACTTTGACAGGTGATGTAGAGTTTAGATGTTCTATGTAAGGTTATGTTCTTAATTGAGCCCCTGGCATCTTATAGCTAACGGGCCTTCTCCTATCTTTAAAAACAAGCAGCTTGGATATTTTTTGTCCACCCTTTTTTACTAGTCTTTATTTACACAGCAGTCACCATCTATTACAGCTTCTCTGTCTGCCATTGCTGTGAAAAAGGAGCTCAGTGCTTCTAATAGCTCCGGGGGCTCCTAGCAAACACCACTCCTGAGATAAGCTAAGCTATATCGACTGCAGGAGACGGACCATTCACCGAGCGCACTGTGTTAATCTTTTGGACTTCTTCAGCAGTGGGGATCAAGCTAAGCGGCCTTGGAGATGTTAAAAATTAGCCTGGCATTCTAAATGGCATATACTTCAGAGGTAATGTGTTTGGTAGTTAAGGCGGCGACAGTGACTTATTCCCCCTCTGTCTCCAGCGAGCCAAGGCGTCTTCCTGCACGGCAAATGGGCCATCTGGATCGCCTGTTATAGCCCTCGCGCGATACGACATAACCGTCATTTTTTAAAAGGGCTTTTGTATTTCTATATGGAGGGGGAGGCAACTTGCTCATTAAGCAGATGAAAAAGTACAGGGTTATAAACAGACCTAATGGGCAAAAATGTAATGAACTTTTGGAATGTGAAGTCCTCAACGCCGGGCAGCGCTGAAGTGAGCAGCGAGCAAGCGCTCCTGACAGCTGCGTCTTCCTGGGCAGAGAAATTGCTGTAGTTTTAGAAGTCATTTGAAATTCTGACAGCCCAGTTGTGAAATATAGATCTATGCAGGTATTTTGGAGCTGACTTTCTGTCCCCCTCCCACCCCCTGCTTCCTGAAAAAAAGTCCTTTGGCATGTGTGAAATAGGTATTTGGTGGTTTCACTCTGCCTGGCACCAATTGTGTGCCATCTAATATTAGTATTTGTATTAATTATCTTAAATTAACTGTCAGAGTGCTTAATTAGCATTATTAATGTTGTGTGGCATTAGCACTGAGCGGTGGCTGAAATATGAGAGAAAATACCTCAGACCCAACTTCACAGTAACTCGTCAAAAAAGACTTAATTACACTAATTAATAAAACTTTGGGGGAGAGACTCATTTAACAAAAGACAGAGCAAGGCACCAGGCCAAGACGCCTGCTGGAATATCTTCATCGTCGGGACTGAGAGGACGCCTCATCAGCATCTTGTTTTTTGCCGACGTGTTCATCCTTTGGAGTGGTTCACAGTCTCCGCTGGCAGTGGGACAGTGGACCTGCCATGTCTCGGATGTCTCTAATGAGAATGCTTGGAGGTCAGAGGACAGGTGTCTCAAAGTTGTTGCCAGGACAGATCAAACGATACATTGTGCAACACTAAGGAATGGGTGCCCGACAGGTCCCGGCGGGCCAGGCCGGGCCGGGTTCGGACAGATATTTAGAAATTGTGGTCAGGTTTGGGTCGGGCTTTTGTTGTAAAATGGATGGCTGCGGCTCCTTTAAGAGAGCTCAGTGTGTGTGGGTCTGTGTGTGTGGAAAGTGGGCTCGGGTCGGCTAATGCCTGTCGGGCTCGGGCCGGGTTCGGTCCCGGCTGTGCAGAGACTGTGCAGATTTGTGTTAGAGAGTTTTATACAGGCAACTGTATTTTAACTGTAGCTACACACACAACATTTATAACCCTTGTGTGGTGTTCATATTTTTGTCACACAGCCAATGTTCCTGGGTCTGGTGGACCCATCATATTATTAGGCTTTAAAAAAAATGTAAAACCACTTAACAGATGTTTACTTTATCTCAATTACCAATGATATGTACAACATTTACGGTTCACATGTGCCTTTTACCCTTGAGAGATCACATTTATGATCCCATGATCATACACATATTTTGTGAGAAAAAAATGATATTCAATTTAAATAAAAAAGGTTAAATTAATTTCTTATTTTAAGATCTGATTTCTTAGAACGTAATCAGAACAGGTGAAAGCGCTTGAAATGTAACAATTGCGTAACCTTGTGTGAGAATAGCAGGTGCAGAAATACAACACAGTCTCACAGCAACTACATTCAAATACACTCAGGACCAGACTTGAACACGTCATATGTAATAGTTAGCGGGGGGTGTATCGTGTGCAGTCATTGAAAATAAGTTAGATGAATTAAATGAAATCCTAAATAGCACAAATTATCTTTTATCAAACATTAAAAACAGGTCCCACAGACCCAAACACCACACCTGGGGGAAAGAGGTTTGGAGGCTGCTGACGCAGGAGTGTCGTTGGTCTTTCGACAGCAGCAACCAGGACCAATGTATTATTATTGGTTTGACGATAATGTCAGAGGCGAAGGACCGCCTTGCATTTCTCAGTTCCAAATTATAAATGCAAAGTCTCTCCTTATAGAAGTCATGGTGACCCTGGAGATTGGTTCTTCGCCACCTGCGGTCAGCTTTTCCACACTCTTTTTTTTTTTTGTTCTTACCAGCGTGCATGGTGAGTGTTTCAAAAAATAACTGTAACCTCCCACCACATAGCACACCCACTGTGTCACCGAGCAAGACAGAGAGGTCTAATGTAATCGGAGAGAGGGCATAAAAAATCAACAAGTAAAAAAAAAAAACTGAAAGAAAATCTGAGCATGGTTCAAATAAGCTGCCAGATATTGTGATAAGAAGATGAAGTCATGGCATTGCCAGACCTTCCTCCCCAGCCCTGCCGAGGGAGGTCTGGGTAGTTATAACATCTACTTCTTATGACTTATTCCCTGTTAAATCCACCGGAGTGTAGAACACCAACACAAAGAAAGAGGAAGGTAACGGATATCCGGCCAAAAATGAGGGACATCTGGTGGAACCTCCGATAAAACCGTAACTTTCCCGGAACTGAAACATCGTCCATGCAGACTATGGCAAGGACGACAAGGAATGCAGATAAGAAAAGTAAAGTCACAGGAAGTAAAAGTTGAAAAACATGGTGGATGTCAGCTTCACTTTTCTTAATTGCAGATGGGTTGTGTTCGCCGTCTGTTGCTTGAGCCGTGCAGATGCTGTTAGCTCAGCCTCCGGATAGATGACAGCTCATCAACATGACTGTCAGGTGTTGGAATGGAAGTGTGGCCAGATGACGGGGGAGGAGGTCGGGACTGACAGTACGCTTCTTTCTTCGAAGAGGGAAGATGCGTATTGTGGCTTTAATAAACCTTCCATATTGCCATGTTTATTTCATAAATCATTGACCTCACTATTGATCTGAGACTGGCAGCTCACAGCATGCAAAGACAAATCAGTGCTGGCATTGCTGCGGCTTCCCGTGCCATCCCAACATTTGTCCTCGGAGGCCAAACATCCCGACTCATCGGTGTTTGTGGAGAGCCGGCGATTAAATATTCATGTTGAGTTGCATAACAGCCGGATCCCACAGTTCCACAGCAGGGCCATTTATCTAGCCGAGGCTGAGACAAGAGGCGGAATGACATCCTCCCCCTGACTGGGACCCCCATAGGCTCTGATGAGCTGGGGGGGGGGGGGGGGTTCTAGTGGTTGTATTACAAGTTTATCATAGAGCCAGTACAAGGGATGACCACAGTTTTCTTACGGAAATGTAGGGCAAACTTTGGAGTGATCAGCAAGAAGAAGCTGGATTCACTTAGTTCCTCACTAAAACACCCAACATCCATTTTTCATCTGAATTGGACCAAAAACGGTGGCAGCATTTGACCAGAGCAGGTCAATGACGTGATCCTTGCTTTTTTCTTTAATATATTTCTATTGAAACGAATATCTTGCATGGGTAGCCCTTAATAGTCGACCGTTCGACAATTCAATCCAGGGAGCCTGTTTCATCTTGTCACGGAGGAGAGGAATCGTCGCATTGTATGAAATTGTGGTCATCAAACAAAGAATCCTTCCATCCATAGAGCTCTATGGGGGTGCTGAATGTCTCATTTTACATATAATTGTATATATATCAGCCTTTAATACTGTTTATACCAATTCAATGTAGGGGTAAACATGTGGGCAAAAATCAGAAGTGCTTCTGCTTCTTACTGGTGAGTGTTGGCCCATTTCAGGCACTGCATTTAGCTTGAGGTGAGCAGCTATCAAAACAATTTACCAGAGGAAGATTTCCACTGTTGACAGTCTATATTAATTGTGTATTCATTCCCTTTCATGGCCTGTAAACACAAAGCATTAAACTATTAACCCTAATCACTGATGTTGTGTTAAATGTTAGAGCCAAACGTAACTCTGTGTTTCGGTCTCGTAGCTTCACGCGTGCAGGTGGATTTCTACTTACTTTTGTGTTGCTTGATTCAAGAAAATTGATGTCCATCCTGTCTTTCCTCACAATCAGCAGCTGTCAGAACTTTCTCTGCACAGAGCACAGAGTGTTTTTATCTTCTCGCCTTCACAGTCCACAGCGGGTCAGCTGCTGCTCTGAGTGCACAAGAGGAGAGATGCATTATTTAAAAGATTATTTTAGGCCTTTATTAGACAGGACAGTTGAAGAAAGGATATGGAAAGAGAGAGGGGAAATGACATACACTAAAGGGCTGCAGGTTGGAATTGTACCCAAGGCTTCTACAGCAAGGATGCGCCTTTGCACACCAGGCGCACGATCAACCTCGTGAGCTACCCAGGTACATCAACAGGAGAGATTTATAGGATTATAGCTAGCGGGCAGCGGAAAAGACATGTACAATCTGCACAATGTGCCTGGAGGTATGTAAAGAAAACAGGCAGCTACGCTATCACGACTGGGCGTTGTGTTCATATTTTCCATATAGCCTATTATTTAATTAGTTGTAAAGTGAAGGAATAGGATACTTCTTCTTCGCTAATAATGAGCCCATCAGAGATTGCAGTAACTGTAACTATGTGACAGGTTACTCCCATCCAACCTCATAGGCGGCCAATCCCTTTACCTTTGTTTCCATTATACTTACAGTATATTTAAATGAATTAAACCCTGTTGTGTCAGCGTCTTAGCCTGGGATACTGCATTCAGCAAAATACTGGCTACACGAAGAAAAGCCTTACATCATTATGAGATGTTTAGTAAAAAAAAGACCTGTACATGAGAAATATAATCAGATTTATTGGCCAAGTATACTTTCATACACAAGGAATTTGACTTTGGCAGGTATTAACTCTTTACAATCAACAAACAGACAAGTCATAGTAAGCAAAGACAAACAGTAATATAGACACACACTGTACAATAGTGACAACAATATAAAAATAGGCACATATCAACTTGATATACAAATTTAGAAATAAGACATAATACCAGACAAGTTCACATGGAGTGGGATGTAGTGCAAAGTGCAAAGTGTACAGAGCAAAGTACTGTGCAAGATACACTGCTCTTTATTGATCCTTTTGGGATGAATCCCGCAAGGAAATTGAATTTCCAGCAGGCAATTTCAGATGCATAATGGAATGATAAGTGTGTAATGTGTAAAGAAGTGGGTGAGTGGCCAAAGCGGGGATGACCCCTTGTATCCGCAGTTCAGTAGAGTGATGGCAGTGGGAAACAAGCTGTTCATATGTCTGGTAGTTTTTGTGTGCAGGGATCTGTAGCGCTTGCCAGAGGGGAGGAGGTTAAAGAGAGTGTGTGCATGATGTGTGGGCTCTTTGGTGATGTTCTCTGCCGGCTTCCTGATCCTACCAGTTTACAAGTCCTGGAGGGAGGACAAGGGGGCACCAATGACATCCCGGAGAGGCTACATTTCTATTTCATTGTGGGAATATTTCCTTATATACAGCATACATCTCACACTCCAATAAGTTGGAGAAAGAAATGAAATGGTAGAGGATTAACATTAGTAGTTACTGAATAGACTGACTATTTGAAGCTTATTATTTAAAAGGACTACGGGAAGTGAAGAAAAAGGCTACTTCTTCTGCGCATATAATTAGCAATAGCCAGTAATGTTGAATTTGCAGTGACGGCAGGCAGTCACGTTAGGATGGTTTTCACACTTGAACAGAATAATGCGTCCAACAGAGATTACTTAAAAGGGTAAAATATATCACTTTGCCAGTGACTTTGGGAGGCTTGGGGGAGGGGGGGTGGGCGTTGCAGTAACTGTAACTCAGTAACTGGTTATTCCCTGCCAGCCTCAAAGGCAACCCATCTTTTGAGCCTTTTTCCCCATTATACTTCACAATCCTAACCTCAAAGGATTCAATTTCTCCCTTCCCTTTTCAGCCGAGTCTCCATAGTCTTCCCTATTGAATTCTGTGAATCTGGCGTCTGAAGCCAGTCAGCTCAACAGCTGTTTGGACCTCAGTGTGTCCGTCAGTGGGGCTGCAGAGACAAGGACGCAGCCTCCCAGACAGGCTTCGTGGCTTTGGTCTTATCGGCACACACGCATTTTTTTTAAACTCTTTCCCTTGAATTCATTCCAATTCAGATTCCTTTTCAACATGTGGGAGTGTGAAAAAAAAAAAGGAAGAGCAATGCAGAGCCATCATTGTTGCGCCAAGAGAGCCAATCACAGTGAAGCAAACAACGCTCTTTCATCTGCGGCTTAGACTTCAGCTCTGTTCTCTGTGACAATGGGAGTCAGCGCAGGCCACAGGTACTGGCTCTAAATGTGTGTGTGTGTTTGTGTGTGTTGGTGTGTGTGTGTTTGTGAGAGATGGAATGCGTCTTTGAAAGCATGTAGCAACACAAAGGACAGCTCTGACATCCACATATGCATACACACTCACACATATTAAGTATGTGTTTATGTTTATGCCTGGCCGTGTGGGCATGAGGTAGAAAACATAATTGAATGCAATCAATTTAACCATTGCACGCACAATGTGGTGTTTTTGAATCAGATGGGAATAATAGGCTTACAAGCTCTAAGCCCATGTCCAAATAGATTTGGGTCTATACCCCAGGGGGCACAGAGATCATTTAACAAACAGCCCTCTCTCACTAATTCCAGACTACTTAAGCTCTTTATGACACAAATATCCAAATCAATGAAAAATACATTTTCAAAAAAGCTACAGCTAACAATTTACAAATAATAACTCACAGAGGAAGCAGGACAATAACACCGGGGGAGGGGGGCTGAGATGAATAAGAGAAAGAGCCCAGCTCTGTGTGATTTTTCAGTTTGGCATGAGTCTGATTCTGTGTTGCTCCTACTGGGCCCTCCCAAGACTAAGCCACTTCAAAGACTTGGAATATGTAATTTATATCCAGACAACACTCTCTGCACCCCCCTAAACCTCTCACCGCTGGTTCACCTGTCCAGAAAGCGGCTCCTTTTTGTTGGCTGAACAGGAAGAGAGAAAAGCTTGTTTTTAACCTTGTAGTCTGAGATGCCAATTCGATCAAATCCCTCTGAGAGTTAGACTGTAATCCAACACTGTAACGTTATTCACTGTGACTTAACAACAAAACCACTGACTTCAGTCAATTATTGAGTTTTTTCCATGAAAAAATTACTGCACATTCCGAAGACGCTACATGTATGTTTAATTGTGGGAATATTGCTTCATATGGAGCATACATCTCATACTTGGAACATGGAAAATCAATTAAAATGACGGAGGGTAAACATGCAAAACCAGCTAAACTAGGAAATAGACAGTGATGTTGGAAACGGACTTGTTCCTGTACCAGGCATGGGTGGTATACCCAAAAGATGGTTTGAAGTTGCACTATGGGAAATTTAGGATCCAATGTTTTAAAGCTTGACCAAGATGACTAAAGGCTTCGACGCTTAATTCTTGACTATATGGTTTGAAGCCTCTTCTTTTAATCCCAGAACAAAATTTGACAGTGACTGGCGGCTATCAGCAGGCTTAAGTGATGCTAACACAGAAACACAGTTCTGCACTGTAGCTCTGATATGGCCTACAGGTCTTGTTATGCTTTTGTCTTTCATTAGTCTAAAAGTATAATAAATATGACATATTTTTCATCAATCCTTTTGCTAATTAATCAACTGTTTAATTAACGTATCAAGCAAAATGCTTAACATCTCCATTATCAGCTTATCCAATTTGAACATGCTGATTGGCATCATTTCTCAACAACAATGTATCATTAACAGAACAATAGAATGGGCTGAAGAAGTGATGGACTGTCATTACTTGCAGCCCTGAACATCATATCTGATGTTTGGTTTATTGCTTCATTCGAGCTGCACCCGGAAACATTTTTGGACTGGCAGAGATTCCGGCAGCTCAGTACGTTATAGATGAGGCATCGGTGCTCACAGAAAAGTCCCATCTGTCTGAGTAGTTCAGAAACATACTGAACTGTGCCAACATTACACCTGACAAATTACCCTACTTCAAGTGCAGTTTGTGTAGATGCAGCTGGATGATTCATGCACCCGCTGATCTCTCTCTCTATCATCACATGTATTTAGGACCCCCCTCCCCCCCCGCCCCTCAGACATGATTAGTCTGCTAGATCTCATACAACTCACTCCATGATGTTGTGATTTACATTTTATAGTTTAATCATTTTCCTTTAAATTAAACCCATAAACCTTATTTAGTGACTTGCAGCATTACCGGAACACAAAATCCCCAGAGAATGGGCATCCATTTGTGCTTTCAAACCATTTGGATGTGTGTGCGTGTGCAATTTATTTACATTTGTTAAAGTTATTTTAGGATAGCTATTGTCAGCTGCCAGGGACTACAGCTGGAAATTAGCTGCCGAGGCTAATGCTGCTCCTTTCATTGAACACTGAATTAAATGGGGCTGTCTACCACATTATGAACTAATAAACTAAAACACCTGGTGAAAGGGGAAATTAGTCCAGTTGTGCCAAATTCCTTGTCTACTTTTTGCAATCAAAGAAACAAACCATACTCGAATTGAATAGCGCTTTCACAAAAATCAAGAAGAAAGAGGCAGCATGGTTAGCACTGTGGACTCCCAAGAAGAAGGTTCTCGGTTTGAATCCACCATCAAATAGCATGCACTAGGTTCTTAGTGTCCTTGATGAAGGCACTGGCTCAGACCTGGAGTTGGTCCCCCGGTTGCTGTAAATGGCTGCCTACTGCTCCCCTGAGGGATGCGTTAAATGCAAAATATGAATTTCCCAACGTGTATGTGTCAATAAAGTACCCTTACCTTACACTTATTATTTTTCTTTTTGTCAACAAATAAACAAAAGCCCAAAACCAACAATGTGTGACCAACAATGTTTTTTCTAAAAATGATTTTGTAGATTTTTCATTTGTACATTTTGAACAAAATCCACCTCCCTGTCCCAGTCCCAACCCATAACAATATCTCTCTCCCAACGTCTGCCACATTGCAAGAGCCAAACAACCAAAAACCAACTATATGACAGTGTCCCATGCAAAGAAAAATGGCACCTCTAACAACGTTACAACACGCATAAATATAAAAGTATGAGTTGTACCTTTGCTATCAACGTCCAAGACATGCCTCAGTCCTTTCCCTTTCAGTGGTTCACCACTAAATCACTACGCGTTTCTCCTCTGTATCTGCTCCCCTATGTCTCCTTTATATAAATATATGTATATGTCAAATGGTTTTCAGATTTTCTCGTACATTGCGCAAAATTCTTGATCCAAGCACCAATTGTAGGTTCCTCCATTTTCTTCAGATAAGAGCTATAGTCCTTTTTTGCCTGTTGTATAGCAAATCAATATATATATATATATA
>NC_048416.1:9943747-9983723 GCF_013103735.1 Etheostoma cragini | reverse complement strand
ATATATATATATAAATATATATTATTGGGGTTATTCGATCCTATGCAGCAATGTCATCTTAGGGTCAAGTGTCATATTCACAGACAAGATAAACATGGTTTTATTGATCACGTCCCCCCAGTTAGTCTGTCTCTTAATACTTTCTGACCTCCCCTCTAACCAACATCACCCTGTCTGTGTGCATACATACAGGACATAACCTGTAGTGAACATCCAATATGTTTCAGGTCTTATAATAATCTGTCCTAGCTCCCAATGTTACTTCTTTGTCACGTCTGCTATGTTTTTTTTGTTTTGTGGGTGTTAAAGTGTTTTAATTTGGAATTTGAACCCTTAATGATCCAGTCCACATTATGAAACTGTCACATGAGTGCTAATGCAATCAGCAGTCTTCCTGTTTATCACTAATGCTAACTTCTGCCTGGTAATGACCCCGCTCTGCTGCGTGACTCATGCGTGGTGTTTAATTACCATAAGACCTGACTCACTTTGCTTCCACCACATGTGAAAGTAGGCAGCTAAATGCAGTAATCACATAAATAAATAAATCTTAATCCAAAAAGTCACTGATCTGAATATAGTGTTACCTCTGTTTCAATTCAGTGTGTCACTTGCATTCTTTCACGTCAAGTCTGCTTTATACACAACATTAAAGTAGCAAGTGTAGTGTTTATTAAGCCTCTCCAAGCAGGAAGGGAGTCCTAACTGGCCAAAAGCTTTTTGAGACTGCACATTTAGTTCTGTACCTTCTGTGCATATTTAGACTGAATGTTCTGTTATCGACCAGACCAACTGAGTGTTGACTCTTCTCTGGAGAAATGATGCAGCTGCATTACATAAAATGTCCCAATAATCTCAGTCTTATGTAAAAAGATCCCCGAGAAGTAGATTGAGAAAAGCAAGTTGTGAACAAGGTGAACACAGGGTTCAGTCGAGAGCTGTCCCGGGCTCCAAAAAAGCTTTTCTTGATTGTTTTGTCAACTTCTTTTTGATAGCAAGGTATGAAAATTGTGACACAAATTTAACTTAAATAATTAAGTTTGAGATTACTAAGAATAGTTAGGCTGTAACTAAAACTGTAACGCCCCCGCATTCTGGAGCAATACATTGTCCTTATATATCTTTATTTAATCTTTAAGTGAATTATAGTCTCCATCGACAATGTTTCATTTCCAGGATTGTTCAGGTGCCGCCAGAAATTCCGCCAGGAGTCCAACATTTTATATGTTAGCACTTTAACTGCCAGCACAGCACATCTTCCACCAAAACAAGTTCCTTTCCAAGGCTCCTCTGTCCAACGATTGTGATTGGTTTACACAAATGCCAATAAACCAGATCCCCATTTCCCCTCATTCCAGAATGCTGAGTGGACTAGCCAGACCCTCCTCTGCAGCCCTTTGAAAGAAGGTCTGGCTATGCAAGACTTGGTTATTTATACAGTTATTTTATTTAACTGCAAATGCAAAATACATCATTTTAGATACAATAAATGCTATAGAATTCCAGTATTATACATTAAGTGCCATATTCCAGCTCACAGATGACCAATAATTATAATCCACTGATTTCCACATGGTAGAAACAATCTACACAGCTCATCTGTCACACACTGACTGGGCTGCCAGTGTTCAGGGCCTGATGCTCTTTAGGCCTAGTCTCCTTAATGCCTAAATGGATTATGAACATGGTCAGTTTGAGCAGTTAAAAGACAGTTACTAATTGTGTTTTAATTCAATTGTGAGCCAAATTTTAAGAAAACTTTTGCAATGTTACAAGGAATTTGATGCAAATTCAGTGAGTGCGTAAACTAGGATACAGCGTAGTTTAGTCAGAAGTTGGCGCTATATGCTACATATGGCTGTAATCTGCCAGTAAACAGAGTAGAAAAAGTAAAACAGAGTTCAATAATTTGAGGTGCATGTCCCACACATGAATAGAATGGACTTTATTGTAATTGCCAGGCTTGTTTAAGAAATATGATGTGCCGTACCTGAATGTACAAGTATTAAACGTAATATGTAGACAAATACATTACCTTACACTTACATGGAACACGGTAGCTCAACCAATGGCACACAAGCAATCGGTGTGCACAGGTTTTGTAAATGTCTTACTCCCCAAGCCACATGACCTATTTCACAGCCTGCCCTACTCTGCCTCTGATTGGTTAGAGCTTGTGGATGATGGCAGGCTTAATGCTGATATGGCTAAGCTGATATGGCTAAGCTAATACTGATCATCAAGTACATTTTAAAATGGAACTTAATATTAAAAAGGTTGCTCTGAAGTAGAGGTTGCTAACCCCCCCAAAAAACGCCTTGGCCGCATCTACAAGAGAAAAATGGAGACAGGTCTTAAGGAATGGGTTTCAACTGATGAAGTTTAAATTGTTCTTTCATGTATCTGAGTATTCATACTGCCCGGAGTAAAAGTTACATGATGGGAATATCTGAGAAGACGCAGACAGCGGAAACTAGTGATGTCCAAATAAAGCTTCATGAACCATCAGTTGTATTTGGTGACCAAACTAGACAGTGCTCTTTGTTTAAAAAAAGGCTCAAGGACTTGCAAACAAATGTGCTGTCGAACCTTTGTTGTAAACCCTTTGCAATGCTTCATTTGGACATCACTCAGCTCACAAACAGCTAAATGTTTAAGAGTTAAATGTTTGCTGCATCAGAGTTTATTTTGCAAAAGCATTTCTATATCCCATCAACTCAATTAAGCAACTACTTTTTTTGGCAAAAAACACTTCAAGCGAGCGTAACAACTTTTTTTGCAATTGAGGACGTTTTACTGAATGCTTCTTTTTCCATACTGCTTTTTTAATGCGATCATTTGAAATGCGCAATTACATAGGAAAGTTGAAGCACAACAATTGAGGTCATCCAGCTCAAATCACCAATGGTCTTGCATTTTCACTCCTTCCTCCATAGCACTATGAAGGAAGGTCTGGCTAGTCCAAAAAGCATTCCTGGGATGGGAGAAAAACGGGCTATGGTTCATTGGCATTTCTTAGAACCAATCACAGTCGTCTTGGGTGGTTTCTAAGTGCCGGACGGAGCCACGGGGCCTCTGCTAAAGAGCCTTGGGAAGGAACGTTTTGCTGGAACATGTGTTCGTTCAAAGGTTGTTTGAGTCAACAGAAAACTCAGATTGGAGTTTAGAGGAACGTGACAGACATTCGGCCGGAATGAGGGACATCCATTTGTTGTCGTTGATTTAGATTAACACAGTATAGGTGTTGGGGTATTTAGCATGAGGCTTAAACTTTGAATATTGGAATCTGTGAACTTCTTTGAATTTACGTTGAACAGAGGACTGTCTGCTTCAGTAACTGACATTCTTGGTATCTGTGTGAAGGAACAGTGTCTCCACTGTTTCACTGTTGGCTTCTGTCTCATTACCAGCCATATTGAATTAGGAAGGAAAGAAGAAGTGGAAGAGGACGGATATTCAACGGAATTTCTGGCGACACCTGAACAATCCAGGAAATGAAACGCCTTCAATATAGACTAGGTCACCAATAAAAAAAAGGCATTGCTGCAAGAATGGCATTCTTATCAGGATGAAAGGCCTGGGGGACCGGATTTCCAACATCCTGGTACACTCTAGTCTCTGATAACTGAAACACGCCACTTGATTTATAAGGTCTGCACTGCATCACCACAGAGCACTAATTCAACTTTGACAAAGCAGACGTAAGCATATATAATCAGACATGATGTTCACAGCAGGGTGGGTCCAGACAGACATTTCAGGAGCTTCCCCTGGCCACCCATCCCCCCACTCTGCTCCTTCTGTACTGCACCATGATGGATTACCAGTCCAAGTAAGATTCCTGTGTCAGCACGTTGATTTACGTGCTATGGAAATATGGCTGACCATAATGTAAGGTACATGTGTTTTCAGTGTCGTCCTTAAAGTCTTACCGGAATCATGTAAGTCAACCTTCTTGCAGTTAAAATGAGTTGATTTTCAAAGTCAGTGTTGATCATTTTTATCATAAAGAGAGAGACACTACCACCTCATGTGAAGGCCAATGAAGTGGTGGTCACAGGGATTCTGAAGAAGCCAGACAGAAAGCTGGATGAGTGCAAAAAAATGTGTTGCTACATTATTTTGGGGCTGAACGTGACCCTGATCTGGCAAACTTGCATGCACTCTCCTTGATTGAGCTGTGAGCTGCTGATCTCTCTCCTACATCCCAGGAAGAACCAGAACTACAATACTGTAAGCCCATGAACCTAATATTAAACAGGCCGTCTCTTTTTTCATCAATTGATAATTTATCGGATAGAAAAAAACATTATACCATAATTAAAGGTTTAAGCAGACATAAAAACTCTAGTAATTTTGGAAGCAGGGCCTAGTAAAAAAGAAGAAAGGGGGTCTTTGGATCAAAGTCAGAAATGTTCCAGTGTATATGTTTGATTGGCAGGTGAGCCAGCAGAGGTAGAGACATTACCGTGAACAAACCGGCATTTTAACTATATTTTACTATAGCGAAATACAGATGTGTTTGCAGTGGTAACGAATAACAAGTCTGAACGTTACACACAATTAAATCCTTCTAACGGGCTATTTGTTGAAATTATATTTATAGATTTTTTTTTTAACATTACCCATCCATGGGGATGTGTGTGTCTTTTCTACTGTTTCTAATTAAGAAAAAGGACCACACTGTTTAGCATTTAAATGAACCGATGCTGACATTTGCAAGTTTTAAATACAACTTAACAAGCGTGTTGTGTTTAGTTGTACAATGCCTGTTGTGTTGTGTCAGGCAGTCATCTAACTATTAGCGTCACTGTGACAAGTCCAGTCAATCTTATCTATATAATGCCAAATCATATTCAACCTTATCTCATGACACTTTTCATTTAGAGTCTTCAACATTTTGTAAGCAAAGGACCCCTTAACTAAAAGAGTGATGGCACAAGGACCCATATTAAAGGACCCATATTACATGTGTTGTATAAAATTAAGTTGCGTATTAAACTGGGCGTACTATAACATGTAGGGCGGCCTCAAAACGTGTTTAGCATTGTATACTGAACCATTACAATAGCCTAATAATTGCTGGCATGATTTTATAAATCAAATTTTCCTGTTAAACATACATGTGGCACAGTGAATCCTTGGGATGAACTGCATCTGTGTGTGGTCTTAGCGACTATGTAACCCATAGGCCAGAAAGCCTAACATCAGTTGGGATTTATGATTGCTAATAATATGTTTGATTCATGTTTCGAATTTTGAAAAAAACATTTGAAAATTAACAATAATTTGGAGAACCCTCTGCTTTCATTCTGAGGACCCCCTAGGGGGTCTCATGACGTGATTTACAGAGCAGAGACAGAACATAGTGTGTCATTTCACGCAATGTAGGCCAACAAATATAAAGATGCGTTGTGGGAAATGTAGGATCCAGTGTTTTGGGACGCTGACTCGTACTAGGGATTCAAAGTCACGATGTGTGCGGGAACACATTTTAACTATTCTTTTTAGTTCTCTACTTTGCTGGAGAAAAACCTTTAATGAATCCTTTAGTATGTTTATTGTGCATTATCCTTACATATATTCTATACTGCAACACTGGTGTAAAATGTCCTTTTTGTCTAATACACTGCATATCTAGTTATTGCATAAAGTGCTGCTGAATAGAATGTGAAACATTTCGAGAGTGGTTCCTCTAACTACCCAAACACGCTGTGATTTCCTGTGATGAAAGACGGCTGCCACATCACAGAAGCTGTCTTTTTAAATCATTCACCAGCCTTTGTAGAAAGAAAGCCACTGTTTGGCTGAAAAAAAGCAGGAATAACCATTGAGTTGCTTTCCAACTCTTAAGATGTGATTTCCTAACAATCACAACGTCTCTGTCTGAGCCAGCCAGCCTTCAGGCACCTTCAGACAATTCAGAGAGTTCACGTGTTTCTGCTCTCACTGTTTAACAGAGCACCAGCCGCTCTCGCTGTAATCAATTCCAACTATTATGGCTGCTTTCATCCCTATTTCAGCCAGGAATACTTTATTTTTAATAGGCCATGTCTTTCTCTCTGCCTCTTCATTTGTCATCAAGAGTGTTATGCACAATGAGATTTTACAAACTAAGCCACACTTTTTAAATCCCTCAGTACATCTTAAATTCTCATTCAACATTTCCTTTATTTACATGGTTATGAGGTTGTAACTACATGTGTTAGCTATTGAAAATAGTATTATTGGTACCTCTGGGAAGTTGGGGTCCGGACTGCTCAGCTGGCAGAGGTCTCTAGGAAAAGATTTTAGTAAATATGGTGGGCAATGCCTCCTGTTGCATGTTGAAACAGACCAGACTCATTCTTTCCAAATATGATTGTGAGCTCAGGAACAGCAGCAACCAACTCTGTCAGGTCAGGATGGTGACCATGCGCTCTGACACATCTGAAACAGGATGCAAAATAGATGGTATATGGACCTGCATTCATATACCAACTTTCTAGTCTTCCAAACACTTTACACTACTTGCCACATTCACACACTTTTGTACACTTATGGCAGAGGCCACATTCACACACACTTTCATACACTGATGGCAGAGTCCAAATCCACAAAAACGTGTATACAATGATGACAGAGTTCACATTCAAACACTAACATTCATACACTGATGGCTGAGTGCCGCCTGCTCATCGGGAGATAGTAATCTAACAATCGATCTCACAGCGTACACGTATCTTGCCCAAGGACACGCTAACTGGAGGAGCTGGGATCGAACTGCCGATCTATAGCGGACAACTCGCTCTACCTCCTGAGCCACAGCCACCCTTGATGAGCATGAGCCTTAAAGAGTCACTTTTGTTTATGAGTAAGCTACTGTAGATGCACATGCCACTTTATGGCACTATCTATTGATACTGGGCTCATTTCAAAGTCATTACAACATATTCTACTTTTATTTGTCAACAGAAAATCCAACAATTCTGTTCTCTCGAACGCCCAAAAATCTCTCATTGTTTGAATTTCTTTCATTTGTGAAAAGAACTTAAGCTAAAATGAGCGGTAGAGTGAAGGGGGTTTATTACCCCTGGCAAAGTGCATTGTTTTCAGTAACTAAAAGCATGGGAGTGCATTACCCCATGAACTCATGCCACTAATAGGAGTATGTGGTGTGTGTCGGTCAGTTTGATTGATATTCCACACTTCCTCTGGGAAACTTTAGTACTTACTTATTTAATTAGTACTGTACTTATTTACCCAACGTAATGGTTGATCATATTTTTGTGGCTTTATTCTTCAAGTAGGAGAAACGTGAACTGGAACTAGCAGCTGTGTGGTTAAAATGAGAATAGTTTAATAATGGAAAGCCCATTGGTTGTAGGAATAGAAGAACAAATGTAATAAAACCACATATGTTGAGATATGGGTTTAAGTTCTGTATTGAATATACAAACAACATGGTTGGACAGAAAAACACATTCAATTTAGTGAAGTTTGAGGATAGGTTCAAGAGCATTTCTTTAAAGGTCCAATATGTAATATATTTAGTGTAATAAATCAAGAAATGACCCCAATGGCTCATCAGATATTAAGGTAACCTGTTTAGCTGAAATACTATCTTTTCTTACAGTAATGCTTATGTCAGTATTTTTTTCTTTTTGAAATGCACGATCGGTGAAGGAATTTATGTTTTGGCCTTTGAGTTGTAATGAGCTGCCCAGTTTGACAGCCAGGCCGGGTTGTCAGATATAAATGTAAAAATGTAAACCCAGCTCGCTACAGCCATGGAAGCAGCACACAAACAAACAGGACAAAAGGAGATGGCTTCTACACAACCTTAAAACCTTGGCATGTTTCTAAACAGTTGCATGACCAGAGGCGTAATAAAATATATATTGGACATGGATGTGAAAGATGGAGACAGCTTAAAGACCAAAAGGACTTTGACAGATACCGAGTTGGCTAATTTTCTTCTGAACAGGTAAGCATCTAGCTTAACTTTTATCGTATACCGTTAAAAAATATTTGTTGCTACAGGGAAGAGCTGCCACATTTAGAAAAAGCCATTGGATTTTTGGAGAGCACCATGGATGCCTCCGGAGGCCTTGAAAACATGTGAATTTGGTTTGTCACAACTTAACCAGTGATACAGTGAATTACTAGCTGTGATCAACATCTTGCTAGCAGTGTCTGTCTATACTTTCATTCAGTCTTCAAAATATGAGTGTCCAAGATAACACAATAATAGATGAACATGAGTTTAATGATGAGTTATAATTTTATACTGTGTATAAATAGTTTGAATCTATTTATGTTATTGTAAAAATAAATGTACGTGTATAATTCCTATGGTTTAATATTTTCAAATATGACAGTATTGATTGTAGAACAGATGATCAGGAAGAAGAAGAAAATAAAACTTAAAACTCACATGAGGAATATGTTGCTTGTCTTTGTATTCAGTATGTTATAATTTGAATTTTGTAGCTACCATAGTAATACCACCAGCATGCATGCTACAGAAAATTAGCATATTGCGAATATGTACAATGGGAAAAGTCAAAGTCTCGATTAATATTTTTCCCTTGCAAAGTACACATTCAATCATTCAATCAAAACAACATTATTTTCAATTACAACACTTAAAACAGGAGAAAAGGGCAGCAACTTGAGTTTGAATGTGTGTGGTGGGTACTTAGTTGCTCAACCACCATGATAATCGTTAAAACGTTTTATTTTTTATTTTTCTTGTATATATTTCATATTTTGACAGGATGGGTTGGGCACTGCACAAACCCACATGCATAGATAATATGCCAATAATATCAGTGATTGAGATGGTTCATGACATCCCTGACATAGAGCCTCCCTCAATTGACCTACCAACCTCCATTCAAACACCCATCTTTCCTACTCCACTCAAGGTCATCACTGAGAAAACGGGAATCCGTCATCTATGACAACAGTCTGAAGCAGCTAGCAACATTCCTCATGCTGCCAGTGCAGAGTTGTCCTTACAGGTGCAATATGACCACTGTGGACTGCCGATGCCTTCCCCCCTTTAAGGTCCCCATCATTTCCAGGGTACAGCAAGCATCCTTGAATGGTTGAGTATTACTGCAAACAAATTGGAGGCTTATGCTATTGTATGTTATTTTTTGAGACTTTACTATCATGTTCCCCAAACTGTATGTAGAATGCAAAACACTTGTCATTGTGTGATTCATTTTGGGTTGTTAATCATGTAGACTTTTTACTGCTGTTTACTCTGTCAAATGTCGAATGGCCATATTGTTTTAGGGTGGAGCGCACAGCCTACAGTGAAATACGAGATGCTAGCAGGAGATTTCCTGTTGGCCACCAACATCATCCTGTCTGGGAGCAACTATTCCAAAGTTGCTCTTCTTTTAAAATTTGTGAACTTGGGGATGGTCGACCTATGCTCTTTCTTCACTATCCAGGACACCTGTTGTGTGGACACCAAAAAGGAGTACTGAACTGAAACAAAAAGTGATAGGTAATGTGTACTTTTTTTGATTTTATTTCAAACTTAAGTAGTGGTCTGTAGCTACTAAAAACCCCATGGTTTGGATAAGTGCTTAATTATGTTTGGCCGATTGTCTGCTATATTCTCTAAAGACAGCAGTGATTGCAGTCCAAAAATATACTGAACATGTAAAACTTGTTAACGTTTGTAATACAATGCTGTAGCCAAATTACCATTTTCTTTAGGTTGCTTTGAAATGTATGGTTTGTTATGGAATATTATTTTGGGCATCATTGTCACCTTCAGTTACAAGTAGACAAACGTACCATCTTAACTGAAGAAAGGATGTATGTTTGTTTCAATTTTTCCAGGAGCTGTGGAGTGGACTCTTGCACCATGTGACCAAAGAACACAGGTGGGTGCAGGGGAACTGCCAACATGAGCCCATGGAACACGACTGGACAAAGCAGTGGCTCGTAAGAGGTTCAGTGGCTCATGCGACTCTAAAGAGCATTATGAGAAACAAGCAGTGGCTTACTGAAGTTAACAAATAATACCTGAACTACAGGTATTTTGTGTGTACGTTTTTGAATAATGATTATGCAAAGCTCAACACATGCAGTACTAAATCTTTGCCTGTGACTACATTTTTCCACAGAACGACAGCTGAACAGGAGTCTTTTCAAAATCACATACTAATGTATGCCAGTAAGTGTTTTGCATTTAGCCCACCTGCATTTGAGCCCAGAACCCTGCTGGCAGCCCTTGACTATAAGTACCACAAAGACCGACCGGACACAATGAAACTTGATGGAAGCTTGGTAAGTTTGATTATTTGAGGCCATGAATCAAATCCCCATAAATTTGCCAAAGGCCGCAGATCTTCAGGTCCACATGCGACCTGAAGCGGAGAGCAGAGAAAAGTAATATCCTTCCTCAGACTGACTGGAGAACAGAGCTCTGCTCTTTATTCTCCTCACAAAATACAATTCATGTCTTATTGATATATAAACATATGTTTGATACTTTTATCAGGTTCAGGCAACCATACAAGAAGAATGCCAGAAGATACATTCTTTATCCACTGAAAACAGAGAGGGCATATGGCTACATCCCAGATCTGCAGGCTCGGATTCTCCTGAAGAGACTGACTAGCAGGGGAATCCCAAGAATAAGGTCCCTACACCTTGATGACCCAAGGAGGTTTGGTCTGCTTCCCCATGTACGGGTGAAACGGGTGAAGTGTGGTAGCAGGCTAATGCAAAGGTTGGGCCCTTGGCCACAGCGTTTTCTTTCCCTGTCTGTTGGCATCTCCCTATAGTTCCCACACTTACACCAGGTTACAACAGAGGACGGTGTGGAAGCAACCTGGTTCATCATCAAAAATTAGTCATGGTTCCTTAGAAAAGAGCCAAGTGGTTAACTCCCGGAGATGCACATCATTCGTCTGTTGAATGATTACCTAAGTAAACAGATCACTGAAACAGCCACATTAGGATAACAACATACAACTTAGATGATTTTCACAGAAAAAGATTCACATTTCTATCTCTAACCCACCTTTGTGGTTGAATTTGTGTTTATGATACTTCAACTATCAAGCTCCATGGACTGTACTGTGTACGTTGATGTAGCCATTGTCATGTATTAGTGTTGTTTAATATGTCGCACACTGTACAGTGCAAAGATCTATGAAAATGCAAACCTTTGTCCGAACCCTTGTTTCATTTTGGAGGACCGGGATTCTCTATCCTCCTCTGCATCTCTGGCACCTGTTCTCATGCCTCTTCCGCCTCGTCTCCCCTCCCTGGTTCCCCCCCCCCCCTTGCCGGGCCCCATCTCTTTCACTAGGACCTGCACTCTTTTCTCTCTCTCTGTCGTTCTTCCTCTGGTTCTTCCTCTACCTCTTCGACACAGACCTTTAGCACTTGCTCTCCTCTCTGTAGCTCCTCTAGATCCTCCGCCTTTTACACCACTGGGACATGCACTTTCTCCTCCTTTCTGTGTCACTCTTCCCCTTGCTCGTCCTCTCCGCCCTCTGCCTCTTGTACCACTGGCACCTAACCAGCCCTCACAGGTCTTACTCCATACAGGTGACGGCACTTTATGACTGAGGTCTGCGTCAGTCTGCAACAAGGAACAACAGTAGGCTATACAACACTGTTAAGGTGGTCTGGAAACTTGTAAGGACGGCATACCGGCAGTGTATTTTCGGAGCAGTGGGCTTTTCTTTCAGAATAAAAGGGTAAGCTTTCGCTTACGTAACCGTGAACATGGCAAGCCATGCATCTAGCTAATGGTAGATATCATTGACAAAATTGTAAATAATTCATGAGCTGGTTTAGAATTGTAAAACAATACATACATTGCAATTGTGTACTTTAGTTGATAAATGTATCATTATAAAACAAGTAATACATTGCAAACGTACTCGAGGGAAACGACTCTCCAGTGTTTTAAAAGTGAACTGCAGTAACTATTTCAACCGCTAGCTGGCAGGAATGGAATTTTTAATCTTGGTTCTGGCAGTACAAGGATGTACAATTGAGACAAAGGAGTGGGAACATACAGTTCCACACATAGTGTACACATAAGGGCACACTGTTGTGCAGTAAACAAGCAATAAGGATAGCAGAGTGCCATAGCAGATAACCTTAGCAGTAGTACACACAACAATACATCAGTGAGTGGGAGCGGGGCGGCTGTGGATCAGTGGTAGAGCGGTTGCCGGCCAATCGGAAGGTTGTTGGTTCTAACCCCGACCCTGCAGTCATTGTCGAAGTGTCCTTGGGCAAGGCACTGAACCCCGAGTTGCCTGCGCATCGGAGTGTGAATGTGTGTGAATGTTTATCTGATGAGCACGTGGCACCTAGTACGGCAGCCCCCGCCACTGTGTGTGAATGGTGATAGTTTCCTTGTTTATTGTTTTAATTTTTTCATTCATCCATCAACTACCGCCAGAGCGATACCAGTATAAAATCCTGAAGAATCCTGTTGGCTGAAAGGCTGCAGAGTCATACTCTACGTTTTCAAAAGGACTATCATCCCATTAAATGTAAATGGACTGTTCTTAGATAGCGCTGATGACTACTAGCAATGACTACTCAAAGCACTTTTACATAGAACAGGAACCAATCACCATTCACACAATGTGAACAAGACTTCCGTACAAGGTGCCACCTGCTCATCAGACAAACACTCACACACATTTACACACCAATGGCACAGCATCGGGGGCAACTCAGGGTTCAGTGTCTTGCCCAAGGACACTTGGTATCACAGGTATCAAACCACCAACCTTCCGATGGCAGGCCACCGCGCTACCACAGCTGCCATTATTTTCAGTATAGGAAAGAAAAGGACGAGAACATGGATGGGCACCTTGGTAGCCCAGTCGGTAGAGTGCCATTTGCAGAGGTTTATTCCTCGACGCAGAGGCCCATGATTTGAATACGACCTGAAGCTATTTCCTGCATGTCTCCCCCCTTGCTCTCTCTCCTTCCATATCTAAGCTGTACTAATGTTATCAAAAAATAATCTTAAAAAAGGGAAAAGGACAAGAACACAACAGTAAAGTGGTAGGCAGAGCATTTAAATACTGGTTTGGGAACGCTGAGGGGACAGAGTTTACTAAAGTAATAAATCAAGTGAGAAGGAGGGTCATTTGCTGCTGCTGGAAATTAGATTGAATGCAGGTTTAAGGCACTTCGGCATTGGCTTTACTTTTCAGCCCCGCTCGGTTAAAATGGGGACCAACTCATATAAACATTGTTAGCCATACAAGTGGTCAAAAAGAGGATAACTTAATGAAAAAAATCCTCTTGACTCCCACTGGCTCCATAGTAACCATCTTGGTATTTGTCTGATGATTAAACTACATGAATATGCTCATTCACCTTACAGGCAATATCATGTGTTCACTGCCATGCTGTTGAATATCATACCTGTGTGCAGTCGGCCGTGCTTTGTGTAATCCTTCACAATGGGGGTATAATGTTCTATCTCCATGCTGGGAGCATTTTGAAGACACTAATAAGAGTAGGACAAAAAAAAACACCTCCAAAGAAAGAGCTCTCTGTTCAGATTTGTGTTTGTCCCTCCCTTTCATAAAGAGAAGACATATCTTGCAGTAGCAGCTGAAAGAGTAGCTTCAAAATGGATGCAGCATCAATGCATTTATTGGTAGCCTCAGCAAATAAGCTAGCGCAAGCACACTAATGTAAGGAGTGAGCTGCATCTGTCACAATCCTGAAGCCTTGATACAGCTCAGCGAAAATGATTCACTAACACTGATACAAGACTCCCCGACAGCAACAGCATTCATAACAAGAGGGATGTGTGTGCACGGCCTGTCCCCTTCCATGTCGGGCCGCAGTATATAAATGACTGGCTCCTCTCATTCTGTAAAGGGAGATTCAAGCCCAAAGCTGATGTCGGGCCTGGTCATTTGTCACGCTTCGTTCCAACTCTGTGACATGATTGATGCCAGGACCTCCCTCCGCTCTGATCCACCACCCCGCCAGCTCTGGATTAAAAATCCATTCTTGCTGACGTTTACATATTAAAATTGGTAGTTAGGACAATTCTCCATGTGGAAACAAAAGGGGCCTGCTCCTTGGCAGCTGTTATCGATCACCCTGACAGTACGTTTGTACCGAGTCTAAATGGGGACAAGAGGAGAGTGTGTTGCATGTGTTGATGATGCTAGATGCTCGGCCTGGATTCCTCCTCCTATACTTTTCAAATGTCTTGCAGAATTCCTCAATTATGTTTCTGGCCGCCAGTAGTAAAAAGTTGCATTTATTACTTTATCTGGGATCATATTTTTCCATTTATTTCCTAATTCCGTTGATTTTAACCTTTAGTTCTAGTTCAGCTATTTCTTTCTTTGTAATCCTGGTGACATTTATGGTTACACTGCAAAAAGGAACTGCTATAAGCTAAGGTGACTTTTAATAGTCTGATTATTAGCTTTTTAGATTATTAGATTTGCCAAAATGTGAAGATTGTTGGGTGAAAAATGACTCCACATTTGTGCCTACCAATATTCAATTAACACCTTAAGATCTCTTGCCGTTCCCAGTAAAGAAACAAACTGTCCGAGACAACACATTCTCAGTCCCATCGTGTTAAACACACACACTTGGCTCTGTACCTTTGGCGTTGTTATTGATGGTAAAAGTCTCCCTTGGCTTCATATCTAAACGCGCTTGGCCGGGACTATTTGTGTCACTATGGACTCTTTGGGTTGTATATGTTTGACTGCCATGTGACACAACAACGGAACAGTTAGGTTCTGGAAAAAGATGGTGGGTGGGGTTATGAAATTAACATTTTAGTGACACACGGGACAAGACTGTGACATGAACCCCGGTCTACCGGGTGAACGTCCTCTGTTGTTTTACCCATCCACACCCGAACTTGCCTTCCTAAGTGGAATTTTGGGCTTTCATACGACTCTCCACAGCAGCCTCTCTTAATGGCTGTTTTAAACCATTCATAGAAAAAATTCAAATGCTACAAAATTGAATGAAACACCTAAAATTCAGTAAAGGTAACCATTAATTTTACCTCCAAAGAACTACAACGTACGTCAATGCACATTTTTGGGGGGGAAATTTGGTTAAGATTATTTTTCGGGGCATTTTAAAGCTTTTATTTTTGAGGACAGCTGAAGACGAGGAAGAGAGGAAGAGAGAGGGGGGATGACAAGCAGCAAAGGGCTGTAGGTCGGAGTCAAACCAGCAGACGCTGTGTTGAGAAGTAATATACGGGCCCCTGCTCCACCAGGTGAGTCAGGCCCCCAAGGAACCAACATTTCTAATATAAAAAACTTTGAAAAAGGGTCAAATTTGAACTAAGGACAACACAAGGGTTAGAAGCTGAAGATCAATGTTGAGCAACCTCAACTCTAGTTCCATTTATCAGGTGTTGTGGAGCTTTCCGTCATATCAGATGATGTGGATTCAGAGAAATGATTCTTCCAATGAAGCATGAGCAAGTGATGCATTATCCATTTGGAAATGATTTCCAACACGCTGAGAAGTCAAATGCAAACAGCCTGAATACTCAAAAGAAAAAGAAAAAGTGGTAAGAAAAACAATAGAAACAAGTAAGTTTAAGGGACAGCAGAATAAAAGCTCGGAATGGAGGATAGAAAACAACTCAAGTAGTGCAAACAGTCGAGGCGGGTCTGTGCTGTCTGATCATCAGGGTGGTTGTCCTGCTGAGGGTCTTTTGTGGACCACACCATGATCATCACACACTGGTGGGGCCTCTCCCACACACATGGCTCATTACTTCATATCCATACTGTGCTGTACACAAACACACATGCTGGTTTCTCTGTACATGATAATATGAAGCCCGCTAAACGTTCCCCTCCTTTTTCCTTCATCTCCATGTGAAGCTGAGCTGAGGGCATCTATCTCCCTGTCAGATGCAAAGTTTATTTCTGTGCAACGCTGACAAAATGGCTTGTGTGGGTTTCAGCTGGGTCAACTTATTGTCATTGAAAGGAAAATTAATGCATAAACGGCGGAGCAATTAGACGATTTTCCCAGTTATTTTTTTATTTTCTTCCCGGAAGCCAATGTCTTTCTCTCCCCGCAGCCCCAAGACCAATCAACATATGGTGGCTTGCTTTGAGAGCGAGCCCAAGTGTTCTGGCAGCTAGAACCCCCCTCCACACACACACACACACACGCAGACACATGCACTGACTAACAGAGATAGAATACATACCCAGACACACACATACATACACAGATATGGAAAGTCTGTGTACGTGTTGGTGAATTGAAAGCCAAAGACGTAAAGGACAAGAAAGCTGCCATAACCTATTTGCAAGGTAAATGCAGCCTCGTTACACGGGGAAACATGAAAAGCGGCGCCTCTGCCGTGCATCACATGAAAAGCTTCCATTGTGCCGCCACTACATAAAGACACTCTGTCTCTCCATTGTGGAAATAATAAAGTAGAGAATCCTTGTTCTGTGAGCCTTTCATTTCAACAAAAGACAAACAGTGTCTGATACACTGTCTTATTCATCCGAGCTCGTTGCCCCGCTCCACAGAAAGGGAATGAGTAGAGGAGCCCATCACCTGCTGAAATATGTGATGCGGCTTTGAACATATCACGAAGAGGAAATCTTTTGAATTTGGCGTTATTATCATGCAATGCGCTTTTCTCAGGGTGTGCCAGTGCGCCAGCGTGGACTTGAAGAGGGATGAGAGAGAGAAAGCACTTCTTTATTATTGCAACATTATGTATGGCTTGTTCAGGTGATTATCTACATTATAGGCCTGTGTTTCTGTCTGCCAGAGTGTGAAAACCGAATGTCTTTTTATTCAGCAAACTGAGAAACTAAGACATGAGAAACAGGATTCTGGAGTTTTTGTTTTTGTTTTTTTTGTTTATCTGAAAAATAAAACATCAAGTTTATGTCTTAAACTTTGGATGACACCAACATGTGATTCTCCAAGATTACTCCATCTGGTTTTCTTTGCTTGCACTATTTTGGAGAGATCGTAAGTCATTGGGTTGATTCTAAAGAACGTTAAAAATAAGACAATCTAAAGCACAATATTGGAATATCTTCAATCATGTGTGGAAATGTGGAATGTAAGAATGTCAAATTAATGTTATGAATAAAAATGACCTGTTTGAGCATTGGCCAATTATAATAGACTGTTATACAGTCCTAAAGTCTGTAGAAGAGCTCACATAGCCCCAGCCTCTAAATGTATGTGACAGACAGCTCAGACTGCGTAATGGACTCAAGAATGCTCGACTTGTTCACAGGTGTCAAGGTCCAACCGTTTTTATTCACAAACTGTCAACAAAACGCCGGCAAAAGTACCAAAACACAGAGGCAGGGATCCAAAACCAGAATACCATGCAGAGTCCTGAAATTCCAACAAGGAAAACAGGCTGGACCGCTGACACACATGGTAATGCCGACTTACACTAAACAACTTTCCAAGCGGTTCCACTGTTGCAGACTAATTTAAAATATGGGAATAAAATCCTTAGAGTCTTACTGTAGTTGGAGCGTTCCCATCCTCCATGGTTTGGTTTAAGGAGGTCATAATACTAATTCCCATTCAGTCTTTTTCGTTAAATCATGTGAACATTGTCGACAACCAATGGGTGCCCGCCCTCCAGCACCACAAAGGAAGCAGCAAACTGCTGGAGCCAGTGTTGTTAAGGGATGTTGTGGCAAAGCCAAACGGTAAAGAGGGAAACTGCTGATTTCCAACCCTTTTGAAGCGAGTTATCCAACGGGAGCTTTACTGGCAGATGAACACAGACCTCCGGGTACTAGAGACATTCATCTACATGTACGACAGAACAGAAATAGGCAAACTTTCCTTTAAGTTACCAGCTAACGCTAGCTGTAGCTAGCTAGCTTGGTTACATTTTTCAAAACTAATCTAACTGTTGTCTTTCAGTGTATGACCCTGCAAGATCCCCCCTCTCTACATATTGTGACAGACTGTTACCTTAGATGTGAGATATTTGTCTTCTAGTGGATGATAGGCATAGGACAAACTGGCAAAGGACTGAGGAAAAAGGAGGGTATGTATACACGGACACAGGGGACACGATGGGAACGCAGACAAACACCAGGAGGTGAAGTGACCTAAAATGAGACAAGCCAGTGAGAATAGTATGGATCAGTATGACAGTATGCATCAATGCCAAATGACTGTTACTAACCCCCACCCCCAACCATGTTGTTGGTGATTGGCTGGAACGTGATATTTTGTATTAACATTTTCAGAGTGTATTCAGGGAGCGGGAAGCTAGCGGGTACGATTTGACAAAAACGATAATGAAACAATGCAAGAGCTCATAGTGCGCCTTTAACACCCGCCAACACGCCAACTGCGGGTAAACATTGTCGTTGGCAGGTGACATTGTAAAGTTACTAGCCAAATTTTCCGGCGATGAATAACGCAGCGTCTGCTCAAATAGGCCCGCTGCATAAACAATGCGACTGGTTAACCGGTATTCCACTAAGAAATTTGGGCGCTTTTATGAATTCCAAATCAATCCAACTTCATTTGTATTATGAGCACTGTAAAACAACCAAAGTGCTGTTCAAAAAAATACAAAGATACAACATTATAACACAAGTAAAACTAATACCTGGGCAATAAAAGCAATTAAACTAAATAATTAAATGCAGTAAGTCAATTCAACATGTTACTAGGTGTTGAAGGCCAGAGAAAAGAGGTGGGTTTTAAGACATGATTTAAAAACAGACAAAGAAGAGGCCTGTTTAACGTGCACAGGCAGATCATTCCACAAATTTGGAGCCGACACCCCTAAGGCACGGTCCCCTCTGAGCTTTCACTCAGTTTTAGGCACAATAAAGAGCAGCTGATCATCTGACTTGAGAGAGCGTGTCGGTATGTAAGGTACTATTAGAAAAAAGGTGCAGGGGAAATTATTAGTGACATAAAAGAAATGATCGCTATTTTTGACAGGGCTTTAAATTAACAACCGCCAACCCGCCACATGCTAAAAGGTTTGACATTGTAAATTTGGCCTTCATCGTCTGTTCACCTTTAAGATATTGGGATAACATGATTGTTTTGAAAGATAACTTTTGCATTTTTAACAATTGAATGTATGTGTGATGTTTAAATGTATTTAGCGGCATTCATTACCTGATTTATTTTCCTTGGGAAAAATAAATTTGCTAATGGAAAATCTGATTTGATGATACGTTGTATCATCAAATGTATGTTGAAATGACAAAAATGTATGTTGGCTGCTGACCAAAACACTTAACTAAAGCTTTGATTATAGAATTACACTCAGAGAAGTCTTTGTTTGGGGGCCCCTTGTTAGTCCTCACACTTTACCAGAATATACATATTACATACCCCATGTGCAGACATTGAGGCCGTAATGCTACATTAAAAGCACATAGCTTTTAGTTTTTTAAAGCAACAGGTCAAACATCTGCAGCCGTTTAGGGATTTCTTCCAGTAGATCTTGGTGTTCTTCCAGCTATTGGCCTTTTCAATTTTAATGCTTCACTTTCATATTTTCACATTTTTTGCTGCTATGCTGTCCAATAGCAGTGAGAGGGTCAAGGGCTTTTTTATTCCTCTGAAGTCTGTTTAAATAATTAGAAATCTTCTGGCCAATCTGGGGGGCTTGCACAGGGTCATCCTGTGCATAAATCCACCCCTGCATACATGTACACGTCAAACATCAAAGTCAATTTATTATTTCTAAAAAAAACTAAAAATGTTGCTGTGTGATTGAACTGTTGGTTGAACACTTTTACTACAACAGCTTTCCAGAAATAGAAGGGGGGGGGCGGATGTGATGGATTCAGTGTTCTTATTCTAATCACAATACCACATACTGGAAGACAACATTTATGATATAACAGGATATTGTACTCATCTAATTACAAGATATATATTTAATTAGACACTTGTTTCCAAAACAATATATTCTCATTATGTTCGGCTACTTTGATCTCAGTGCATTGAGATGTTTGGTTTTAGTGTTGTATTGGTAATTTTGAGAAATCTGCTCAAGAACATCAATGCCCTGCTCTGTCGGCTCTAATAATAAAGAAAGATTGATTTGCATCTTAAAGGGATTCATCCCCCTTTCTGAATAATGTCTGCCTTTAGAAAATTGAAATAAGTTATTAACAGAGTAGATAAATGATGTGTTTTTGTCCAGCCCATGTATTCTACTGTAATGTATGTCATGTTGACCAGTTGTTTGTTCTCCTCCCCCACAGGTCAGTCCTGTTCCTGTGAGTAATGGAAGCGCCCACTCTGGCTGACACAGATGGACGGAGAGAGGCTCCAGACAGCCTGTGTACCTGACCTTTGATTCATCTTCTCATCCCGGCCAACTGACGTGTGTGCGCTTGTGTGCACGTGTGTGTGTGTGTGTGTGTGGGCTGCTCTGTGTTTTATACATGATGTCCACGATGCTGGGTGCATCTAGCTGTGGTCAGACCAATTTGCTTACAAAGAACATGAGATGGCCGTGGACCTTGTGTGAAGATTATTTTGACAATAAAAATACAAAAAAAACAAAAAAGGCATTCTTACCACATTCCCTCTTTAAAGTAAAAGTCTTGTGAAATGTTGCTTCTTCTAGCTCTTAAAAATCCGGACACTTCATAAGTCACAGTGACTTTAAAAATTGAATTTGAAAAATAAATAAAAATGGGAGGGCCCATGACAAGTATTAATACAAATAAGTTGAAAATACAGTGTTTACTTTCAGTGAGTGTTGATGCAGCTGACTGACGTTGATCGTAGCATCTATTAGTTTGGGGTTAACTGAGGACAAGGTGTGCAACTGACTACTTTACCATTTACAGAGTTTTGTTTGTTGTGTTTTGAACATGTTACAGAAATGCTTGTGATCTTTGTGAAGACCAATGAAAAAGCTGCAAATTTTTTCCTGAACTCCTGTGATAACTTTAGGGAATTCTGTGCACAGTGTTTTGAGAAATTTATGCTTTTGATTTGTAATTTATGAATAAAGGACAATTTACTATCTGTTAAGGACAATTACAGTGTGATCTGCACACAGTGTACAGATTACTGTGTTAAATGTTTTGAGAGCAGTTACCTGACTTTGGAGAAATGTACCAAATGGATTGAGAAAAACTGTAAAATGTCTGACGTTACATGTTACGTTACAGTTTGGAACATTTCCGGTAATTACATTAATTACTACAGACAAAATAAAAATATATATTTCTCTTTAATGTAGGTAAGCAAACTGAGGATTTTTATTCATTCTTTTTTTACCTCAAAAACGGAGAGAAAAATATTTTCTTAATGAAAATATTGATTAGTGTAAAGTCAATTTAATTGTACAAAATGTAAAGATGAGAAAGTTAGTATTTTCTGTGTAGGTGTTTACGCTAGTGTTTCTACTCTGAGTGTGTTCTGGGTGACAGTGTGTGTTATCTCACTGAAGGTTGTTCATAGTGTCACGTTGCACTGAGCCTGTTTTGAGACGTGTGTTAGGATTGTGTTGCTAGGAATGAGTTTTGTAGCTAATGTGGACTGTTTAGCTCAGGTGACTGTTGGTAGTGGAGACTGGAGTTAGAGATTTTGCACATTTGGCTTCAGTTGTGCCCGGTGTCGTTTAACAATTGGAAAAAAAAAACTGTAATGTCCTTACAAATAACATGATATACATATCATTAGTATTGTCACACTTTTCTGAGGCAGCGTCACTGAATTAAGCGGGCTGCAAACTGTATGTTAACAATAGTTGGACCTCACAGGACTAGAAACACGTGTGTGTGTGTGTGTGTGTGTGTGTGTGTGTGTGTAGGAGTATAACACACACACATTTATAAGGGCTGCAGTGGCCTGCTAAGTCTCAGGGTCACAAGTTCAGCTGCCTTAAGTGACAGCAGATGGGCGGTGGTTTACGTTTAATTAATGTCCAGAACAGAGAGAGAAAGACAGAGAGTGAGAGATACAGTGAGACGCAGAGAGAGACCAAAAGATAGAGACAGAGAGAATAGAGACAAAGAAAGAGAGGCAGAGAGAAAACAGAGAGAATAGAGAGAGAGAGAGAGGAAAAGAGAGAGACATGAGGGAGGGAGGAAGAGAGGGTAGAGTGAGATAGATGGAGGGCTACATGAGGCTAGATATAGATTGTGATATAACTTTTTCACGGCAGAAATGTTGACATGTCATAGTAGGAAAAGCACAGGTTCAAAACCATTAATGATGGCTGCTTTCCACTTAGGAGAGACCCTGGTACTGTGCATGCTGACTCACTGAAATAGCTTGCTAGGACACTTGATGGAACTGAGCCATCGTTAGGTTATCCTTTTCATCTGTGCCTTTCCTACTAAGACAAGTCAAAATATCTGCCGTGAAAAAGGTCCATATTGTGATTTGACACAGTAAGGACCAGTTGCATTACTTTGAGAAAATATGTTGCCAAACAGCCGTAGTTGGAAATGTATCCTGTTTTCACTCAATATCTCCAAAAACACAATTGAGATCTTAACCAATATTTCACTTTATCTTTGAATTGTTGTGCCATGGAGACCAGGCACACGTTGAATGTTGGCTTCAGATTATCAACCAAAAGAAATTATTTGAGAATGGCTCAAAATATAATCAGTATCTTTAAGCAAGATCACAAATTGCCCGAGGAGGTCCAACTATACATGTCTTTACCTGGGTTGAAGGGCTGCGTTTCAGTAAAGTGATGTTCTTTTCTGAACTGACCAGACTGTTCTAGCTGGTTTTTATTATTTTTTCCCACTCAGTCATTTTATCCTCATTACTTATGATTATTTATCTAAAATGTCATTGTGTTAATATTATGTGAAAGCTCCAATAGTCAACCCTACAATACCGCCCTATCGTGATATTCATTTTTTTCCACATGGCTCAAACTAGAGGTAGATCTGCTACTGGCACACCATCAACAAATAACACTAGTATCTCACATTCTGCCTGACGCGCATGTTAAGTCTGTATAAGTTTACCCAGATTCTCCACACACAAACGCCACACAATACACTCACACAGGAAGACATTTATATGCTAATGGTCTACCTCGGCTAATGCTCCGCCGCCGTCTGCAACACTGTGTGCTGATGCACTGTGTGTGTCTGTAGAAGTGTATTGTGTGTGTGTGTTGGTGTGTGTGTAACAGAACGCGATAGTAGCATGTGTGTGGACTGCCACCATAGAGCATGCCAATAAGCAGCGGGAGGCCCCCCATTACAATCAGAATCTTGCATTTTACACACGGGACAATAATTTAGGTGCAATGAAAAGCAGCGGTGTGGCGGATAACTCAGCAGGAATATTACAATACAATCATATTCCCACGCAGAAGGAAGAGGGAGGGCAGCTCTGCCTGTTATCACCCTGCTACGGAGTGCCACACAGCCTCGCAGAGTTTGGAAGTGGATTATAAATGTGGTCTTTCACAGATCACTAACTGACCTGTTTAAAGATACACTGGTACCACCAGAATGATTCTTCAAGTTAAATGTAAGACTTTTTAAAGACTTTTAAGACGCTGAGGGTACCCTTGGTAAACACACTGACCTCAAAAATACACATACTGACACCTCATGAAGTCGCTATTTAGCATGTGGTTGTATCTTAGGATGCTTCCACAGCAGGGGCCCGGGACCCGGCCCCAGGTCCAAATACTCTTGACCACCAAGATTGGAAAGGTGGTCCTCTCTAGAGTCTCCATAACACAACGGGGGGGCAGTGGCTTGTTCTGTGAGGGAGTTGGGTTGGGAACTAAAGGGTTGCGGATTCAAGTCCCTGCGCGGACCAAAGTACGGAATGTAGCAAGCAAGGCACCAAACCCCCAACCGCTCGGGGCGCCTGTCCAGCAGTCCCAGCCCCATCACTCTGATATCTCTCCAAATACTGTAGTATCTGAGCATGTGTGGGCATTTCAGGCCTGTGTGTAGTGTGTTCTAACAACAGAGTGAAACAACTTATAATCCCCCCCGTCGATAAAGTATAAATGATTATTACTGATAAAACGGTCAGGAATGGCATGAATCAATCATTTGTAAAAACAGGGTCATCATACAGCACATTACATTCAAGATTAGACAGACATTTAGATAAGATGAGTTTGCATGGAGCACTGAAAAAAGTGCTAAAACCTATAATATAACAATATATTATAGCACACACCACGTAAATGCTCTTATATCACATGTATAACCTGTTTATACAAATCCTTCACACGTGGGTTTAAAACTTTCAACATTTAAGAAGGTCTATGTATCTACTTACAACTACTTGTCATTAAGCTTTCTATTTACTGATGACGTAATGCTGATAAAATACACAAAGTAAGTGTTATCAAACTGGAATTAGTTTTGGAAGGTCCATCATTTCAGCTGCAACTGCGTTCAAAACTGAAGTAAATAAATCTTAGCAGATGCATATGCTTCAGTGTCCTTACACACAGAGGATCCCAGTTATTTGCACACACACATCACCCATATGTTTGTGTGTCTGTGTATGTGTTGGTGTGTAAGTATGTGTGTGTGTGTGTGTTTGAGTGCGGTTGTGGGTGGAAGGGGGTAGTAGACTAATGGAGGGATGTGATATAAATAGATAGACAGATGGAGAGATGGACAGATAGAGATTGATGGAGACAGAGAGACAGAATGAGACAGAAAGACAGAGAGAGAGAGAGAGAGAGAGAGAGAGAGAGAGGGAGATTATGTCAGCCTCTCAGTTTGTCAGTCTTTTTTCCATTTGTTTCTCTCTCAGCCTACCTCTGGCTGCCGCTCCATATTTCACTCTGTTCTTTGCTCCCTCACTCAGACATAAGTCGGCATCAAATGGTCCCAGTGTGGAGCCCAGTCACCCGTACGGCCCATGCACATTCATTAAGGGCTGCAGGGGCCTCCAGCATCTTTATTCACCAACACTCTGCCTTCATTCTTCATCTCCTTCATTCCTCCGGCCTTCTGGGGAGACAACCTGTGAGCGTGATGGATTATGTGTCTGGGTAACAGTAATTTGATGAAAAAAAAAGTGGTAATACATTACAGTAACCTAAAGAAAAGCCCGCAAAAGAGAAATATAACATGATGAAATGATTTTTAGGTTTAACTTCAGTTAGGGCTGGACGATGGTTTAATATGACAATGTGTTGTCTTTGGTCATATGAAATCATATATCCACATATAACAATGTACAATTACGTAGTCTAAATTGATAATAACAAGCACACACTAACTCCATTTTCTCATGAAATCAATTGTGAAACATTTTGAGGGAATATCATTTGAAGAATTGCAGATTTGTTTTAAAGGTCCCATAGCATGAAAAATTCACTTTATGATTTTATAATATGAGTTCCCCCAGCCTGCCTGTGGTCCACCAGTGGCTAGAAACGGCGGTGGGTGTAAACCGAGCCCTGGGTACCCTGCTCTGCCTTTATCTGGCTGAAGAAAAAAAAAATGTTTCTCTCTATAGTTTCACTTGGAACTGTTTAGCACATTATGTATATATAGAGATTATTTAAAAATATTGTAATACATTTTTGGTTTAGTTTATTTCAATCAAGCAAAAAAACACACATCACTTACATAACCTAACTGGTAAAAAGAAACTACAAAAATAAATGTGTCACCTTAGTTCATGCAGAACTTAGTCATCTTAACTCGTTTATAATCAGCACTGATCGAAAAGGTGTTTATTACACCAACCTTTTTTACATTCTGTTTTATTAGGCCCCTAATGATATTATCAATCTAATAAAATGTATCATCATTAATTTCTATATTCATATTAACACACATATATATAGCCTATCTGATTTTCTCCATTTTACCCAGCCCTAATTTCAGTAAAGTATGGTCTAAGCTTCTTTGAGCTTATTAAAGTGCCCCTGTTATGAAAAAAAACAATCTTTTTTTTTTAGGATTTGGGGTATTATTTTGTGGCTCTGGTGCTTCTACACGTATACAAACTTGATTAAAAAACAAAACAATCCATGCTGTTTTGAGTGAGATCCGGTTTCTGAATGTCCTCTGTCTTCAATCTCCGGGTGAGCGGTTCAAAATGAAGGACGACTTTCTACGTAACTAGGCGAGACGAGGTGGCTAACAGTAGCTCGTTCTGAATGGCAAAACATTGCTACAACACACACTACTTCACAATCTACAAAAGAACGTCTCCCCTGTCCCTGTTCTGCAGGTATTAGGGTTAGGTGTGTCCTCGTTTAGAAGAAGTCTGCCGGCAAATCCTGCCTTGTACTACAGAAGTTGTAGAAACAAACAGCTAGATAATGTGATCTTGCCTAGCTACTGCACATGTGCTCATGTGAGACATCTCACTCTGTTGCTAAACAGAGACCTAAACACAGGGTGTAAAGAGCATCTGCAGCAATGTGCGATACAATAAAAATATGTTTTTTTTTTTTATGAAACCATGTCAAATATTGTGGTGAAACCTCACAATACAATTATGAACCTGAAAATGAGCATATGGGCCCTTTTAAGTCCACTAATCAGCAATGTTCTAGAAAATTTCTGCTGTCTTTGAGAGGGATGATTAGATTAGACATATAGCAATTAGTTAGCCTAGCTTAGCATGCAGACTGGAAGCAGAGGAAGAAGCTAGCCAAGGTCTTTCCAAAGTCCAGAAACATATCTACAAAAATATTTAAAGCTGACCAATAAACAAGCAGTCTGTTACATCTGTATCTTCTTTGTTTACCCAACGTGTTAAATTTAAGTGAAATAATAACATGAAAACACATGTTTTACAAATGAAAAGCCGTTTAAACCCTCGTCTTGTCTTTCATGTTTACCATGCATCTTTTTTTATTTTTTCTCTCTGAAAATGTAATATTTCCTGTCAATATTATTCAGCACTGTTTTGGAATTTTTTTTGAAAGCTTTTCCCAAGTTTTTTTTCACTTTTCCTGACATTTTATTGGCTTTTTCCAAGTTTTTTGTCAATTTATCCAATGTTTTTGACATTTTTTTTCAATAAGTTTTTCAACATTCTTTTTATGAATTTTTCTTTACATGCTTTAAAGTTGAATAAAACACCCAACTACAATGAAAGTAGTGAACTGATCATTTTTTTAACAGTGTCAGTGGGGCGTCCCGGGCCGGGAGTCCAGCTGCAGTCACAATGAAACTGTTTATGCCAGAGGGAAGTGTTTCAAAGACTCTGTGCTGGTGGAGGGCTGCAGAGACACACAATTCAAGATTCATATGCACTTAAACTCTATGTTAGAAACCTCAACTTGTATGATATTTAACATGTGGCATGTAGATTCTATCTCTAGGATTGGTTCACAGGAGTTTGAGCATCACCACGGTGCATCGGCAAGAATGTAGGAGGGAAAACGGATCTTTGGAACAGATATTAGATGAGTCCATGCCATAAAAGTGGCCGGAGACTCACTGAATAATATGGCTCTATTTTACTGATTTACTAATTCTCAAGAACTGTTTAAGGAAATTATTCCCTCTTCATGTTGTGTTACAGTACTACTCGTTTCCTGTGGTGTGTGTGCACTGCATTTCCCAAAGACCTTTTGTCTAGCCGTTTACTGAACTTGTGTCATTGTGTTGGGTGGTGATGGTGCAGTGGATATGGCACATGTCTTTAAAGTGGGAGATCAGGGTTTGATTCCCTCTGAGGTACATCAACCACTGTGTCCCTGAGCAAGTCACTTAACCCTTAATTGCTGCAGAGGAGTGGGACCTCTGATACAAAGCGATTGAAAGTTGCTTTGGATAAAATTGTCAGGTAAATGACATTCAGTATAATGTAATGAACTTTGTTTTTTTTATCACAGATCGGTTTCAACTGTCTGCTTCATTTAACAATCATTCAACTGTTAAACACATCAATTGCTTATTGTCATGTAAGACCTGATTTATATGCATTTACTCACTAAAGAATAGCGAAACAAACATTTGTTAATGTAAACATGACACTATGTGGTTGTTATTCAAAATACAGTTGGCAGTTAACGGAAATTGCTCGTGACAGACTGTAACATGCACAAACAGGCTGACAGACAGACGTCTCAGGGATAGATTGACAAACAGACAGACAGAAGTACAGCAAACCAGATGCTGGCTGATCTTTTCTTGTCCCCAGGGCGATGGACAGATTGGTCTCCATGGATACAGGATTAAAGCAGCATAAGACCATCCTGCTGTTAGGGCATGCATGCGTGTGTGTGTGTGTGTGTGTGTGTGTGTGTGTGCCCGTGTCCAAGAGGATTTGTAGATTCACCCTGCAAGGATTTCATACTGACTGTTATCAAGTTCATCAAACCCACTAAGAGCATCATTTTCCAAAGATGATGTTATAAACTTCTGAAAACTGTTTAAAACACCTTTAAACACATTTCAGAAAGATATTTTGACAGTAGTCACAAAACTACAAATAAAACAATTTTTTTTTAGCCAGGCTGGATGTTAAACAATCAACATTGAATGACGTGCTATGAAATTCAGTAGAGACAGTCATGGTCCCCAGAGGATTAACCCAAAAGACGTTAGTGATGTTTTTCTATTGTACCTTCCTCAGGTCAACATTTTAATGTGTCCAACATTTTCATTTATGTCAACAAACTTGCAGAACTAATGACATCCCAATGACCCTTCCGCTGTATTTTGCGTTACTTGGTAATTAGCCAACGTTAGCACGCTAACATGCTAAAGTAAGCCGATGAGCATGGCAAACATTATACATGCGAAACCAGAGGTCTTTGATGTGTGTTCATGCAAAGGACCCCTCATCTGAAAGACTGACAAGAAATACCCACTGGCAAAATGTGGCTTTGGGATATGTCCAATACTTTACATTTGGAAAAAATTAGATATTTGTTGAAGGACAACCTTTCAGGTTTTCATAAGATTTGGCAACCCTTTATAGACTTCTTATAATCAGTATCTGTATAAAATCTTATTTCCTTTCACTTTATCCGTATAAATCATTATTGTACTTCCTGCTGCAAAACTGTATTCCACTTCCGCTCTGTTTTTTTTTTTTTGTACAGTTATATAAAAATACTTGAGCCCCTCTTGTATTGTTGACCGAAAACTGTATATGACATATATATATATATATATATATATATATATATATATGCTCAATAAAAATTTTACAAAGTAAAGAAAGCAACCCTGAAAAAAAAAGAAAAAAAAAGACTCATGCTGAAGAACTCTGTGCTAACGTTAGGAATTGTGAGCAAGTTAGCATTAAAGTATTGCTGTGTCTCAAGAGGCCGAGCATGACTGTTCAGAAGCCATTATTGCCACTGAAGGGCGACAATGTTGACTGTGAAGCACTTCCAGATTCCTTTCTGGGCCAGGGCCAATGATGTCAGCCAGTAAATTCAAATCCCCCGGAGCGTCAAAAGTAACACAAAGAGTCCCGACGCTTAATGAAACTTTTAGCGTGAATAAGAAACGCCAATAACACATGACAGAGCATCCGTATTTTTACACAATGGGGGAGCTGTTCACATGTAATTTGCAGTATTACAAGCACGGCTTGAGATCTGTAGCGAACGTTCTCGGTTTTATCTGTTAGTCGTGAGCAAATCTGGCAAGAAAACACACTAATGATCTATTTTTGGCATGCACACACACGCAAACTCACACACACAAATATTAAATCTACATGTGAAAAGGAAACCGCAGACAACATAATTGTTTCGATAACAGGCGGCTCCTCGCCCTTCTCTGGACATATGGCAGCCATTCACGGCGTCTCCATGTAAACCCAGTGTGAGAGCTTATGAGGAGATCAACATGAGAAGTGTTATTGTGCCATAAACATTACAGACTGCAAAAGCAATGTGTGGGTCAATATCCCATGAAGCAAACCTCTCTTTTACCTTAGAGAGCAGCATTATTAGCCACATAAAGCCCTGGATTTTAATAAAGTGGTGGATAGTTTTGCACAGAAGCTGGGAACGAAACAAAACGTATTTAACAGAAAGAAAGCTCACATTGTTACTACCTGTATGTTTTTGGCTGATCTGTTCTGTTGCTGAGCTTATAAGCTCTTTACTGGGAGGACTCAAGACACAAATACCATCCAAACCATTAATATGGTCAGTGGAAAATACATTCTGTAGACTGAATCAGAACAATGCAAGAAGAAAACAAGTTTGGCTTTCATTTATTTCCCCCGCCTACCATGGCTTTCTGTGAAACGGGGGCTTTAATCTAGCAATAGAGATATAGTTACACATTTTGACAGGACAAGAGTTGTGTGATTTAATGTACACAAGGAGCGTTTTGTCAGCATGTGTCACATATTGCTGGTTAGAATTGTTGAAGGAATCCTGTGTTTCCTGTCGTGTGGCCCATTAGATGATGCTGTAGAACTGGGTGTGAGAATGAGTGTGCATGCGTTGGTGGAGGCCCGCCCACTAACCTCACCGCTGCAGTCATCAGCAAACACTCACACCCATCTGTCACACTATCCCACTCCAAACCTCTTTTGTTTGGTTAGCATTGAGCTCTGTCCACTTCCAGTACTCTGCCTCTGCCTCTGTGTGAGCAGTTCACATTATTCAGCCAATCATTACTCAGAGCTGCCCCTCATTTGAGTGTGTGGATGAAGGGTCACCAAATGCGACTAGATTGTAATCACGCTTTCAAATTGTTTCCAAGTCAGCGCAGTGCACGTATTCATATATACACACACACACACACACACACGTGAATGTTGATGTGCGTAGGCAGCAGTGCCCTGCAGCGCCACAGATCAATACTGTTTAAAGAGTCACTGTGCGCAGGCAGGAGGGCGAGGTGAGTGCAGGGAGAGTGTGCTCTAAAATGCCACAGGCCTAATTAAGGATTACTCTGGTCCTTTGGTTTCAAAATCAGCGAGTGGGCCCCATGAGGTTTCAACAACAAAATGGCTCCCCAGCGGATGTTTAGCTGGCTGTGATTTAGGGAGACACAAGCGCAACTAAGGCTACACTGTCCCAACACAACCGTCTACAGTTGAGGTCTTGAAATAGTAACCATGGGCCAAACCCGCTACTCTTTCAAAAATGCACTTTGGCTTTGAAACTATGAAAACAAAGCCCATTTAACTGCCAATGAAAGTGATGTGAGTATTATCTACTGGTAAAGACCAGTCCCCTATGGGGAAATCCTACTTCTCTTCAATGAAACAATATCTCTTTTCTAACTCAACGTCATAATTATGATTTTTCAAAATATATGGCATCTCACAAACCCAAGTGATAATAAGTGTATATAATGTGGTAGCAATAAGCTTTACTGAAAAGAAGCAACCCTTTAACCAGACAAAATGTTGTTAATGGACGATTGAGTCAACCAACTTATGAGGAATACATTTTAAAGTGAAAGGACGGTAGACTATGAGGCCATAGTCTCGCTTTCGCAGTGGAGGAGGGTCTGGCTAGTCCACACAACATTCTTGTCTAGGAGAAAAACCAAAAGCTCTGTTTGTTTTTTTTCATTTCTTTTAACCAATCACAATCATCAGAGCCACAATGCCTCTGCAAAATAGCCCCAGGAAGGAACTTGTTTTGGTGGAACATGTGTACTGTTCAAAGTTTGTTTTGGTTGAGCAACAGAAAACTCAGATTGGACAGATAGTCTAGCTAGCTGTCTGGATTTACCCTGCAGAGATCTGAGGAGCAGGTAACCATAGTCCTCAGAAATCCACCTGAGTTAAGTACGCCAACACAAAGACAGAGGAAGGTGATGGACCACCTGCCTAAAATGAGGAAATGAGGGACGTCCTGCAGATGTTCCGGCGGCACTGGATCATTCACGGAAATTATTCGTCAGCAAAGCAGGGAGATGAAAGGGACATCGACAACGCCCCTCCTATAAGGGATAAGGCCTCAAAGCCTACAGCAGGATGTTGGGTTGGAAGTGACGGCTCTTGAAATTCTATATGCAGAGCAGCAGCAGTCAGAGTAGCGTTGTCAGCAACATCCATGTAAGCAGGTTTATGGATCAGCTACTGTGTTGAATTTTAAAACATCTCTCTATCTATTCACCTTGGTAGCTAGTTCTACATATCATAATGTAGCTCATATGCGTTTCCCACATTTCATTTAGAAATTCATACTTCATGTTGTGTACAGAATGCCACCTCCATGTGATTTTACGTTACATAGAGTCCCTTTGAACATCTTATTTCATGCTTTGGGTGAGTAAAAGTACACCATTAGGTAGGCATTGATGTTTTTGTTCTGGAGGCTAAAAGTTGAGGTGTTATGAGTGTTTAAGCAAGGCAAATAGCGTCCTCAGGGGTGAGCCGTTCACTTTAACTGGCATGATTTATACATTTTCAGAAACACACAGGTGGCTTTTTATAATTTGCAGTGCCATTGTAGAGATCGTTTCAAGACTAATGACGTTTCTGTGGAGAAAATACTTCCAACTACAGCAGAGTGCCATTCCCCTGCTGAGAGGTCTGTGAGCTGCCACTGCTGCTAGAACGCAGGATGAATAGATTAAAAGGACTTACTGGAACAGAACTGAACAAAAAGGGCGATACACTGCATCATCCATTTTGATTTTATTAATTAGCTATTTTTCTTCTTCTGGTTAGGAAGGTTAGTCTTTTCGATTGTGCAGTTTACTGTAATTGACCATATTAGATAACCCATGAGTCCGACTCAACTGTTGGAGGCACAGCGCAAAAAAGCATCCTTTTGCAATCCAATTCTAACGAAAGTTCCATTTCTTTATTTCTAATTTCCAGACGTCGATGTTGGACGATTCCGCGAAAAAACATTGCTTTCTACAATCTCACATGATCTCACACATCGCACATGATACCTTCATACGGTTCAGGTGTGGTAGTGCCAGTCTAGGGAAAGGTTAGGTTGCTGTTAATTCTTCCTGGAATTGCACAGAAGGTTGGCATGAACCGTAACTTACTGTACGCAATCATTCAATAATACAAATTTTCATGGAAAACTGAACTGGTTATCCTTTTTCTCATTTGCTTGAACACATTTTTTCTATTCAGGATACTTCATTGTTATTGTACTGCATTGGATTTATCCATGTCATTCTCCTGGTTGGACCGAGAGTAGGTCTCAACATTGGGGTGGACACATTACATAAGTATTCTCCTGTATTGTTCAAACCTTTCTGCGTTCTGTGTTTTGGGATGTTTTTTGTTACAAATCATGTACATCTCAACAACAAATCTGTCAGAGGATCACACCTTGTTGAAGACAGAAGGTCCAAAGTTTAAATGTACATAAATCAAATCTTAATTTTTTACTTCCTGCCTTTTCTATAACCCCCAATGCAGCAGTTCCTGTTTTACGTACATGTTTTGAGCCCCCTGATATATTTGGGGGAGTGGTTTGTCTTTCTTTTTTTTTGACAGGGATGAATCTACCTTTCTGACTGTGCCAAAACATTTAAAATATGCAACAAAAGCAAATTGTACCTTCATAACAACACAACTTGCAAACACGTGTAAGAGCTCTTCCAATCAACCATTACACAGGGGACAGAAAAATACTAAATACAGCACCGTTGCTTGTCGTTGTAGCCTATTACTGTACTTAGGTTTCATGCCAGTGCCATCTGTTGTCAAATTTGCCTTCTTGCAAAGAATTGGATTCAAAATTAGAAATGCTTTGATGAAAATGTTATTGATTCCATTGATTCTTATTTTCAAACTGTGGCTTGCATCTGAAACACTGTAAATTTTGCACCATTTTGCAAATTAAGAAAATAAAGTTAAAATCTATTACTGTAGATTATATGAAATAGCCACTCTTCTTCTTCTCTTCGGTCTTGACGATAGGGCCACTTGGCCTCATCCACACTGATTGCTAATTGAAGATTTGTGTGAAGGAGTGTCATCATACTGATGTAGATAGTTTCTAATAGTTAGATGGGTTTTATTTGGTTACCACAGCTAAAACAATGGAGTTTGGACTGCTTGAGTGACATCCCTGTTAACTGTTCTGTAAAAGGGTGGGGAAAATGTGTCAATCCAATCAGAAAGGGTTAACACATTTGCAAGAGATGTCTTCTGCACGGCTGAGACAGTGATGATGAAAACCGAGTAGATCCCGGTTTCTTTCAGGAGGTCAAAGCAATGAAAAACTGTTACACGGTTCATCCAATGAAGTCTCTGTGAACTGTTTTGAAAATGCATGAAAAACATGTAAAACCAATGTGTAAGAAGGTGATGGTGAAGATCAAGTGGACCCATTGACCCTGTCTCAGCTAACTGAAAACTGTAAATTCTGCTTTTGATAAGCTTCAAAAGTATTCATTTTTAAATTCTTGAATGGGGTCTCGCTGACATTTCTGTTGTTTGTATTAGATGCACCTTCTCATCCAATCACTTCACACTTCTAGATAGTGTTGCTGGAATTACTGTTCAACACCACACTGTAAACATAAAATCAAATATTTTTTGCACACATATATGTATGTATTTTGTGTATATTAATATTTATGTTTTAATATGTCCATATGCACACAGCAAACTGAAGCAAATTCCTAGTAAGTACATTATCTTTCTTATTCTAATAAGTCATCTGTCCAATAAACTTTGTGTGTGTGTGTGTGTGTGTGTGTGTGTGTGTGTGTGTGTGTGTGTGTGTGAGCAGATGGAGATCAGTGTTTTACCATGTGGCCCGGGGTTTTATACTAATTTTGCACGTTGTCATTGTCGTTATTTGCACGTACTGTTCCTTTAATGCTAACATTTTACTTGAAGTACCGTTTTCACAAGCTGGTTATGAGCCCAACATGATGAGGGTGATAAATACAAGTGCTACCTCATAAACCTGATATCCACAGCACAGATGGCTATTACTGTCACATAACCTGTGTGTTTGTGTGTGTGTGTGTGTGTGTGTGTGTGTGTGTGTGTTCATTGGGTGACCATGATAGAAGGAAGGTAGTGCTGATATGAACGCTCAGATTTCCCCTGAGACAATTCAGGACACAAACACCAACACACACACACACACACACACACACACACACACACGCACGCACACACACACACACACACACACACACACACGCACACACGCACGCACACACGCACACACACACACAATGGGAGCCCTACAGTCTGGAGTTTTCAATGATTAATGTCCCAAGCCAAGCCACATCACAAAGCCCAGCCTAGCTGAATGATAAGCCACAACAGCTTGGAGAGGCTCTATGTTTAAGTGTATGCGTATGCGTGTGTGTGCGTGTGTGTGTTTACACAACTATTCTATAGAAGGCCTCAAAAATACACATTACCTTTGAATCAGAGCATTTGTAATTACATGACAGGGTTGCACTGGTGTTTCTATTCGGAGACTCAGACAGCTCTACCATCCCCATCCATCAGTTGTTGAAACATTTGATCAAACTGTTTTCATGTTTTCTCCTAATCAACTCTAAATGATGCGTTTTCTTCCCATGGGAAATTCATTAAGCCGAGTGTCATCAAAGCTGTTGTTTGATTTGTAGAAACGAGTATACAAACAATATATTATTTCACACTGGAAAACACCTGATGACCATATTCATCACACAAATGATTAATAAGCACAGTTAAACAAGCACCTGACATATCATTTCTAACCTTTCATTTACATTTACACGTCCTTTCATAAATCATAACACTTTATCTACATTAATCAGTAACCATTCTGACGGTGACTCTAGCTATGTTTCCATCCACACGTTTTGATCCGGATTGAGAGATATCGAATAAAAAACGCCTTATGGAAACATTACAATTCAATGGAATTTCATAAATATCACCTCAAAAGAAATAGGTTCGGTCTCATCGGATTTCACCTTGATCCATGTACGACTTATGCGATAAATGCTGATGGAAACAAAATTTGACGAATAAATTATGAATTCCGATTTTAGGTCCATTTATGGTTGTAACCCGCCACAAAACGAAGATGAAGTTTTAGTTCATTTCCACTCTGTCTGCACACATGGCGGGCGTCAACAAAGACAGATGGGAGTGGACGAACAAGGAGACAAGAGACTTTCTGAATTTAATTTATCCGGATCTCGCAAAGGAAATGGCCAACAAAGGTTTGGACAAGCCGTGGGATGTCCTCCGGAGTAAATAGAAGGCACTCAAACAGGCTTGGACCAGCCACCCTCCGGTTCCCAAGCCAAGTCCCTGAAGATTGAGCTCCACCCATTTAGACTTCCTCCCGCTGTACAAAATAAAAGCCAAAATATCCCGAATACGGGAGCTAATATTTTGTAATTATAGAGCAAGAGTCTGCCCAATGTATAGTCTATATCAACAACGTTTAATTTCCGGGATTGTTCAGGTGCCGCCGGAAATTACGCCAGGTGTCTCTCAAATTTGGCCGGATGACCATCACCTTCCTCTTTCTTTGTGTTGGCTTCGGAAACTCCGGGGATTTCTGAGGACTAGGGTTAACTGCTCCTCAGATCTCTGCAAGGTAAATTCACACAGCTAGCTAGACTATCTGTCCAATCTCAGTTTTCTGTTGCACGACTAAAACAACTTTGAATGTACACATGTTCTACCAAAACAAGCTCCTTCCAGAGACTATTTTGTAGCTGCACCGTTACTTCATCCGGCGCTTAGCCCGCCAATGTCAATAGTGCTTGGTTTATCACAAATCAATCCCAATTGTCCCGCTACACTGCCGGTGCACCAGCTATCATCACAGGCTAGGATGGAGATGGCACGGAATGTCTGATGGGCTCCAAGTTGTTTTTTTATATTGTGCCCACTTCCATCTCTTTGTCATGAAGTAGGTCTTTTTAACAGACTCCTTAAACTTCACACTTGGCTTCAGTCCACCAGCAAGCTTAAAAAAATAGGTTTTATTGACAACTTTACTCTGTTTTGGGAACATCACTGTCTTTTTGGCAGGGATGGGATTCATCCTAATACACACAGTAGCCAAATGTTTAGTGGGAATCCCCAGTCATCCTCTTTGATAGCACACCGCACCACGCCCATGCCCCGGTAAAGCTGTTCTTCCTCTACAAATCAACCCATTTCTGTAGGACCCTCTCGTGACTTGCACCCAACTGTTCCTCGTCACCCTCCTTTTTAATCACCAACCTCAGGAGCTCCCCCTATGATGACCGAGCATATTTGATGATAAACCCCACAATGGCTTTCAACTGTTCATCGGTCACTGATGTCAATTCTTTGCCACCTGTTTGTTCCAACAGCTGCCCCTACTGCTCAAATAACTCTGCTAGCCCACAGAGCCGCTCAGTCATTACAGTTCTAATCAATAATAGGCCATAAAAAGTACCTCTCTCCCTCCCTAACAAAGCTAATTTATCCAATCTGCACCCAATTACTTGCAGACTTCATGCTGTTTCAACCAATGCTGGTTTTCTCCTAAAATTGGCTGTTTTGAATGTCGAATTGTCTAATAAATCAACAATTCAATTACCCTTTACCGCCTGGATTGTATGCTTCTAACGGAGACATGGTTAGATAATAGCTGCAGAGCTACAGTCCTTATTGAAGCAGCACCCCCAAATTTCAACTTTTTAAAGGTCACTAGAGTAAGCAAAAAGGGTGGTGGAGTTTCTGGTATTTCCAAAGATACAATTCAATGTAAACAGATTTCTCAGGTAAATCAAAATATTTTGAGTATATGTGGTCTGTGGTGAAAACCCCACCAACCGTTTTATTAGTTACCTTATACAGGCCCCAAAAATACTGTGCAAACTCGATTACATGTATCGATTTTAATTATTTTATCTTAACTGGCGATTTCAATATTCATATTGAAAGTCTTAATGATAACAGTGCTAGATTGATAGATATATAGATTGTATTGTCCCATAGGGATAATCATTTCCACAAATCTTTTCATGTCCATAGCATCCATAAATACACGTATGAAGACACATGTGACAAATATACAAGAAGACATAGACACATCAAATGTGAAAACTACTAAGCAACTCAACTGAGGTGGTGGTGGCGGTATTGCAGTTCATTAACCACTGTGATGGTGGTGGGGACAAAACCTTTTTTTAAAATAGGCTTTAATCCAGTTCGGTGTTCTGGATCTGCAGCCGGATGGAAGTAGTGTGAATAATTGATTCTGGGGATGAAATGTGTCAGTTGCTATTGTACGTGCTAGGCATGTGATGGCTGTGATTCATGTCTGACAGGCTGGGTGTGCAGAGACTGATTATATTGGAGGCAATATGTGGGATTTCAATGAAGTTGGTTTTTTGAAGGTAGTGGTTAGCATTGTGTAATCTTGTATACAGCAGGGTGGGTTGGATGATGCTTTTGCTAAAGACCTTTGTGCCCGGTTTGATACTTTTTGAGCTGTCACAGCATCTAAATGGCCCTACTCACAGGAAAGGCCATACATTGGATTTCAACCCAGTCTCACGGCAGTTTGTGAAATGTTCACGCTATTTTGATTCATTGATTCGTCAACAGTAACACGATTTTCTCATTCATTTTGTGGTGGTCACCACGAAACGGCCGCCGGGACACAATCTACGGTCTCTGGGGGACGCAACAATTGGGAAATTGAACGCCACGATCTGCTGCCTCCGGAGGACACAACATGCTGGCGGATGGCCCACCACATGCCGGTGGACGGACTGCCACGCACCGGACTCATAAGACCTGTGTTGTTTGACCCATACCCCACCCCAACCAACCTCCTTACTCTGATTTTTGGCTTTTCAATACTACTCGCTACTGTAATCGTGCTGTTATCAAAAAATGTGCTTCCAATTGAAAGATATTACTTTAAAATTCATGCTTACCACCATAATCAAAACAAGAAAAATCCTCTGGTAAACAGAAAGCCCCATAGAGAAATGCCCAACAGAAGCTAATCAGAAGAAAGAATGCACTACAAAGATGGCGAAAAACAAAAATACAGAGCTACAAAGATAAACTCTGTCAGTACAACACTGTGCTACACAGTATGAGACAGTCCCACATTTTAGGAAATATTAATGGTAATAGTAATAGTACATGTGACATTTGGCACTATTGGTTAACTAATCCCCGTACGCAGCCATGTCCTGACTTTGTCCAAAATAAACAATGTAAAGAGTTTGGACTATTCTTCCAGAATAAAATTGAAAACATAAAATCCAGTATTAGCTCCACTCTGAGCGGAAACATTGACACTTTATCACCCAATACAAAAGGAATGGTCTCTATGTCAGAATGTATAGCAATTAATGACAAAACATTGCTCTCTAGACATAATGCCTGTTAGTTTCTTTAACAACGTCTTTAACTCATTTGCAATGAATTTGTTGCTTATTTTAAATGGCTCTTTATTCAAAGGCAGTTTCTCTGCATCCCTCAAAACTAAAATTATTAGACCCCTTCTGATAAAGAGGAATCTTGATGCCTCTGTACTTAACAAATATAGGCATATCTTGAATAGGACCTTTGTAAACAGAATTTTTGAAAAGTTGCTTTTGATCAAATGAATGAGTTCCTGCAACAATTTGACATCTTCTATAGCAATCAAACAGTTTCCTGTAAACATCACAGCACAGAAACTGCTCTTATACAGATTTTAAACATTTGCTTGAATAATGATTCTGGTAGTTTGACAGTGCTGGTGTAATTAGATCTTACTGCGGCTTTTAAAACTGTTGATCACACAATCCTTCTGGATAGATTAGAAAACTGTGATCTAAGGAACTTTCCTCAGGTGGTTCAGGCCACACTTAGATAGCAGGGAATGTGTAGTCAAGAATCTGAGAGAACGGCCGCGACATGTTGTTCCACAAGGATCTGCTCTTGGGCCCCTTCTGTTCAATCTTTATGTGCTTCCTCGTTGTCATACTCTGCAACATGATAAGATCTTTTATCATATATATGCGGACAACCCAAATTTATCTTGCACTCTAACCAAATGACTATGCTAATATACACTCACCGGCCACTTTATTAGGTACACCTGTCCAACTGCTCGTTAACACTTAATTTCTAAGCAGCCAAT
>NC_048416.1:9904831-9943647 GCF_013103735.1 Etheostoma cragini | reverse complement strand
GCAGTTCTGAAGGCAAAAGGGGGTCCAACCCGTTACTAGCATGGGGTACCTAATAAAGTGGCCGGTGAGTGTAGACTTTCTATGTCAGTGTCTGGAGAAAAAGTGCATGCAACAAAATGTCCTCCGACTAAATGAAGATGGGACTGAAATAATTCTCTTTGGCAATAAAAAAGTAACACTGGCACTGGTACTTACTTTGGCCCTAGGGGACTAAATACGAGCAACCAAGTCAAGAACCTTGGCACAATATATGATGAAGACCTAAATATTGGTCATCACATTAAACCTATCGACCAACCAAGCTTTTTTTTCTGGCATCTCAAAAAATAGCATTAAGAAACTTTGTGTCCAAACATTATCTAGAAAAGATCATTCAAGCTTTTATTTCTCAAAGGGTAGACTACTGCAATGCACTTCGTAATAATCACTTATGCTCCTGAGAAGACCATAAAACAGTTGCAACTCATCCAAAATGCTGCTGCAAGAATACTCACAAACAAGAGGAGAAGCAGATTCCCTCTAATTATCAAATCCCTGCACTGTCTTCCGGTTAAATTCAGAATTGTTTTTAAGGCCCTACTTATTGCCTTTAGGTCTTTCAATTGTCTAGGCCCTAAATATATGCCGACATGTTGAGCCTATGAATAATAGCATGGTAGGTCTCTCAGATCAGCAGGTACTGGTCAGTTGGTGGTGCCCAGAGTTATTAACAAGAGTGGTGAAACGGCCTTCAGCTATTATGTTGCCCACTGCTGGAATCAGCTTCCGCTGGATCTAAGGCAAGCACCAACTAAACCCATTTTGAACCCCTCTTCTCCAGAGCTTTTAATTAGTCTCGTTTGATGGTATTTTTAATTACTTCATTGTTTTGTTTAAACTATCTTATGCATTAAGGAAATGTGTCTGTCGTGTATCTCAATTGTTACAAACAAACCTTATCTGACATGTTTGTGTTGACATGTTTATTTGAAAGGTTTTCATTCACTCAGTACATTGAACCCTCCGTCTTGTATCTAGTCCTAGCTCTCCTATGTGAGAGCAAACTCCCTGTAAGTAATTATCTCATCAACTCTAACCAGAACATGTCATCTGTGAAAAAAAACACGACCCCAGTGAGTGCTATAGTAAAGTTACCAGACCTGACAGGGGTAAAGTGACTTTTTTCTTGACAGGCTAATGCTTAAGTAGAAAGCCCAGCTTTGTTCCATGCTGCCATTGTGCTAGCAGAGATGTCAAGCCCGGCTGTGAAATGACAGATGAATTAATATGTAATGGCCCTATCAGTGGCAAAAACCAACTTGTGTTATGAGGCGCTGTTGTGGAGTGATGGCTGATGTCCATTACAGTGCTGACAGTGATGCTGGGTAGATTTTACAACGCCGTGCCTGCAGCTTTGTGACTCTGACAAATGTGTAGGGTGTGTCTCAACAGCCCAAACACTCTCACGTTGACAACAGTAGAGAGTCGTGTAATTAAAGAAGAGTGAGAGACAGAGAGTGGCGTTTGGCAAACCAATACCAGAGGCTAAGATTGGCTTTTGTATGAAAAAAGCTTTTCCAGTTAACGTTTTGACCTCTGATATCATTAGAGATGGCAAAAACACTCACTTCTTGTATTCAAGTAGAAGTACAGATAATTGTTTAAAAAATACTCTAATAAAAGTAGAATTACTGATTTAACTTCTTTATTTAAGTAAAAGTAAGTAAATTTCCAAGCCTCTACTTTGTTATAAAAATAAAAGTAGCCTTGCGAATGACAAAGCTACCTGGACCAGACACATGTTACTAGAGAGCATGCTGAGAAACTACAGTGGACATAGAAAAAAAGCTCTATACATGCCATTGCCTACATTTTAAATGGTTGTCTGCCAACAGGCCTAAAACATAGAGCTTATTTATTGTGACAGAGACTGGGACTCCAGGTTAATAAGATTCAGACCGAGAAGCAAGTTATGAATTCGAGTGTGATTTTGTGAGAAGTCTGTTCATATTCCCATCCAGTTAGATTCAATTTGGTATTGATGACGCAAAAAATAATAACTAACTCCAGTGAAATTGTTTTAAACTTAGTGAGGACTTGATTAGGACTGTATTTAAAGCTGATTCTGGTTTCCAACTTTGCCCCAAGTGTGTCTGTTAAAACATCGACGGAGAAAACTTCTCTCTCTTGATGCTTAATTACAATCAAGCAACAGGACAGACACAGACGTGGGTAGCTCTGCTGTGGGTGTTTCTGTGGTAATAAAAGTAGTAAATACCATTGTAAATGCAACCATAAACAATGCATAGGAATCATATATGCTAGTAAATAATAAAAATAAACTCAATATTAATTACATGATCTTAATGAGCAAGGACAACTGCCATTATATTGAATCAACAGCCAGGTGTAACCTAGCTAACAGGGGAAGAACACAAACAAGCTAACTTTTAAATGTGCCAGAACTATAGAATAATACAACAACAGGCTTGAATGAACTGACAACATCGGTTTTAAGACCTACAGTTCTCAAAGACACACACAATCTCAGCTGATTCTCCTCAGGACAGCTGGTCTCTTTTTCTTTTCTCTCACTTTTTTCTCTGTGTGCCATGCGCCCGCTCGCGGTGTGAGGCACGTGTCTGCGCTATTTTCCAACATGCACTCACAATCACACCTGACAGACAAAACTAAAGTAACAAAGCCAATTTTGTAAAAATTTAATGAGTAGAAAGTACCGATATTCTTGTTAAAATCTAAGTAAAAAAAAGTAAAAAGTTTCCAAAAAATAAATAGTGAATTTAAAGTAAAAATATCTGAAAAATCTACTTGAGGACAGTAACAAAGTATTTGTACTTTGTTACTTCCCATCTCTGGATATTATGAAGTGAAGACCATTTCATATTTTTAATTTCAATGTTACACCACGTACACCCTGACTTGAATGGGGATGACAGGTGGAGTCATATTTTAGTGATTACCATGGTGTGCTTTCATGCTGATTTGATCACTTTCGAAATGTCTAGATGACCAATCAGATTGCCTGGTTTGGATCTACTTGCGTTTTAATGTAGAACTGATTTGGAAACCTTCAATACAACATGGTACTTTGTTATAAACCACATACTAGACTAACGAGGAGGAGGGAACTACTATACTACTATAACTACTAACTACCTTTTTAATTACAGAGTGTGATCTAGACTCACTCTATCTGTAAAGTGTCTCGAGTTAACTCTTATATGATTTGATGCTATAAATAAAATTTAATTGAGTTAGTAAATATTAAGTGAAATGTGTGAACATTGGTCAACATAAAAATATCTAGTATAGACCATTTAAAAGTTGTGAACAGCATTCTAAAGGTATCCAAATTGATATCATGTTGCAGTGTATGTGAAATCCATTATATATGAAGTTACTGTAACAAGGACACATGCTGTTGCCTAGCAATGGAATTACAATGAAAATTTCTACATATGTATATTTGACAACATTTGTTTGGTATGTTTGGTATGTTGATTTTTCATATTTGAGAGACGAGGATACAATTCTGAAGATAGCATAGGCTTTTTTTATAGAGCACAGTGGCAATCGCATAGAACACTACCATTATCAAAGCCTGAATGAATAATATTTTTCTTTTTTTGTACAGCAAGGATGTGTTTACTTCAGGTCTGGCCTCATTTGTCGTGTTATTCACAAATAATGCTCTTTCCACGCCCACTAAATATGTATTCGTCATGTCTTTTTTATAGGGCCTCAGTTGCGCGATATATGTGTGTTTCATGTTGCCACTGTGTGCACTCCCACTGTGCTCCAGCGACTGCACTTTGCATTGTGCAGAGTGAGTGACAGCAATGACACAAGTGCACTGAACTCCCATTTACAAACTCCCAGTTCTCTCAGAGCCACTCAAGTATTCTCCGCGTCACTGGGTCCCAGGAGACTCGACAATACAGCGCTTGCCCAGCCATGCTATCTTGATTGCCACAGTAACAGCTTCTCTCCCTGAGGACCAATCAGCCAGACTCTTTGTCAATAAAGCAGACTGTTTTCTCCTGCCTGGCTTAACTGACCCTTTTGCAATTGCTGCTTGACCCGTGTCACGGTGCAGACAAGAAAATACACACCAGCGGCAGCGAAGACCCTCTGTCATCCGACACAACTACCATCCAGGCAACACAGCTGCCAGGTGAAGGGAGGAAGAGAAATGGAATAAACATTTGGCTGTGTTTTTCTAACCTTCGTTTATCCGGGCCTGACAGAGTCTCATGCGTTTTCCAAGTAACCCCCGGCTTCACATCCATTCAAATGAACACAGTGGCCTGTACCGCAGCCTTCCCTTGATACAAGGGGACCTTAAATGATTAACCCTTGTGTTGTCCACCTGGGTTAAAAAAGCAAAAGAAAAGAAATTATGATTTATTTTGACTTATAGTTAAGGTCAAAGGAACAAAAAGATGAGTTTAGTCAAGAACGAAAGTGATCAGTTGTATTTGAAAAGAACATTTTATGGAATCCGATCCATTTGTTGTGGTAATTTGGTTAAAAAGAAACCGACATTTCACACATCGAGATTTTTTAAAGGGGTCAAATTTGACCCGAGGACAACAGGAAGGTTAAATATTCTTCAGTTGCGGTGCTTCTCTTCCAACCATAGAAAAATGGTTCAGTCTTGCCGTCCTCTATACCATTCAACGATACATACACTTGTTTGTTCCTATCCTCTGATGCGACCGACATAAATTAGCTCCCCTAGTGGTCGCAATCATACATACATAGTTTTCCTTCTGCAAGTCTAAACCGAACGTAAAATTCCTTTTAACAACGCAGTTTGTTGAAGTTAACCTCCGGTTACGCATGTGACGCAGAACTAAGTTAGCTCTGTTTATTCTATTTATTCTGTAAAGTTATTAAAAAAAACTTTGCCATTTACTTTTATTTTTAAATGGGACAAGAACCCCGGCTCCTGGGTGAACGCCCTGTCTTTGTTAGATGTTAGTTTGATGCGCTCTTATACTTGGTTGTCGCCTAACGTTCTGCTTTGTTCCTGTCATAATTAGTGTAGCCACTAGAGGGCATTGTCACTAGAAACTTAAAGATGAGTCGTAATTTCATACAACAGGCAATGTGAACGGAAGTGAGAGACAGCACAGGATTTGAAATTCTTTTTCCGTTCTTCACATAACCACTTCCCTTTCTTTTCCGTGTGAAAAAACAGAGGGAAGCACTTTAAGAGCTTCAGAAAATGTGTAATACCCATTTCTACGATTCATCAAGCCTCATCTGTTTCTAACATGAGAGAGGCAAGAAATGATATTTCCAGCATGTCCCCTCAGAACACATAGAGACACTTTTGTATGAAGCAGTTTCAGTTGGAGGCATACTGAAACCTTTAGAGTTTCCCACCCACATTTTTCCAGTGGGTCTGGGGATTCCGATTGCTTTCCCTCTGGTCCTAGGGGGAGCTGAGACTTTGTCTACGTTATGGACTGGGGTAAGTCTGCACTTTCATGACAGAATCTTCAGGGGCTTTCAAGATTGCCTTACGGCTTTTCATCCATAGTGCAGTCCTTGTGACCTTGACAGGCGGTGACCTCCAGAAAAACCCTGGACCAGAGTGTGGAGGCCTGAAGCCATGGCCTTCAGGCAGCATACTGGGTTCACTCTGAGCTGCTGCTCAAGTCCTAGCGTTTTAGGGGTTTGTACAGGGAGTGCAAGATTGACAGCTGCTCAGCTTTACCGTGAACGTATGTCTTGTTCACTCCATGTACAATTCAAAACTCAAGTAAAGTTGTGAGTTTTGTACAGTAGCTGAAAGGATGGAATCCCAAATACAAAAAGACAAAAACATTTTTTTATATATATATATGTATATATATTCCAAAGATATGGTAAAAGCACTGTTCCCTCGTGTGCCTTTATATATATATATAAAAGCACAAATACATATATATATATATATATATATATATATATATATATATATATATATGCCATTTATTTCCCACTGGAGCTGTTTTAAAATTCAACACAGTAACTGACCCATCAATCTGTTACATGGAAGTTATGCTGACAACGCTACTCTCACTGCTGCTACTGTGCATATAGCATGAGCCCCATCTCCACCGAAACATCCAGCTGTAGGCTCTGAGTCTACTAACCCCTATAGGAGGGGCATTGTCATTGTCACTCTCAACTCCCTGCTTTGCTGACGATTCATTCCCGTGATTGTTCTGGGATTTTTATGGCTGTATACACTTTAATATCAATTACACAAAATAGTATAAATATCACACGTCATACAGGTGTTTATTGATCCAATGGTGAAATTCACAAGTTAAACTCCCGCTGTTATTTTGGTGAAAGTAACTCAAAAGTAATGCAGAAGTACTGTAACAATTCACAATTCATAGTGTATACAATTCAGAGACCATACTATTGTAATACAACTAATTACCCTCAAATGGCAGTAACTAGTGATATATGTATTACAAACATGTTCATACTATGTAAACGGTAAATGCTGCCTTGTGCATCGGTGTCTGACACTGAGAGACACTGTATTTAACGAGTTGGGAGTGAGAGCAGTTTGACTTTTGTGTGTAAAATGTGGTTCTTAGTGATATGAATGAAAATATATAATATTTTTCCACTTAAAGAATGTATACAGGATGTGATGTTGTCTTTGGTTGCTGGGCTGTGCTGATTACTGACAGGGAGCCATATGCATGTGCTCATCTGAATCAAATGCAATAGAGTCCAACATGCTGCTTGGTTTCTTTGACAAGCTGTCACCAGCGGCTTTCTCTGCTTCCACTATATGGCAGTCATGATCTACTCTCCCATCCATTGTCTGCTGTCCTATTTGTAGCCGCCTACCCATTTTGGAATGAGAGCTAATTAGAATAACACAAGCTTGGCGACGCACCACTGATGCACCTGCATAAACACATAAAAAAGACTTCAAAGCCTTTGCCAATGTCATCATAACAAGAAGACGACAAAGGAGATTAATAATGCAGTCACACACATATTCATATCTGCCCACCGCACACACACCCACACACCCACACACATGCACAGCAAGAGAAAGGATGTGAGTCAAATTACAGATACAAACCCCGAGGGATCAGCAACCGTATTACAAGTCCAATGACAGAGAAAGAAAGCTACAGCACTGCATCTTTCATGAGCTTGGACCCATAACCCTGGAGTCCCTCAGCACCCCAGCAAGCTGGCTTCCTCCCTGCGGACCCCGGATCTTCCCCACTGTTAGCCCTTTGCAGCACATCTGGGTACTAGGAGAGCTCTGGCTCTCAAATGCTATCAGATTACTCTCACAGCCGAGAAATATAGACGTCGCACCACCCTGGGCTCAACTACAACAAATACATGTGTGTGTTTGTGTGTGTGTGTATGTGAAGGGTTCAGTGTCTCACACCATGACAGACTCTCTATCAGTCTTAATCAGTCCTCAGTAAGCCCCCGTCTAATCCGTCTAGTGACAGGAGAATGCTTAGTTACTTCTCCGGGTTGAAATATGGATGACCAAGAGAGCCCCGACAATCGTTAATTCATTTATATTTCATTTGTCAATTAGACATGGATGAAGGAAATACCTGCCTTAGCCAACCCATTACAAAACACTGAATGCTGTAGATTAGCTTGTTACAATTAAATAAAAAACTGTGAATCCTGGGTTTTTTGGGGCTCCTGTGGATCTGGGGCCCTCGGGCATTAGTTCACATTGCCTGGGTAGTAGTCTCGCATAGGGCTGTGGAGGAAAGTCCGACAAGCCAACACAGCATTCCTGGATGGGGAAACAATGTGCTTATGTTAACTGGCATCTCTTTAAACCAATCACAATAGTCGTGGGCAGCGCTAAGCTCTGGATGGAGCCACGGTGCCTCTGCAAAACAGCCTCAGAAAGGAACATGTTTTGGTGGAGCATGTGTACGTTCAAAGGTTGTTATAGTTGTGCAACATAAACTCAGATTGGACAGATAGTCTAGCTAGCTGTCTGGATTTACCCTGCAGAGATCTGAGGAGCAGCAACTAAAATAACTTTGATTTAGACCATCAAGGCAGAGAGTTTCGTACAAAAAGAAGCTAATGAGTTGCAATTAAGTGAAGTGCATGATTTAGTGTTTTTAGTGCTTGATACTTAATGATTACTTATGCAATGCTATTACAATGGGGTGAATTGTCATGGTTGACAGCAGTCATTGACCATAGAAGTAATGCTTTTATGTACGCCTATGTGGTGTTGCTTTTCATGTGTCCGGGTGTGTGTCGCCGTGTGGTCAAAAACTGTATGTGCTTACAGCCGAGGAACCAAAGAGTGGTTCCTATTTATACTAAGGGCTCTAATTGGCTCTTACAGCTACAATTCTATGTAAATGAGCGTTAATTAATTCCAAAAAATACTGTTACTGGTAGTAAGATGGTGTTAGTGAAAACTAAAAAAAGAAAAGTCTGAAAAAGGGACACAAATTTCAATTTTTTATCTGTTTTTGACCCGGGAGGACAAGACAAGGGTTAAAATTATGACATTATGAAATTGTGCTGCATTCATGTGGGGCTGGAATAACCCGATGTTACCGTTAATATTTCATGGCTCAGCTGATCCTTTTTCTATGCCCGTTGTTGTCACGCAAATACTAGAAAAAGCTATGAACGCGCCGTTTGAACAATGTAAGAAAAACATAACAGATCTTCTTTGTAGTGTGCATTTTTTTCCCACATTACTACTTAACACACATTTGGGTTTTACACACACAGTTCAGTGTCTTACCCAAGGATACTTTGACATTAACCTGCAGGGCCAGGGATCAAACCACCTTCCGACTGATGGACGACCGCTCTACCACCTGAGCCACAGCCGCCCCAATGAATGTTTGCTGTCTGTATTTGTTCACCTCAAACAGCTTTTACAGACACCAGCTGGCAACGGAGAGCTCAGGATCTGACTGGTCTCAGAACTCACTGAACTTTGTCATTTACCTACAGTCTCACTCCTTTTCTCTTGTCTGTTCACACAGTCTGAAAACACATTGATGCTAACAGCGATTAGTGTCAGGGTTTGGGGGGGGGGGGGGGGGGACTGACTGATCACTGCTCAGTGTAGCCTGGACAGCAACGTAGCGATTGTACTCATGACAAGCTACTGTCCAACTCTTTGTTTCCCCTGACGGGGAGCCTGACAGAGCTTTGACAACCAACAGAAGCACGTTTATGGGTCTTCTGAAAGCGATTTTGGGGGCGTTCTGGGAGCTATAACAAAGTCAATTCATTTTGTTGCAGAACTGATAAATACCCATAATGTGATTAATGTGTCAATACAGGTTTTACAAAGGGTATAACGCATTTTCCATTGCACATTTTGCTTCATCAGTTGCTTCCCCCTGACTTTCAACACCTGCTCTGTCACTCAGGGCACTCTGTAACGCCAGCTCTCCCTGGCAGCGAGCACGCTGGGGGTGTACCACCCCTTCAAACGTTAATGGAGTTTTGAGGTTGCAACAACAGAAGAAGTTTGGACTCATTTTGCGTAGGCAAATGTGACCGCGGGAGTGTTTCTGCAGTCTGTTTATGCCACAAACAGCCAATGGATGTGTTCCCAGATTGACAGCACTGTAACTGTTGCTGTAACAACATGCTCTGACTGTGTGTGGGAGTGACGTGTGCTAGTAAATGTGTGTGGCAGTTCACACTCACACTGATGATCATCAATCACTTTGAAAACTTACCAGGAACTCTTTTTTCACACATTTTCTTCTATCCCCTCTTCTTTTAACTCCTGTCTCTACACCAGGAAAGATAGCCTGCTTCTCCTCCAACATTATCTCTCTGTCAGCTGCTGATAATCCCCAAATGTTTGCTTTGCATCATTGTGTGAATTCTTTGCTCAAGTTAAAACAGTTTAAACCCATTGTGGTCTCTTGACTGAAATGTCATCTGCCTTTTTAGCACTTTCTGTTTTCATTTGGTAAGTTAATTATGATTTTGCTTTCCCATTAAAAAAAGAAGACACACATCCTCCCCTACACGGATATAAACTTTACCAGCTCATGTCCAGTGATATCTACAGAAATAAATGTACGTACGTAGGTCATGTGTAGAGCACCCTGGGACCTTTGTAGCATCAGACAATGTGAAGTCAGATAAAGGTACTTCAACACCCTTTGGCTTCCATTGAGAGATGAGCGGCAGGATGAAGGTAGGTGCTCAAGCTTTGTCTAAGACCTCCCTTCGACCAAGGCCTCCAGGGTTTTCAGATACACAATTTAGCACAAAGCAGGCCTTTCTCAAATGGGTACGCCTGTCTGCATGAAATCGGTTGGGGCACAGCTTAGCTCCAATGGGCCATCAATGAGTTGCACAACGGAGGCTGAAAACACTATTTATGTCATTGTCAGAAAATCCAGAGGCTTGTTGGAACTTCAAAAGTCTGAAGTTCACAATGGCTTTCAAAAGCTTGACTTTTTCATGTCAGAGACAATCTTTTTTTGTATTCAGCATCACCTTTCTGTGAACATTTTAAAGCTTTTTATCAGGGTTATGGTTTTTTGAAACATCTAAAGAATAGCCCAATAGAAAGCAAAAGTGTTTATTCCTGGTAACAGCATTACTTATTTCAGAAGACCTCTAAAGCTTTCTCCTCTCTGTTTTTTCCTAATCTGATCAGCTGATTTGGTAACCAATCAGAATTTAAATAAGACTAGCGCATGACCTTGATGTGATCGTTCTCAGCCCCTCCCTGTTTGCTGTTTGGACTGATAAAGATTTGACTAGTGAAAGCCCAAGAATATACCGCAAACCCAGATGTAGTACTGAAGGAATATGAAAATTGAGCGAAAGTACATAGGACGGCTGAGCCAGGCTAGTTATCAGTTGTCAGTACAGGCAAATCGATCAACCATGCCCCACCCCATTCACCTCCAGAAGCCCCGCTCCAGTACATTCATCCAGTTCTTTAGGCTCCCTTCAACTTTATCTGTGTCCCTGAAGGGCAATTAGGTGTGCAGCAAGTATAAACACATCAAAACACATAAATACACCCACTCCAACTGGACCGTAATGGTACGAGGACAAATAATACCAGTAAAAAGTGAATGGATAGCAGGGTCAAAGTAACCTACATAGGGTAGGAAAATGCATGTAGGCCTACAAAATTGACACAATATAATCAACGACCATCGTCAAAAACATCAGCATCCATTACGTTACATCACCATGTGCTGTGCTGTATTTATATAGCGCTTTTCTAGTCTTAACGACTACTCAAAGCGCTTTTACATCATACAGGATACATTCACCAATCACACACATTCATACACTGTGGCCGAGGCTGCCGTACAAGGTGCCACCTGCTCATCAGATAAACACTCACACACATTCACACTCCGATGCGCAGCACCGGGGGCAACTCAGGGTTCAGTGTCTTGCCCAAGGACACTTCGACATGGGACTGCAGGGCCAAGGGATCGAACCACCAACCTTCCAATTGGCAGGCAACCGCTCTACCACTGAGCCACAGCCGCCCCACCATCCCCTTTTATTATCGTTTCTGACATCCTCAATAGACTATTAGACTACTAGAATGTACAACCAACCAAGGAAAAAAGAAAAAAACTGAAAAAGAGGACAAATGAACTACCCTGAGCCCTATTCAAGAATGAAATGGCTGCAAGTAGAGTACAAAAAGAGTACTTTTACCTGTTACTCCTTATAGATGGACATCTCAGACGGGAGCCAGAGGGCAGGGACTGAAAATTCCTCAACACCACCAGTGTCTAAACTCCATTGGGGGGGGATATCATTACTCATGGCTTCTTTAGCCCTTTAAATTAACATTGTTATATTTAATTTTGATTATTCATATAACGAAGGAGTCTAATCGCCAAAGACTCACATTTCAGTCTTGTGAATTATGTGATGAATTAACTTATTTGCAGCTGTCAAGAAAGTCCCTCCTGATTCAAATGGTTACATTTGAAGGTGAGTCTAATCAGTCGCAACTGTGCACAGAAGGTGTGTGGAAGGTCTGAGTGCCAAGCTGTGCGCCCCCGAGATTTTGTAACAATCGCAGGCGCGCTGTCAGCACCATACCGACATGAAACCAGTTTAAGCTCTCCCTTGGCCAAGTCTAGCGTCGATAGTGTTGTTCTGATTGTACATACAGATAGTGACAGAAGCAGGTGTTAGTAAGATGAAAACAGAGTTGAAACCCTGCCTACGGTGCCTGCCTTTGTGTGGTATTTACTGATTTTTTTTTCTTTACATGGGTTTCATTAAGGTACTGTCCATTTCTCCATGTCTTGGATGATAATAAAGCTTTTACATGGTGGACTGGAAATGTCATTTTTGCAACTTTTACAAGAGCAATTTTGCTAAGAAATCCTAACAAACAGCAGATGACATTTTTTCCCTCTCAGTGCATCTCTCTCACAATACAGAATATTCTGTATGGTATTCCACATAATCAGCTCATGTACTATGATACTGCTACAACTGGGAGGACATTATTGTAGTCTCAAAGTGAAGTCAACACTGATTGAATTTTTCAACTCATTTATAGCCTACATACTGTACATAGTACATAGAACTGAATTAGCCAGGTAAAAAAGCCTGCAGGTGATTTCAGCATCAGTTTCCAAACCATTCTCTGATTTGAAATCATGTACACTCTCTTATCCAATCATCTCATTTACTGTAATATGTGGGACTCTTTATCTTGAGGTATTACGCAGACTTCTGTATCACCAATTCCTTTGTCTAGGTATGACGTTGTTCTTCCTGCCTGGATTCCACTTTTAATTGACAGTTTCAGGATTCACCATAAGCTCACTGTGAAAAATGTGCCTTGCTGCCTATGTCCACACAGGATGGTGGTGACAAGGACACACTGAGGTTGGGTGGTGATGGGGTGAAATCACGGCAAACAGTGGAGCGTGGATTGCGTTTAAAAGTGCTGATCAATTTACAGTGCAAAAAAACATACCTCATCTGACACACACATTAAAAAGACTTCCCAAACAACACAAAACAAAAATGAACCCAAGAGGTTTCTTAATTTAAATTGTACATGCAAACAAAGAAGTCTTTTTTTCAATATTTCTCTGTATACAACCTTTTAACCAGAAAACCCTCACTTTAAATAAAGCCCTTCCATTAAGCTAATTGGTAGAAACCAACGTGACAGTGTGTTTTGTTATGCATTGTAATTCAGCAGATCTTCGCTCAATCACACACATGAATTGAATATACTGTAGTTCATCATGGATTTCAGCTACTAATAATTACAAAGTTATTTCCTTCCCTAAAATTAAATAATAATTAACTTGCAAAGCAACCAATCATTTTTTATTGTGACAATAGCTTCCCCTGCTCAAATAAACCCTTTCCCCTGTCCCGAACATGCACATGTCCATTTTCATTTGGGCTCCCATGTTAACTGCTTGTAAACTAAGCTGGGGCTTGTGTTCCTTGGGGAACCAAATTGATTCGGACCAAGAAGTGAAAGTAGGTGCCATCAGTGCATGAATGGGTTAACAGATCTAATGGGTTGTGGAGATGTAATGGTTAACAGATGTAATGGGTTATGTAATGGATTATGGAGAAGAATTGATGGGTACTGCGTTGTTTGTTATGTGGTTTACAGATGGTTGGTTGGGTAACGGTGGTAATCCATGTGTCAACGCTTCTGTCAATCTGAAATGAAGACAGATTTGGCAACTTTATGGCCTGTTATTCTCTTAAAATGTTTTCAGAACCAGGTTTCAGTGAACTATTTTCATAAAATACGACATTGTATTCCGTTCAAGCCACCAATGGTGTGAAATTCTCAATCAGCTGGTGCCGTAAGACCCGTTCGTACATTCAGCTGCAAGTCAGGGGCGTGGAGCATCAACCATACATGTATGATTTTGAGACACCACGTTTCAGACGTGTCGCAAAAATGGATCAGCACTGTAACTGAAAGTTGCGTTAACAAAGATTGCACATGAATGAATCACGCCGTGGTTGCCGGCACCGCATATACAGTAGTTACAACCATTAGGCCGGCTACGCAGTTAATACGTCACATGAGCGTGTCAGCTGTTTTCCGTCTCCGTTTTTATTTTGGCTCCCATGATAACAGGTTGGAGCTTCCACACGCGTGTGTTACACCACTCAGACAGAGATGGTGCTAGTAGTGTTTAAAAGTTCCGTTCTATTCCTAAATAGTTCCTTCAAAGATTTATCACACAGCGAGTTCAAGAGTTCACTACGGTGGACAAACACGCCATGTTTCTTTTTTTCCCACGGCCTAGACTACCACCTTAAAACGTGTCTTCTTCAAACATAAATTGCAGTATCTTGTAACAACAAATCACTACACAGGTAGCCCCCTACTGGCAGGGTCAAGAAATGCACAACTTATAACATAACTACATTTCTCAATGCATTACTAAACAGAATACAGATAAAGTGTATCTTATATGTAAACCAAACAAAATACTTTCAATTGAAGAATTTCCAGGTGCTAACCGCGGCGCTAAAACGCGTGCCTACTAGAAATAAAACCAACGTCTATTTTTCACGTGAGCGTGTTGGAAGCGTTTCCAGGCAAAACAGAAAAGGAAATATATGTATATGTAATCTTGAAACAAATAAATATTAATAAATGGCATGTTGATGTTTGAAAGTCTCTCTTGGAATTGACAAAAATTAATATTTCACAACATCTAACTCAGTCTTTCAAAAACCCAAGGAACCCATTGGCAGTGCCACATGGTGTAAATGAACTAAAGCCAGTTCATTCAATATTTGTAGAAGTCCATGTTTTTGGGGAAATGACTTGCTCCTCACATCAAGTAATAACTTGATGTTTACTGTGACCAACAAGCACAATTTGTTTGGTAGAATAAATGCAAGAGCCATAGTTTATGGCAGCAGATAAATAATTAGTGATTGGGGATTGCACTGTAGCTTTAACGGTGGACACAGAAACACACTTTTGAATTGGAAATAAATTAATACATTTGCAATGTATTTTTTTTAGATAATCCATTCAATTGCTTCTCCTGTAGCAGATGATGCATTGGTTTCCTCTTGACTGCGAATGATGGATCGCTCCTCAGAGCGTGGGCATTCTTCAAAGCGGCGTGCTGGATGTTGCAGACAAACAGAATAAGTTGATGAACTTAATTTGTTACATTTCCCAGTAGGGCATGTTTTAAAAAAATGTTCTAATCACACATCATATCAGTAATTAAATTCAGACTAATTCTAATTCCTCCAAACATACACCATCATGCTGCCATCATTTTATTTCAATTTGTGCATTTTTGGAGTCTAAGGATACAACATCAACACCAGATTCAGTGTAGTGCCGGCAGCGTCAGTGCGAGTGAAGACGAGTGCTGGGAGTTCAGGGACTGCTCCCCTTCAAAGTGATATGCAAATCAGCCTTCGCGGCCGGGCTGGAGTGACTGGAGGTCTGTGTGCTACACATATACATTCACTGGGCAATAACAGAAATGTGACAAGACCCTCACTATCAGTTCATACTTTAACTTGTCATGGCCTCTGCGATAAATACGTGAGGACCATTATTCCTGCAGTGCTCTGACCATTAGGGTTCAGCAGTGTGACAGTGGCTGTCTGTCCGACTGAGGGTAAAATGCAGGCTACCACCTCTGCCATGTAATGCTATGCTTCTGGATGAGCACACCTCATGTCTTTCTTCAACATAAGGCGTGAATCTGTTCAGTGTTCTGTCCTGTTCAGTTCAAAAAACAGTTTTAGCTCATGTGACATTTAAGTGCAATCTGTTTCTTCCCAGCTGTCACAGATAGACATGGCTGACACATACTTTCAACGGTTGGTTGACATTTTGGAAACTCAATTCATTGATTCATTTTTGTAGCTCTAATGCCAACACACCGACTTCCCACTGCCATTGGCTGTAACGAGCCTTGTTCTCTAAAGTAGAACAGCATAGTCCATTTTCCAGATGGGGTTGGTTAGCAATTACATTTGCATGAATGTTACTTGTCTTTTCTATTCATCCGTAAGATGCACACTTACGAAGGCCAAACTACTGCATCAGATTGTTCCCAAAAAGTCAGTCAGAACCACACCACTGAGGCAGCCAGCAACACTTAACACCATCTGCATTTGCAGAAAATCCACCTCCTCTGAGTTGGATGCCATGCTCACTTTGCTTCCTCGGCGCACACACACACACACACACACACGCACACACTGAGGCATAACACCCCCACACATACACCCGCTGTCAGACAGGGAAATGGCAAACTTAGAAACCCTCTCACAGGGGGAAAGTCGGAACATCAACGCACAAACACTCAATGAAGCAGAAAGGTGACAGTGACGGCACGCAAACACACACGTACACACACTTTACATTGTGCGGTGTGGAAAACTCACGCAGATGTCATTAAGAACAAATCTTGTGCATAGAGTCTAATTAGCTGTCTCAGTTTGTGTGTGTGTGTGTGTGTGTGTGTGTGTGTGTGCATCAGGGAGCAGCAGTCTGTCAGGTTGAATGGAGCGTGTTGTAGTGATTTGTAACTCTTAAGTCACGTCAGCTGCTTCGCCACTTTCAATATACTGCCTGTTCTTAAGAAGCTGACCCCGGGCTCCCATGACACACACCCACACAACACACACACACACCCTACAGACCCCACACCCCCAGCCATCGCCCCTTACTCATTGTAATCATTACCATACCAGCCCCAGCCATCACACCTTCACGCTTTGTTTCTGACAGCCCTTTTCCCCAAAGTAGCGCAGTGGGGGGATTGTGGGTGGGATCTGACTCCTGTTTTGTCACCGGCGGGTGCACACTCCTGGCGGAGATGAGAGAACTGAATGCTCCGCTGCCTCCCTCGTCTTCTCCCCCTCCCTGTCTACCTATGTTGCTCTGCCTGCGGGGAATAGACAAACAGCAACACATTATTCGTGATTTTCGACATGCGTTTACTGGAAAGTTTCCTACCAATTAAAGAATAGGAGGTTTGATGGTTTGTTGTGTCGCAGATGAAATCTAGCAGATAATGAGTGGAGGCTGAGTGACACCAACGCTCTGTTTCTACACGGAATGCTTTTGATTCCGTTTACCCCAAGGCTGTCTGTTCTTTTCTTTCCCTGATCTGTGTCAGTGGCCCTAAAACATCAAACAGGAACAAGGGGCACTGGAGGGGAGGAAGGCTGTTCAAAGGTCAGGATAGACTCCAGACCTCCAGTGCTTAAAGATCCAAAGTCTTCAACTCAGCCGTCCACTGCTACAAACACACATTTGTTCCACTTCTGGGTGCATCATTAAACAGATCACACATCATCTCACTACTGCAACACTAGGCAAATGTCTCATATGTGATCATGCTTTGAGTTTTTTCACAACACTGTTTACATGCTTTTATGTATGTACTACACAGATCAGCAGTGCAATACTGCTCTTATGCTCTTTGTTTCTTCTTCTTCAGCAGATGCTGTTTCTTTCATTCTCTGAGATAGAAGGCATAGTTGTAGTGAGCAGGTTTGCAGCGGAGATGCTTTGATAGAACTGAAAAGGAGAAGGCTACTTAGGCTACTTCTTTGCGCGGCCATTGACAATGTGGAAGCAAATAAAGGTAATCTTGGTCTACACTGGCGATTATGAGTGGGGAGAGACAATAATAACTGAACCTTTACTTTAGAAACACACTAGACACACACAGAATAGCCGCAGATTTTCTTTTCTGCACTGATATTAGTCAATCTGCCACATCGGCTGCTCAAGCACAAAGCAGCTGAAGAGATCGTTTCGGCGATCGTTTCTATTTATTCTGTGAGCGGTGAGAGTGAATGTCTCAAGCCAGGGAGGTAACCATATACAGGAAGGCCACGATGCAGCTGGATACTTCACAAAATAAACACAATTTCAAAATAAAACACCCCGGTCTTATGGTGATTTTGGCTGTCTTGACTTCTCAGCTTTGTCTGCAGCGAGACAAACGATAAGGCACACGGAGAGAGAGAGAGTGACGGACGGAGAGGTTCTGTAGAGTGGAGAGGATAATTTTGACCGGCGGCCAGAAGTCAGACACAAATCTATGCTTCACAGCTATTCGTGCTTCAGCGAGCGGTGTTTTCCTGGCGATAGGGGGACGTTGACTCCGAGCCCATACGTAGATGCTGGGGCGGAAAGCCCAACCTCTGTCCAAGTTGTAAGAGGTGGAAACAGGTAAAATACAGGACTGCCAGGCAGGGCAAAGTATGGTGGGTGGTTCAGCCACCCAGGCTGCCACGGTCACCATGACGCTCAGCCTGGATGTAAAGGACCCAGAAACATGCTAATACACTCAAACTTTTAAAAAAGCAAAAAAATGTGCTCTGGTTTAGTGGCATTTCTTTAAACCAATCACAGTCTTGTTGGGTAGCGCTAAGTGCCGGACAGAGACACGGTGCCTCTGCAAAATAGCACGTGTATGTTTAAAAGTAGTTTTAGTCATGCAACGGATTGGACGGATAGTCTAGCTAGCTGTCTGGATTTACCCTGCAGAGATCTGAGGAGCAGGTAACCCTCGGGTCAAATGTAACCCCTTTAAAAAATGTCTATATCTGAAATAGGGGTCTCTTTTTAACCAAATTACCACAAAAAAATGTATTAGATTCCATACAACGTTCTTTGCAAATAAAACTGATCAATTTCATTCCTCTTTGCTCAACTATTAGTCAAAATAATTCATAATTTCTGTTTTTAAAACTCAGATATTAGATATAATTCTATACAAATGAGGGATATTGATCATGAACTCAAACGATTTGTGTAAAACTAGTGGCAGTAAAATGGTGTTAGTGAAAACTTAACAGAAAAAGTCTGAAAAGGGACACAAATGTCAAATATTTGTCATCTTTTGACCCTGGAGGACAACACAAGGGTTAACCATAGTCCTAAGAAATCCACCAGAGTTTAGAGGAAGGTGACTGACATTCGGCCAAAGTGTGGGACATCTGGCGAATTTCATTGTTGTCGATTTAGACTAACACAGTATAGGTGTTGGGGTATATAGCATGAGACCTGGACTTTGCATGATGGAGTCTGTGAACTACTTCGAATTGATGTTGAACAGAGGACTGTCCACCCTGTCCATGAAGACAGCAAGCGATTTCTTCTTTCATTGACTGACATTCTTGGTAACTGTGTGAAGGAACAATGTCTCCACTGTGCCGCTGTCTGCTTCTGTCTCATTACCAGCCATATTAAATTATCTGTGACCTTTGACTCTTCAACCCTGACAGGAAGTGGAGCTAAATTAAAGCACTGTGATTCCAAGAGCACAGGAAGCCCCACCACAGCTCCATAATCACTTTAATTTCATTTTCTTTGATTGATCTTCCTCTATAAATCCTAAGTAGCAGGTCAAATGGCAGGGCCGGCAGGCTATAGTTAGAACATCTGAAGGGTATTGGTATTTCTACTCCTTTTGTTTGAGTTTCCAACATGTATCACTGTTCCTATTTTAAAAAAGCTGGAGGGTGACACTTTTATATCCTCCTCTTACCTCACAAACACTGGTGAAGTCTTTAAGAAAAGCAGTGGAATGCATAACAACGCTGAGTCACTGTGCCCCCCCGCCTGTCAAAGTATTGGTTTATACAGGTAACACTTTATAACAACCATCACTGATAAATGCTAAATTTATAGTTATTTAACCTTTATTTAATAGTTATTTTACTGTTAAAAAATGAAATGATGTACAATGGTATAGTCTAATGTATGTTATTTTATTAACACATTAGTGTATTTTCAAATAATAACTGTGTACATTTAGACTTTGTCAATGGTTCATAATTGTTTTCTAAACCATCTATAAAAATTATTCGGATGGACATCTCGAAGTTGCAACTAATATGAATACATTTATGATTAATAAATTGTTTATGAGAGCATTACGTAACATTCATTTGGTCCCTTCAAATCTTTTTTGGCAATCTATAAAAAAGATGATTATTTGTACCCTGATAATAAATGGTCATAGATGCTATACACGGTCTTGATTAACAATTACCAAGGTATTATATTTGATCAGATGCAAGTTTATAATAACATCCGAATAATGGTTAATCATCAATACTTAATATAATATGTAACAATGTTAAAATATGAGCCAAAACAAGTTGTTAAAAAAACTGAATATAGCATTACTAATAAAGAGTAAACATGGTATTATCAGTAATTAGTTAGTTAACAGTAAAATAAAATTATATTAAACTACAAAATTGAATAAGATGCCCCAACAAAAATGAAAGTAGAGATTTGTGCGCGCCAAAGAGGTTATGGTTACGGTAAACAGATGTTCAAAGTGATTGCCAATTGTGTAAACTTTAATAGGCGTAGCAGAGCACAGCAGGGCGCGGAGCAGGACCACGGCGGCAGCCTGCAACCAGTATTTAGATCCCTGTTGTGGTTTGGGGTTTTTGTTTGGATGTATGTTTCCCTTTCTTTGACCTCCTTGTGTTTTTGCCTGTTTTCTACGTGGTCCTGTGTACCTTGCACTGTCTTGTTCCCCTGTGTCTGTTTGTTCTACCTTCTGCTTTATTTTGGTAGTCAGCTTCCTGTCTTGTCTTGTCTTGTCTAGCTTACCTTTGTTTGTCTGATTGCACTGCCCCGCCCTAATGTGATTCACCTGACGTGACACCTGTTCCCTGTTACCTCATTACCTCCTGTATTTAACCCCAGTGTTTCCTTTTTCTCTTGTTGGATCATTGTAGTTTGTTTGCTTGTATGCCATCACCCTGTGTGTCTTCCAGCCTACTTGTTTCCCTGTCGTTTCGGCCTACCTGTCGGAGCTCCAGCCACCCCCAGTGAGTTTTTCCTTGTGACCTGTTTTTCCATTTGGATTCTTGACTGTTCCTAGAGCCCTCTTTTGGATTATTTTTGGACATCTTCCTTTGCTCCTGTGTTTTGTTGAACTGTGGCACTTATTAAACATTCGTACCTTTGGCCTGCTACTCTGCGACTGGTTCCTTCTTTATTTTGTCACGTAACAGAATGATTTAACCGTAAATGGACCCAGCAGAGCTAAGTGACGAGACCAGTGTGGGTCCAACGGACCTCAAATCATGCTGGGAAAAGCTCAGCCAGCTAGAATAGGGACTCAACCGGTTTTTAGCGGAGCTGGGCAAAACCATGGACGTGGGCCGTCCATCTGTGTGCTCATGCGAAACGCCGTGGCAGGCCAGCCGTGGACCCTGAGGGTCCCGAGTGTTGCCAAGCCAATCAGGGAGGTCTATCAACTGGAGGGGTTTCTGCAGGCCTCCCTGATCCCCGCCAGCAAGCCGATGACTACCACCGCCGCGGAGCCCCGGCTAACGACTGCCGCCCCCGGCGAAGCCCCAGCCGACGACTGCTTCCGCCGCGGAGGACCCCTAGCCGCAGACTGCCGCCGGTTCCCGCCGACGAGGCGGACCCCCAGCTGCCGGTTCCCGCCGACGAGGCGGACCCCCAGCTGCCGGTTCCCGCCGACGAGGCGGACCCCCAGCTGCCGGTTCCCGCCGACGAGGCGGACCCCCAGCTGCCGGTTCCCGCTGATTAGGCAAACCCCCAGCCGCCGGCTCCCGCCAATGATGCGGATCCCCAGCCGGCGCCTGTAGAGACGGATGCCCAGGAAGTGTGCAGGGAACAGTCCTCCATGGGATCCGCCTCGGGTCCTCAGCCGGCGCCCTCAAAGACAAATTCCAAGGGAGTGTCCACTGAACAGTCCTCCCTGGGAACTAACCCAGACCAGTCAACTGGTCCCCCAGACCGGCCGACTGGCCCCCTTGACCTAGACTAGCCGACCGGCCCGCCAGACCCAGACTGGCCGACCGGCCCCCCAGTCCCCCAGACCGGTGGTTTGACACCTGTTTGTGTGTTTCTGTCTTCTGTCCCTGTGTCAGTGTCTCCCTCGTTTTGTCTCTTAGTCTTGTCCCTCTCCTTGGGCTGGTCTTCTCTCGTTCCGTCCTCCTTCTGGTTGCCTGGTCTCATTGTTTTTTGTTTTTTATTCCCTCTCTGCTTCGGTCTCTTTCGATCCCTGTGCCTGTCTGTCTCGCTCTCTTTTTGTCTGTCTGGCTTTTTGCGTCTCGCCTTCTCCATTTTTGTCTCTCCGCCCTACTCGTTCAGTCTCTGGGTGTGTCCCCCACGCTCTGTCCCGCTCCCTTCTTGTTATGTCTTTACATGTTTCACTCCCTGCCACTATCTCTGTCTCTCCCACACAATCCCCCTCTCTGTCCCTTGCCTGTCTCGCTCCCTTTCTGTCCCACTATCTGGGTCTCTTTTCCACCCTCTCCGTTCCCCCAGTCTCTCTGTGTTCACCTCGCTCTGTCCCTCTTGCTTCCTTTTTTCCTAATTGTTTGTGTGGTTGTCTCGCCCTCTTCTGTGTGCGTCTGTGTTTCCCTCATTTTGTCTCTCTCTCTTCCCCGTTGTCTCGTTTGGTCCCTGTGTCTGTCTGTTTTGCTCGCTTTTTTTCTCTATGCCTCTCTCACGCTATCCCTCTCCCTCGCCGTTGTCACTCTCTGTGTGCGTCTGTGTTTCCTACATTCTGTCGCTCTCTTTCCCTGTGTCTGTCCTGCTCTCTGGGTTTGTGTCCCTTTTTTCTGCTTGTTTGTTTGGGTGACTCTCCCTGTTCCTCTTTGTTTTCTCCAGTCCGACTCCGTCTCTCTCTCTTTCTTCTGGTTCCCTCTTGCTCTTCCTGTGTCGGGCTGTCCCTGTCCTTGCTTGGTTCTCTGCTCCTTTTTTCTGTCTCTCTCCTCCAATCCCTCACCTATCACCGTCCTCACCCCATCCTTTTACTTGCCTCAATCGCTCTGTCTCTCTTGTTTTCTGTGTCTGTCTGTCTTGTTCTGTGTCCCTCTCTCTTTCTGTCTCTCTCTCCCTCTTTCTGTTTGTCTGTCTCGCCCTTTCTTCTGTCTGTTTGGGTGTGTATCTCTCTCCCTGTCGGTCCTGCTCTCTGTGTCTTTTCCCCTCTGTCCCTTTGGTTCCCTGTGTCTTTCTTGTCCACTGTGTCTCTCTCTGTCATTCTGTTTGCTGTCCGTTGCTCTGTCTTTCTATGTGGGTCTCTGTGTCTCTAACGCTCTGTCCCTTTCTCTCCCTCTGTCTTGCTCTCTGTGCCTTGCTCTCTCTGTGTCTCGCTCACTCTCTACCTGTGTCCCTACCCTTTGTCCCTCCTTGGTTTTCTCTCGTCTGATCCCTCGCTTGCCACCGGTCTCCAGCCCTTTTTCTGGACTTCTTTGTGCCCTCTTTCCTTGTGCCATCTATTAGTGCTCTTTGTTCATCTGGTCTCTTGTCCCATCGCCTCTCCCTTCTCGTCTCGCTACCTCTCCTCCTGTGTCCTCTAGTCTCCGTCTTGTCCCTCCTTCGTCGTCTCCTCTCGCCCTCTCATTCGTCTCCTTTCCTCATCTCCTTCTTTGTCTCCCTCCTTTGTCTTCTCCTTTTGTTCCCTCCTTCCAGTCCCTCCCTCCTTCCCAGTCCCTCTCTTGCTCCCTCCTTCTTTGTCCCTCTCTCGCTCCCTCGTTCCTTCCTCTCCAGTCCCTCTCTTGTCGGTCATTCTCTCCTTGGGTGGTTACCTCCGTTGTTCCCTGTTCTGGCTTCCTTGGTCCGTACTCCCCTGTGTCTCTATGCCCAGTGCTCCCTGATTCCCCCTGCCTCTGTCCCTAGTGTCCCAGTGGCCTTGCTCCTCGTGTCCTTTCTGTCCCCTGGTTTCCCCGTCCCTCGGTCCCCTCTTTCCCGGTGTCTTCCGCCGAGTGTGGTTTGTTTTTTGTTCCCTTTTGGGGTTTTTGTTTTTTGACATCTGGGATCTGTCTTTTGGGGGGGTACTGTTGACACCTGTTCCCTGTTACCTCCTTACCTCCTGTATTTATCCCCAGTGTTTCCTTTGTCTCTTGTTGGATCATTCTAGTTTGTTTTCTTGTAAGTCGTCGCCCTGTGTGCTCCTGTGTTTTGTTGAACTGTGGCACTTATTAAACATTCGTACCTTTTGCCTGCTACTCTGCGTCTGGGTCCTTCTTCATGCTGTCACGTAACAATCCCACCCTAATCCAAGGAAAACTGCAAGGGCTGGGAAGATTTGTTTTTGCAGAACCTTATGAAAATAATGTGCAAAAAAATGCATTTTTTACAGCAGCAAGGACTCTAAAATTAGTTCAATTTGTTTGAAGTGCTACTAAACTGTCCTTAATAAAGTTATTGGAAATTATTAAAATTTGTCAGATTGACGGCACTCTATTCCAAATGATTGAGGGGTGGGGGCAATCATAAGTCAGAGGGGCAAGTGTCCCCTCTAGACCCACCCCTGAGTGTCAGGCCAGTGTTAAAAATGCCAAAATTAAAAGGTTAAATTACAGTGAAAACAACATCTGCAGACTGTCAGCCCCCGAGCCTGCTTTGATCTCTGGCTGTTATCACATGTGATTGGTTGCACGTACGTACACAACGTACGGTCAGTGTGTGGAGTGCACGTGACTGAGCGGTGTGGAGATAAAATGGACAGCACAGGAGAAAGAGAGAATGAGAGAAAACGGAAAATAGGGCTCTGATCTGCTTTATTTTAGCTGATACACGAACTGAGGGTCGGCTCGGGACATCTTTCTCTTTGACGCAGTTTCCCTGCGAGTCTGACAACTGCTGTTAGTAATTATCTAGTGTTGACACAAGGAAATTGACATTTACCATGTCAATGTAACAATCAAACAGTACAACTTAGTAATTGAAAAGCCAAAAATACATTCCCAAAAAATGTCAGGAATGTCTTAAACATTACAGATTAATATGTGACCCCTCTATTGTTGTCTCAACATGTTTGGACTCTTGAGATACTTACTGCTTTCCCCTCTATATGAAGGTTAGATGGTAGGGCAGAGCAGCAGCTAGGAAAGTAGGCATTGGTCGTCTCAGCAAGTGTCCAGAGGGTCAATTAACAGACTTGAAATGTAGCGGTATTTGTAATAAATACTAACCAGTACCCACAGTGAAACTGGTATTGCCACGTTGCCGATGGGAAATGTTAAACTCTCGTACTAGAGACTTAAGATTATCGTATGATGAGGAAAACAATTGTACAGTGAGTCATAACCACGGTAACAAATACGCATAGGTTTAATTTTACAAAACACTTAGGCCAACTGAAATGACTTTTGGACACGCCTACAAATATACCCAGATCATTAATGTTGTTTTGTTTTTAAAGCAAGCTGACAGTATGTTATGGACGACCAGGTCTACCATATTTAAGAATAAATACAGAAATAAATAAATGCTCAATAAATAAATAGGCATACAATTAATTGCCCCAAAAAATACAATGAACAAATAAATGTAGGTATAAATTAAATTATACAGTGAGAAATACATGTATATATCTCTTTTAGTTAGCTTCTTTATATTTTACCTTTGTAATAATTACCTTATTTATTTATTGTCCGTCATAATCTTCAACTTTATTTAGTAATTACCTATTTTTTAAATGTATTGTGTTTAATTTTTTGTTCTGTTTTATTCTTCCTTTGCATTTCTACCCTATTTATTTTCACCCCTGGTATTTATTTCTGCCTATCACTTTTACATTTCTTCATGTATTTCTGCCTCATTAATGCAAATGAGGAGGGGCGGGTCTTAAGGGGTCAACCTCTGCCCATTGGTTGGTCAGCATTTCACTGCACGGCCGAATTTACATGCCACCGGCCACACACACAACAAAGATGGCTACCCGCGATGAAGTTGTCAGTGACAGGAGGCATTTAGCAACTGTTTTTGAAAACAATGCTAACGTTTTAAGTATTGACTTTATCATTTTTCGTTTAGACACTCTGACAGAACGTGTGTTTCAGTTAGCGGCACACATGGACACAGATGTCGACAATGTAGTTTTTCAGAATGTGGAGGAAGCGGCCTATCTTCTTAACTCGGTCGCTAACGTTAACCATACCAGGGATAGCTGGTCGCCCAGCTTCTATGCTGCCTGTGGACGCCGTGGAAGGACTTCTACTTGCGGGTTTGCCTGTTGGTGCCATTGCAAGGCTTTTTGGAGTCAGCAAAACAACAGTCAGTGTACCATTACATGTGATGCCAATAGAACCAGTGTGTGTAACGTTACCAATTCACAAGAATGACACAGGAGAAAGGCAAACACTTGCTAGCTTTTGTTAATTTACAAAGTTATGGAACTAATCAAGAATGCATAGAAAGTAATGTTATGTCGCACACACAGTGACTTCAGACTCGACTCCGACTCGGGAACAATGTTTATTTTTAGGAAGCGTCGGCTGAGCTTGCCGTTATTACCTTCCACTGTTACCTATAACCTGCCTACCTAACACGTAGTATCTGCTGCGCGCGGCCGCACGTGAGTGAGAGTTGACAACAAACAGCGGCAGCAGCTCCGCCATTCATCATAAACTTTGGCTTTAAAACATCATACAACAAGACCCAAATAAAGAAGCGCTGAACGCAAAATAGGTTAGTAACCTGTGGTGAGTAAACATGTTCAGCTCAGCATTGGCCATCTAACGTTAGCTTGCTTGTTGCTTCAGCTACGACCTTCGGGAGGTTTGATCTGACTGAGCGTAAATATATAACAAATATAAGGTAAATATATAAAGAAGCTAATTAAAAGAGATATATACATTTATGTCTCACTGTATAATTTAATTTATACCTACATTTATTTGTTCATTGTATTTTTAGGGGCAATTAATTGTATGCCTATTTATTTATTGAGCATTTATTTATTTCTCTATTTATTCTTAAATATGGTAGACCTGGTCCTCCATAGTATGTGTCCATAAGTTAGTTATTTTCTTATTCGCAGATGGCACTCTTTGTTTAAATATAAAGTTTGGCAACACTTTAAGTTTTCTATAAAAGAGTGACATGACACTGTCATGAACACATGACACAGTCATGACACATGAACCCTAACCTTAACATAATAACCAGAACCAGAAACAAATGACACTTTCTAAGAAAGCGTTATGGCATAACTGCGTGACTTGTTTACGTTTTATGACACGTTCATGACATGCTTCTTGACGCTTCATAAAGATTTTTTTGGACATCACTAGTGATCCCCTAACGTCTTAGGCATTTTTGTTCTTTATTAACAAGTTGGTGGATAGTTAGTTAATAATCTTTCCCTTAAAGTTGTGATTTATGTTCCTTCCTGTTGCCCTTCAATTTATCCTGCCATTTTCTACAGTGCTTTGCCATTTGGTGAGCTAGATGAACTATACAAATCTCTTGAAAATACTAAAGTTAATAGTTATCATTGGTGAGAAATGTCATGGACTTGACTAAGGCGACAATGGAAAGACTTTCTTATCCAAACACACAGCTCAGTGGGAGAGCCTCCTGAGGCCTCTGTTGAGGATTCTCCCTATAAGGAATTAGTTCTGTTGTAAGTCTGAAGTCTGTGACCTTTAAAAGTGAACATGTAGTATAACTTTCTGAATGAAAATCACACCATAATTCATGCACATATTGTACAATATCCATTCGTTATGAAGCTTTTATATGTCACATCATAGACATATTTGACATTTGTGTGTTTGATTGACTAGACTGCCTTGAGGTACGTGTACATTGATGTATATTTAATAGGACTGGAGAAAATAATAAACCTCTGCCCCACAAACCAGACCATGCCTTAATCAAAAAAACACTGCTGTGTTGATTTAGAAATAGTTTCTTTATTCTTATTCTGCCCCAGACAAAGAAAAGCACTGCAATACGTTGGAAGGTCTCCTGTTGAGTGTTGATACACATTGATGAATTCTCTACATTTCCATTAGAAATGTGTCTGTCTTACTCAAATGTCCAACATGTATTCCAGCGGAATCAAAATCTGGACCAAAGTCCCCAGCCGGACTAAACGGCAATCAATCCGGACCCAGCTTATACCTTCCGTTATGAATAGAAAAATGTAATGTTTTCTATGTCAAAATACCTTTTTAATGGATCATTACATTGTAAGTGACGTTGAATTTACAGTGGGGATTAACATACTGTAGTTGATCATTGATCTGTACAGAAGTACAGAAGAACTAGGAAGAATTACCATAAAAGGAGGGAGGGAATCCATTTATGTTAACTTTTACAATATTATTTCACATGACTAAGGCTCAGAATGGCCCATTGACATCGACATATTATTGAAACAGTGACATTCTCCTGTATCCATTCACCCTTTAAATACAACAGTATATTTTACATTAGGTAAGGAAGAAAGATATTTCTAATGCTACATATGTACAGCCCATGAATACAGGGTGTTTAATCCTGTTGTGTGACTTATTGGTCTGTGATGGCTCAGGGTATATTTGGATATTGCTGAGGAGTGTGGGGACCAGCTAACCTTTGCAGCCCACATTCTGATAAATGGTACAACTTTGAAATAACCTTATTCCCCATTAATGATTCCATTTCCAAAATGGAGCACAGTCACTTTCCTGTCACACCTTAATTTGCTTTTATCAGTTTGACAACCATTGTTGTCATATTGTCCTGAACTTGCTTTTGGCACAATCTACTTCCTTACTTCTGCCTTCACCTTCCTTTGCTCTCTGAAGCTTTCTGCTGCATGTTTCCCCTCCTTTCCCAGCCCACACCTAGCCAGGACCTTCATTATTCTGGGTGAAGCCCCCTATGGATGGTCTTCAAGTGTCTCGATTGGTGTGGGCCTCTGCGGCTGAACTGCTGCCCTCCACCTGCACAGAGAGGATTTCTTCCTGCACTGTGGTGTGGGCACGCTCTCTCCTGTGGTTCCGGAAGTTGCCCTGCAGCTACTGATCCAGAGTGCTGCTACTTGCAACATTCCAGGGTGCCCTTCTCTGCAAGGGCTAGTAGCCCACTGACTTTTGGCTGCCATACTTCAGGGACCATCTTCTGTTGCGTTCTGTGGGTTAAGAGACAAGATTAGGACATAAACTCTGGTCTACTGGGTGAGAAGTCCTGTGTTGTTCCACCACCCCAACAAACCTCCTCACGCAGATTTTTGGTCTTTCAAACTACTCGCAACCTTCTCTCTCAACCCTTGTGCTGTCTTCCCATCAACCATGAACTTGCCCTTCCACGTCAACATGTTTTTTTTTGTACTTTTCTGAGTTTTTTTTTTTTTACTGAATTATTTGTCACTTTTTTTGCTTTTAAAAAAAACCTGAGCTGGTTCAATAATAGGTTTTACACTTATTCTTGGAAATCATGATCAAAAAAACTCATTTGTATCAAATTATACGTAATTTTTTAGTTAACAAGGCAGGAATTATGAATTATTTTGGCTAATAGTTAAGATCAGAGGATTTTGAGTGGATCCCAGATGGGTAGATGTCAAAGTTTAGTCCGGATACTGTTTTGAATTCCTAAAAAAATAAAATGCTACAAGATTCAACAAAACATCCCAAAAATTCAATGAAAGTAATCATTAATTTTACCTGAAAAATGTTGTATGAAATCATCCATGATATTTTGGGGCAATTTGGTTGAAAGAAATCCATATTTCTAATATAAAACTCTTTAAAACGGGTCAATTTGACCCGAGGACAACACAATAGTTAATACAATGTAATCCAAACAGTGATTTTTGTGCTGGTATCCGACGCTAAGGCACTGACCAAGCGTCTGTACTGGACGAGAAGGAGGTGAGAACGTGTTGTCTTAAGCTCGTAAAATTTCTTAAGTTAAGTTTCGCCAAATTGTGCGCGTGTGAAAATAGACCTGCCTTGTATCTCTTGCGGAGCAGAGAGCCACTTCTGGAACACTCCGTGACACGAGTGGTGGGAGAACGAGCATTGACTTAAATCACAGGAGTCGCTGAGCCTCCAGAACCCAATCGCAGGCGCACCAACAGGAAAAAAGGTGTTAGGCTTTATCATCCCTGACATGTTTTTTTTGTTCCAAAAAAAACAACACTCACACAAAGAACTCAAGGATTACCACTTAAAGTGTGAAACAGCTTATCAGGAGCAACCAATGTCTGCAGAAAGAAAATCAATCAGGACGTATTGACAACTATAAATGAATGTGTGAAAGCTTGAACTCCTCCTAGTCATTGCCTTTATCAAGTTGAATTGATGGCCCTTTTGTCGCATGATGCAGATGCAGCGGCGCTTCAAAACAGGTCTGATATTTAGATTATCACCTGAGTTCAAAAAACAGCAGGTAGTCAGCACTGAGCCTGTTTACTGCAGACATTAATGCTGCATAAAACACAGGGAGAGACAAATGATTCCAATATAACAGCTGTTGTGCTGCACAATTCATCTTTTGTGATGAGTTTAGAAGTAGTTTCACCAGTTTTTTCAAGATGAATCCTATTAAAGCCAGGATTTCAATCTCATTTGGGTGATAACCATTTGGCTGTATTTGCATTAACAAGGCGATTTCTTGCAACAAACCACTTGCATTTAATGTATCAACAAACAACAGGCTGCTGTTTCACCACATCACTCGCTTCACACTGGGAGGGGAACTAGCATGGTGAAAGCAAAGAAAAGCGTCACTATCCTATCAGGGATGAGGAAGACCATATCAACTCAATAGCGTCACATAGTGTTAATCAACAGCAAACTTTCTGCAATGTCTCGGATTTGCATCATGGAAATATACTATACATGTACTGTATACACCCACCATGAGTATTACCACACCCTTTATTTAATGTAAATTCTAATAGGACTGCATTTATATAGAAGTTTTCTTGCTTTAAAATACAGATTCATACACTGTGGCCGAGGCTGCCATACAATGTGTCCCCAAATCATCGGATATGCGCACACACACACACACACACACACACACACACACACACACACGGGGTGCAGTTGTTTGCCCATGGACACTTCCACATGAAGACTGCAGCCCCAATGATTGAACCACAGACCCTATTATTGGTAGAAAACCACTTGAGCCACATTCTTTTTTTTCTCCACATAGCAAATGCATCACACTGAAACGCACATCCACAATAGTGCTTGTTTAAGTCTGTTAATTTTTAATCCTGGCTCAAGTAGCGGATGTCCTTCCGTTCTCTGTGTGTTGCCATCCTCAAACTCCATTCGCTTCTGAAAACAACAACAAGCTTCGAGCTAGCAATGTACAGGCTGACAATGTCAAGTCTTGAAGACGATTTGGATCATGCAGCAAGGCATGCCTGCTTTGTTGTTTATGGCCTTTTGTTTTGCGGGGTGGAAATTAGAGCCTGACCAATATTAGGCATTTCCCGATATATTGGTATTGGCATTTATAATTGCTGATTAAAAAAAATATTTATTCATCAGAACCATACATGATTCTGATAAATGAATATTTAATTTAATTTACTGAAATCCAGAGTGATCCAGAATGCAAAGCGTGAGTGGTACTGTGTCCGATAATCCAGTTAGCCAGGGTGTAGAGTAGGAGTGGTGGATGGCTGGAGTCACGGTGGAAGCAGGAATCAGGTAAACAGGAACTGTGGCCGACAAATCCAAATGTAGCATCAGCAAGGAGGCCAACGTCATGTCTAAACTATGATCTGACAAGGAGTGGTAGGTTGACCAGGTATTTGAAGCAGAGGTGATTGGGTCTGATGAGCTGCAGCTGGAACCCTGACTCCCGCACACCAGGCTTCACTCCTGCAATCAAGGACAGACCGAGGGGAGGAGAGCAGAGACAGGGTGCAACTAGCAATAGCCCTAACAAGCTCAGCCAATCAGCTCATAGCCAAGTAAGAATTTTCAGTCTTTAGTTGTAGGTATAGACTGGTTTATTGCAACTAGTTGCAATTTTTAAGTAGTCTCATCCTAAATCGTTGGTCCAAACTGGACATTACTCTTTAGAACACTAAAATACTGTTGTATATCACATGTGGCTGTCCTCCAACAGCCAAACATCAAGGGTTTGTCCTGAAGTGGCTACACACACCCAACCTGCCCAAATGTCTCTTTTAGGGGCGTGGAAACGTCAGAATAGTGGGGACATAAGGCGTAAACATAGCAAAAGAACAAATGTATAAGTGTAACGTAGCCTCTCAGCTAAGATGACTTAAGTTTTCATTTCGTTAACCATACAATCTAATGATTGGGTTAATCAAAAGTCAGTATTATGCATACGGTGGATGTGGTAAGTTTGAGTGTAATGTGGATACATTTTTACATGGTTGTATGTTCTAATTCCTACTATCCATCCATGTGATAATGTGTTGACACAGAGGTCAATCCTATGTCTATCTATTAATCAAACCAATTATAATTTGATCCAAAATGTTTCTGGTCAACAAAAGTCAAATAAAGACACATATGGGCATGCTTAAACTTTCTATATCCAAATCTATTTTGGATCAGGTTTGATGGCACGGTTTTCAAAAGAAAGTTAGAGAAGTATAATGAAATAAGCCATCTATCTGTGAGTTTGCAATAAGAACGAATAGGAAAAAGCTTCAGGGTTCATTATGGTGCTAATGGTCTGGATCCTTCACCACAAGCCTAATACAATATATCACTGAATCAAGGTTTCATTAGAATTTCAGTTTTATTTATCTATGCAGGCAGAAAGCAGAACGTACTCTTTGAAAAATCTTGGCGGTGCCAGAGGATATTTTCCGATGCAATCTCCCTCGAAAAAATAATGAAAGCTGCCTTGACAGTGGAGCCAATCCCAACTGTAATGGAAATTCTCCCTTCAGCGCTATTGCCTTTTTTTACAGTAGATAATTCAAGGAACCAGTCTTGGATTGCCACAACAAGGTGCAAAATCAAAGCATCAGAGTCAGCTAAGATTGGCTGAACGCTGGGACGCTGCCATTTACCAGGAGGAGCTTGGGATTTACCAGGCTTGATCATTTAACTAATTGGCTAATCAGTACCAAGGCACCCCTCCCCCTCTGCTTTCCAATTACTGCTTTGAAGTACCTTATCAAATAATACAGCAAAATCCTCAAAATGAATTATTAAATGACAAAACTATTATGCGTGTGGTTGCTGGTGGTGGGTGCATATAAGACAATTTACATGCTGGTAATTGGCAAATAATGGTGGGAGAGGGAAGAGGGAAATGATAAGAGTTGTCCCCTCCCTCGATGGACCAGCAACTCATTATTCTTGCTCATTGAGGTGGAGAAACACCCCTTTCTTGGGAATACTTGCCCCACACCCACACTGTCAGAGAGCACACACACACGGATCATGCAGTGTTCCTGTGAGACTTTCCAAGTTGATTGTTGTGCGAGAGGTAGTTTTAAGCGGAAATAAGGCGGCTAACGCCATAATGAAATAGCTCTCCAGGGGAAGAGGCAGCATGCCAGACAAACAGCGTCGATGGTGCACTCATCCCCGAGGTCTAACCAAGGCCTCTGCTGAAAGCTGGTGGGGGGGAGGGAGGGGGGGGGGGGGGGGGGGGGGGGGGGGAGTGGATTGGTTGAAAAGTCCACTGAGGTTTTATTCTGTCAAAACATGGCTATTTGAACCTTTAGACAAGGCTGACAAATTCGTTCCACAGTTATTTATAATCAAATCATTGAAGGGATGGCCCTCATTTCACAGCAACATCGAGACAAATTACTAAAGTGTTGTAATTTGTTCCAGGAGTCAGGTTCACTAGAGTTAAAGGGGTGAAAGAATGATTATATAGGGTATTTAGCACTATTCCTTAAGATCTCCTAATAGGATACACTAACAGTCAAAAGTTTGGGGTCACTTACAAGTTTCCAGATCACTCCATTATAGACAGAATACCAGCTGATCTGAGTGGGTGGCTTTACATTGCGCATTATCAGCAACCAAACATCCAATGTTCCAAAGTCACATTCTGTTTACTAAACTGATATAATTTTGTAAAACTAACTACAAAAACATAGGAGAACTCTTTCTGTAGTGAACTATTTACTGAACTATTTTCTGTAATCACATATTGTAATTTAAAAAATGCTGCCCAGTTTAAAAAAAAAATGCAACTGATCTCTGGTATTTTGTCCATAATAAAGTGCAATGGAAATTTCTAACTGAGCCCAAACTTTTAACCGGTAGTGTATATTACATCGGTTGGGCTGAAACTGTCCCAGGTGCTATTCTATGGGCCCTAATGCTTAGGAAAGAGTTTTGGACTTTAAGGTTTTATGGATGCCTATTTTACCCATCGTAATTTGTTGTAATTCAACTGTGCATTCTATCACCCTTTTAAAAGCAGTGTTTCTAATTTCAGAGCTAGCTTTTGGAACATTAAGTTAAAGCCATTCAGCTGAGAGAGTCTGATAAAGTGTGTATCTGAGTGAAGGAGATGTTCTGGAAGGTAGTGTGATAGTTTCACAAAAATCTAGTGAGTATCAAGTCTCTCTTGGAGAGAAGACCAACAAAAACATTCTGATCTGAAGACTGAATGGGAAACACTTTATTATTGACTATCATCAGTTGGTGGTCTGGTTTCCTGACAATACAAAAATGGTTAAACTATGTCTTGAATAAAGAATAAATCTGGTTCATCACAATTTAGGTCTCATTTTTTATGATAACACTCAACCAAGATAATTGCAGAGATGTAGGTAAAGTCCATGTAAACAAACTGATCCAGATGATCCAAGGCACCTTATATGCTGGCACATCTGAAACAGAAATTCTTAAAGTTTGAAAAAAGGAACCCATCCACTTTATGAGCGTTACATTATTAATTAACATTAGTATGTGTTCCCCCAGCCTGCCTATGGTCACCCTATGGATAGACATGGCGACAGGTGTAAACCGAGCCCCGGGTATCTGCTCTGCCGTTGAAAATAAAAGCTCAGATGGGCCAATTTGGAATCAGGTTACCTCCCCTTTCTCTGCTTTGCCAGAGACTTAGGCCCACCCATGGGAGAGAGACATCATGGCTTTCAAACGAGCAAAGTGGTAGTTGGTCAAGCCCCCCCCCCTCTCTCTCTCTCTCTCCTCATCAAAAGCTACAGACTCAGAAATGTCACATACTAAGGAAAGCTCATTGTGGGACTGGCTCTAGTGGCTGGATTTCGGCACCAAGGCTGGATTTTTGGGAAAGAGACTTCAGATACATTTTAAGGGGACCATTAAGGTCTATATAAAAGCATCCAAAGAGCACCATGTCATGGAACCTTTAAGACTATGGTTAGTCTGAGGCTAGTCTCGCTTCATTAGAGGGTCTTTCTACTCAACCCTGTCTTACGGCAGTTTGTGAAATGGTCATGTTTTTTTGATATGTTGATTTGTGTACAGGTCACGATTTTTGAACTTGACACTAGGTGGCTAGTCCTGTGTTGTTTTGATCCATCCAACCCCCCTGACCAACCACCCTGCGTGGATTTTCGGCTTTTACTAGGTGTACTGTAATCGTTCTGTGATCACAAAATAGGCTTTCCATTTAAATACATTACTTCAAAATTCGTAATCAACACACAAAAAAATTGGGCTTGGCTACTCCACATCGCATTTGAGGATGGCGGGAAAACATGCTCTGGTTAGTGTAAAGGATATAGACTAGTCTGAGGCTAATTAGTAATGTATACTAGCAAAATATACAATTAAAGAAAAGCAAGAGGAAGATACTTTTAATTTCAGCAGCACCGCTGCAAGGCAAGGCAAATAATGGCAAAGTTTGTGCTGAGAGTGGCACAAGAGGAGGCTCATGGGTAATTAAAAACAATAGCTTTCATCACCTTGGGTGCATGAATGTGCTCAGAAAATTGCATGGCAATCTGCTTGTAAGATTATGATAAAACTTATGTGACATTTTGTCTTGACGATGACACTGTACATATTGGAAAGGGTCCATCCTCTGGGGAGCAGGAATATGTCGAGTAAACGTTATTGTGATGACAGTAGCTCAACATATTTCGGTCTTTCTTTAACACTAGAATTTGTCCTGATGACAGGAAATGGCAAGGGGGTCATCAAAAACATCATCATTGGGTAGATTGGGCCCTCTTTCATTTTCTCTCTATCTACTCCTACTTGGTTCTATTCTCAGGAAACATGGCACTTCTTTTCACTGTTATGCGGACGACAGCCAGATCTATTTCCCCCTCAAAAAATCTGATTCCAACACTGTTAACCCACTGCTACAGTCTTCACAGGACATTAAGGCTTGGATCTCATTACATTTTCTAAATTTTGATGAAGAAAAGAGCGAAGTCAGGGTCTTTGGTTGCACTTCTGTGACCTCCTCCATAGTTGATCTGGGTACTCTTGTTAAGTATCGCAACTGTAAAAGTGGACTCAGACCTTAAATTTGACACCCAGATTAAAGCTGTGGTGAAGTCCAGCTTTTTGCAGTTAAGGCAGCTAGCAAAAATCAAACCAGTCCTTCAGAGACAACACTTTAAGTTGGCAATCTACGTCTTTCTGACCATTTGGCCTGATTACTGTAATGCACTTAACATGGGGGCTAGTGGGTCCTCCATTGCTCATCTTCAACTGGTACAAAATGCTGCTGCACGTCTTTTAACAGGCACAACAAGTATGAGCACATTTCACCTATTTTTTCTTCATTCCACTGGCTGCCCGTCTATTATAGGATTCATTTTAAAATTCTTTTATTTGCTTTAAAAGCCTTGAATGGCCTTGACCCACCTTACCCCTCTGAGCTGCTGCACCCCTACACCCCCCAGCCGATCTCTCAGGTCAGCTGACCAGCTGCTCTTGACAGTGGTTAAAGCTAGGCTTCAGCTCAGGGAATACCGCACGTTTGCCATTGGAACTCCAAAACTTTGGAATGGGCTTCCTCTGCACATTAAACAGGCCTCCTCTCTGTCTCATTTTAAAACTCTTCTTAAAACCCACCTCTTTTCTTTGGCTTTTAACACCAGGTAGAGTGATGATCTTATCTGTGTACCTTTACCACATGCCAACAGTGCATTTTATTGTATTCATTTTATTGTACCTTATATATATGTACATATTTTTGTGCAGTACTTTGGAAACCTTGTGTTTTTTAAATTGTGCTATATAAATAAAGTGGATTAAATTGGATTGGATAGATCACCTGGAAGAGTGCCTGCCCATGTACAGAGCTCAGACCTTGAGCTGGCTTGGTTCTGACTTGCTGCCCTTTGCCGCATGTCACTCCCCCTCTCTCTCCTCTTTTATGTCTAATCTATCCTGTCAAAAAAGGCCAAAAACATTTTCTAAAAAAACAACATCCCCATTGAATGTAATGGAACTTTGGCCAGCAGTGATTGAGATATCTTGCTCTGGAACATTGTGTTGGACAGAGCAACTGAATTACATCACATTCACCATCCCCATACGTAGACCTTGTTTTTGTCCAACTACAACATAACAAAACACAGGAGACACTTCATGTCATGTATTTTGGACCAAACAGTGAGACAACAAAGGCAGCTTTTTGAGGATTTGATTTGTTGGACCAGCCTGCCTTTCTACACTGAGGAGTCCTACCCCCCATAAGAGAGAGTGTCTTCAATCTGTCCTGTTCTTCAGCTGACACATTCCCAATGATTGCAATGCATTGCCAACATACTGAATACTCATCTGCAACTTATTTTTGACTGGCACAGTAAGTACATAATGAAGCCATTATCACATATCTATATCTTCCAAACTGTAGATAAATATAAGCTTTGAATGCATTCACAAGTGAATTTCAACCTGTGTTGGTAAGACTGACCCAGCAAGTAAAAGGTTAGTAAGACCCATAACTCACATTCATTGGACTAACACATTTCAGTAACTTGTGTTTTACTTTGATACTTCCCTTTTACATTACTTTCCACATCCATTCCACTCAATGGATCCATGCCAAATACTTTTTACTGCACTATATTATTATATACAGTTGTGGTTATTGATGTTACTTCACACAGTAGGTTTTACATACAAAACATATGAAGAGCTTTCAAAATATGAGACACAAATACATCAGTATGTACAATTAGAGCTGTCAGTCCATTGACGGAAAATCTATTTTTTTAAACCATTTTTCCCAAAGGTTTTACAAAAAAATGTGAGTTATTTTATCAATAATGAATACATGTTTTAATTATTTGTGTTTTGTTTTGTTTATTTCAATCACTGTGTTTCCATCCAATTGTCAAGTAAAAAATTTGTTTCAGTAAAAACAAGCATGTGTCCAAAGCCGGTGAAAGTGTGTTTCATCCCAACAGCGTTAAAGCCAATAGAAACCTGTGTGTAATGACGCCACATCCTGTTTTGCGGTTAACTGGTGTATCAACTACAGTGGTGTGAAAAAGAGTTTGCCCCCTTCCTAATTTCCTGTTCCTTTGCATGTTTGTCACACTTAAGTGTTTCGGAACATCAAACCAATTTAAACAATAGTCAAGGACAACACAAGTAAACACAAAATGCAGTTTGTAAATGAAGGTGTTTATTATTAAAGGTGAAAAAAAATCCAAACCATCATGGCCCTGTGTGAAAAAGTGATTGCCCCCCTTGTTAAAACATACTATAACTGTGGTTGTCCACACCCGAGTTCAATTTCTCTAGCCACACCCAGGCCTGATTATTGCCACACCTGTTCACAATCAAGGCATCACTTAAATAGGAGCTGCTTGACACAGTAAGGTCCACCAGAAGATCCTTAAAAGCTACACATCATGCCGAGACCTAAAGAAATTCAGGAACAATTGAGAAAGAAAGTAATTGAGGTCTATCAGTCTGGAAAGGGTTATAAAGCCATTTCCAAAACTTTGGGAATCCAGCAAACCACAGTGAGAGCCATTATCCACAAATGGCGAAGACATGGAACAGTGGTGAACATTCCCAGGAGTGGTCGGCTGCCCAAAATTACCCCAAGAGCGCAGCGACGACTCATCCAAGAGGTCACAAAAGACCCCACAACAACGTCCAAA
>NC_048416.1:9882158-9904731 GCF_013103735.1 Etheostoma cragini | reverse complement strand
GAACTATGAATTCTGCTGTCTACCAAGAGATCCTGAAGGAGAATGTCTGACCATCTGTTCGTGTACTCAAGCTGAAACAAACTTGGGTTCCGCAGCAGGACAATGATCCTAAACACACCAGCAAGTCCACCACCGAATGGCTGAAGAAAAACAAAATGAAGACTTTGGAGTGGCCTAGCCAAAGTCCTGACCTGAATCCTATTGAGATGTTGTGGTATGACCTTAAAAAGGCCGTTCATTCTCGAAAACCCTCTGATGTAACTGAATTAGGACAATTCTGCAAAGATGAGTGGGCCAAAATTCCTCCAGGACGCTGTAAAAGCCTCATTGCAAGTTATCGCAAACGCTTGGTTGCAGTTGTTGCTGCTAAGGGTGGCCCAACCAGTTATTAGGTTTAGGGGCCAATCACTTTTTCACACAGGGCCATAATGGTTTGGATTTTTTTTCACCTTTAATAATAAACACCTTCATTTACAAATTGCATTTTGTGTTTACTTGTGTTGTCCTTGACTATTGTTTAAATTGGTTTGATTTTCCGAAACACTTAAGTGTGACAAACATGCAAAGGAACAGGAAATGAGGGAGGGGGCAAACACTTTTTCACATCACTGTAGATTTTATACATTTTAAGGTGTTTCCATTAATTCTGTCACAGAATCACACAACATTCAAGCTAACATTTGGGAACAAAGTTAGCCCACAAATATCCACAGTCTATCTACAAATGACTAATACTGCACAAGTTGTAATAATACTTATGTGCCGGATGAAAGCAACACATCACACTGTGATAATGCAGATAAACACATTTTTGCCATCTAAAATAGCCGCTATACTTGTAAATTACATTTAAAAAGTCTTTTGTATCATTTGTCCACTTATGTGTCTTTGTTGACATCTGCCATGTGAAAAACAAATCTTACCTTAAACTTCTTGTTCAGAGAAAGCATGAACAAGGAACAGAAGAAAATGTCTACCTGTTTGTGGCTCTAGGGATTCTGTATCTTCGCCCAGAGGGAAGAGGTCTGAATTCCTCCCAGACTAGGTAGTTAGAGCTTGACGAGATTGGCCGTGCCTTCTGCAGAACTTGTCTGTCAAAGATCTTTGTTAGAGAGAGCTGCCGTATGACTATTATCTTGCTGGCCTCTGTAACATTGTTGGACAGAGTTCTTTGGTTTTGTACTTCAATGTTTCTAATAGAATGAAATCAAACAATAAAGTTAATAAACAAAAACCATCAGAGTCTTGTCCTCATTAAACAAGTTTAGCCTGCGTTAAACCAGAGAACGTAACGGTGGCAGTTTTAAATAGGTGATTAACTGGTGAAACGAAAACACAAAAAGTGTTGTTAGGTTGGGGCACAAAAAACTCCTTAGATAACCCTGGTGTTGTCTTCCCGTTAACCATGAACTTGCCCTTCCAGGTCAAAATTGAAAATGAATATTTTTTGGGGCTTTCTCGATGTTTTTGTCGCTTTTTCTGATTTATTTGTCACTTTTTCCTTCTTTTGGTGCTTTAAAAAAAAAACTTGTTGGTTTAATAATAGGTTTAACACTTTTTCTTGGAATGCATGATCAACAAAACTCAGTTATATCAAATTATATATAAGTTTTTAGTTAACAAGGCACACATTTTGAATTATTTTGACTAATAGTTAAGATCAGAGGATGTTGAGTGAATCACAGATGGGTAGATGTCAAGGTTTAGTCTGGATACTGTTTTGAAACCATTAAAAAAAAAAATTAAAATGCTATAAGATTGAATAAAACACCCCAAAAATTCAATGAAAGTAATGTTTAATGGAATCATCCATGTTATTTTCTGGCAATTTGGTTTAAATAAATCCATATTTCTGATATAAAACACTTTCAAAAGGGTCAATTTGACCCGAGGACAACACAAGGGTTAAGTATATAAAAAATATTGTGTTTTGAGTTCAAATCAGTGCATTTGTTGATTACCTCACATCTGCCCGTACATCACATAATTATGCCCGTGAAGCAGAACGTGATGTATTTCTGATTGTTCTGTAAAGTTACAATATCACCCTGTTTCTAAACGGGACACAAACAACGGTCTCCAGTGTGAAAACCCTGTGTTTGTTTAAGTCCTGCGTTTCCCATGAGGCCCTTGCAGCTGTGTGTCTTCCACATTGCCTCAGAGTATTAATGATGCACATGTTTAATTTTGTGGCAGGTCTCCCATGTTGTTTTTGCTCCAACATGTTTAATGTTGAAATAAAACATAGTTTTTTATTTTTTTTTATTTTTGCCATCTAAAGTCAGATCTTGAACCCCCAACCTCATTGTGCCCTGAGGCTCTCCATCCCTCTCTTCCTCTTATCTCTCTCGGTCTGTCTCTGTCTTTCTGCCAGTCTCTGATCTGCTTTCTATTATCTCCACAACACAGAAGAATAATTGCATGGTGACAGTGTAGGGAAGGTTATTTCAAAAATGCAATCTGCCACAGGTTAAAGATTACCTCCTTAAAACTGTCAGCAGTAATAAAGATCTGCCAAGAAGCATCAGGGTTACTTTACCTCAAAAAAGCAATCAAATATACACTTAAAATGAACAATCTGGCTGTAGTTCTACTGTCATCATCACGCACTTGTATTATCACCCATTATTTTGAAGTTGCTCTCCTCGTCTAAATGCCTTTTCGTTGCAAACAACTCAGACAAGCAATCAAATTTTTCTAACAATATTCCCCACACATACTGTATAATTTGATTAATTAAACATCAGGCAAATTCTGAAAATAAACTCACAATACAGGATGGGGTCAGAAATGTACAGCCTCATCACATGACACTGAGGCCTCGAATTGTGTACCACTGCACCAGAAAACAACTCTCAGCTCCCCATTGACTTGTATTGTGTGAAGATTTCCTCCTCATCAATTCTGTCTGCTAGCAGTAAAGTTAGTATAGTAAAGTTGGTACTAAAGTTTTTATAAGCTGGCGACCTGAAAAACAGAGCTTTTAGGAAGATAAAAGTGGAAACAGACGTGAGTAATCAGCAGAGAGACTGGAAAGACAATAAGCTATCGTTTTATCTGACGTTACGTGTGTTAGCTTAACTCAAAGAAATATAGTAAGGGGCGCCTGGGTAGCTACACTCGGCTGCTGCTGCAACTCTGCTGGACAGTTTTACAGACCTCTCTTTCACAATGAATTGTTTAAGAGCCAATGCCACTGGGACCGTATTAGCTCCAACGCGAGCTTTGTGCCAGCATGAAATTAAATACCTTCCATTGAGATGCACCCGCACATTTATTCCGATCTTTGATCTTACTGCTTTGCATGGCAGTAAATCTGGGTGTGTTGAATCAAATGGAAATGAGCTGAACACTGGTGAGCGTTGGCCATTTAATAAAACGAGGAAATTAAAAGAATAAGCAAGAGGTTCAGAGCATGATGGAGATTAGAGAGTGAATACAACATTGCTGACAGCGCTGATATTATTACTGATTTTCAGAATTACCAATTATCAAGTGTCTATAATTAATATAATAGGAATCTCAATAGAAACTGCAAGTCATTGTAATAAAAAACAATTTGATTGTGTGCTTGCCAGGGGTGCATAAAGAGCTCGTGTCAGGCATGGATTTGGCTCCGGTGATCCACAGAGGGCTGACATTGGCTGGGTCAAAAGATCATGCAGAGACTCAACGGTTCTGTGTTCGGGGAGTCGTCGGGGGGGAGAATTGGTGCTCCGTGTCATCCACACTCCACTACACAACTGAGAGGGAGGGGGGTGAAGAATGGGGAAGGGAGGGTTTCCGTTCACTCTGAACATTGCAGCCAACTGGGGGGAAAAGGATGAAGGACCCTCACCCGTCCACCGTGCCAACAGCCATGATTCACCCAGCCAGCCAAGTGAGGAGAGAAGGAGTTAAGGGGTTGAGGGTGGAGGACGAGTTAGAGCAGTGGTTCCCAAACAGGTTCACATCCAACCCATTCTCACTCCCATTGCCTACAATACTTACCCTTGGTCAGTGTCTCTCAGCATAGTAGTAAGAGAGACAACGGTGGAGAGTAGTATAGAGCACCAAAAACCCTCCTAAGGAGGTGGTTTGGGGGTGGGGATGTAGGAACTGAAAATAGTAAATATGTGAAGTGATTATCATGTAAATATGTATGGCCTATATAGGAAGATGGAAAAAGCTTTTGGGGTGATGCAACTTCAGCACAGAAATGTCAAGCTAGCAGAGTAAGACTGGGAGATAAGATAAGAAACCTGGGTGGGGGTTGCAACTCTGACAGTGAGTAAAAGCAGATTCTTCCCCTATCCTACTGTGGCGAAGAGTTCTAAAGTTGCCAACACCCAGCTACAGCTCAACCAATGGTGAAGCAGAGAATAAGATATGTGTACACCTATCATGTAAAACAACCATGTGTTCACACCCATTTATATAACTTCAATAAAAAGGCAGAGCAGGGGCTAAGTATTTGGGAAGACTGCTGAAATGTTCAATACACTCACTTTTTTGCAAAGCAAAAAAAAAAATCAAGTCTGAGTCCGTGAGTGTTTTTGACTTGAGGTTGTGGACCTAACAGGGGTATCAGACAACAAAGGTCTTTCCCCCCGTGTCCCTGAAATGTACCTTTATAACCCCATCCACCATTGTTTCCTGAACCTAACTGCCCCGATCTTGTGCCGCATAATTTAATCGCACATCCCGACCCAGAGCATCAAAAAGTGAGGACAAGAGTCCCGACCAAGTGCATATAAATATGAAGCCAAGGTGACTTTTTGCGTCAACAGCAAGCGCCAAACGCACCTGCCCAAGCGTCGCTTTTCAACGGGATGGGAGTGGGAATGTGTTGCTACATCAAGACGTGAAGACAATAAGCAATTCTTTGCATGGTCAGCTGACCTGCAGTGCATTTACTAAAAAAAAAAAAAAAGAAAAGCTTTTCATTTGAATTCATAAATTCATGAAATTGATTTTGAAGTCAAAGAATTTAACACTCAACTTAAACCTATCCATAGAGCCATGAACAACTAGCTGTGTGTACCAATCATGTGTTTGTACGCTAGTGTTGACAAGTTCCACCCATGCTCCTCTCCTCACTCAGTATCTGACCTGAGCTTCATTCAATTTACTTATGCATAAGTTTATTCACAGTATCTAAATATAATCATAATACCTTAGTGTAATTCCCCACACTAGCGTTTCACTTTTCACTGTCTTTGTCTAGTGTTCTGTTTTGGTAACACTACTTAGCAAGGATTAATTAGCTACAAATCAGCTATCAGCCCCAGTGATGGATGTGATGCATGCTACAATCTGTCCTACAGGCAGTGTTTATCATGTGTTTGGTAGAGGAGCAGAATGATAAACAGTTTATAATTGTTTATAATTGCCCTGACATAGATTTCAAGCACATTTGTTTTTTTTGGAGAAAGAGTTTGAATAGAATGTTTGGTTACACTCATGCTTGAAGTTTTCCACATGAGAGTGACCTGACCCTGTCATGAACGTGTCATTAAACATTTTATACAGTTATGACATAACCCTTTTTTAGTAAGTGTCATTCGGTTTTGTCATGACATGTTCTGATTATTGTTAGGGTTGAGGTTAGGGTTCATGCATCGTGACTGTCATGACAGTTTCATGCGAGTGTCACGTCACTTATGTAGAACACTTAAAGTAAAGTGTTATCAAATATTTTTTTATATATTCACCGCCTGGTTTAAAGAGTGTGTACATGTATTTTCCTATTGGTATTTTACTATAAGACATATCATACACGGTTACAACTTTTTACTGCATGAACAAAACCATTACCTGTACAAAACATATAAGAAATATTTTATCATCTTAGAACTACATTACATATTACACCCATGTGCAAAATGGAGCACTTCATTTGTGCTCACAACCATTATGCTGTGCAACAGCTGATTCTCTGGAACCACTAAGCAGGAACAAAAAAAAGAAATAAGTATTTTGTAAATGTCTTGAAGTATTGCTGTAGTCTTTCCAAATGTTCCAAAATGCTGCTGCAGAGCTTTTAAATCAGATCTCCTTAGAGGTCTACTTTGATACCAATCTGTCTTTGCACTGCTCCCATTACATTCAGAATCCATTTAAACAATCATGCATGGTCAGACGCCTGTCTACATTAAAGACCCATCGCAATGAGGTCTTCTGATCCAGGCCTTATTGATCGTTCTTCTTTCCACACTCAGAATTAAAGGGGACTTTGAGATTGTGGCTTCTAAACTTTGGAGCTCTCTCCCCTTGATCTTGATCTATGGGCTCCGTGGACACTGTGCTTACTTATTTAAGGACTGAATGATACATTTGGCTTGACAGAAGCATGCAGACTGGCCAGCTGAACGTCAACAGAGCAACCTAAATATGAATGAACCGCACAGTATTGTGCTTGCACCAATAATTACTATGCTGTATGTAATGATGCTGCTGAATTGAGGAATAAGGGACCTTGAGAACACCCGTATGTGTTTTCTCTGAGTTGATGGAGCACATTTCTGGCCAGTAGCCAGTCAACAGTGCCAAGGTAGGCAGATAACAAGTGTCTGTGCTTATATGTTTGCAAGCCTGTGGGCCTGAGATGTAGAACAATTTGGAGCGGCACTCAACCAGTTGAAATTTGGATCAAGTTCTGCTGGCAGACTGACTCGACCACTTGGAAGTATTCAATTGAAGTCAAAAAGGAATTGATACAAGAGCAGCCAAAATCAAATGAGAAGAGTCAAAGTTTGAGGGAGAGCGAGTGAAGTTTCGTAGCAACAGAAGGAGTAGCTGAGACTGAGAGGGATGAGGAAGGAAGACAGAAGTTGATGGAGAGAGAGCAAGTATTTGGCAGACTTAGAGAAAGAGAGGGAGATCGTAGTCAGACCCCGGTGATTTATCCCAGAGTCCTGCATTAGTCAGATGGATGTTGCCGTGCGCAGATTAAGATTAGGATACATTCATCAATGCAGCAGCAGACACAAATGCATTACAGCCGGGGAGTAAACAAGGCAGTGGTAGCCAGGGGAATCAATGTGCATAATTAAAAGGATAATATGGAAAAGCCATCCGTCACTTGGCCATAGAGTTGTCCACTATAGGCTGCAAATCACCGGCCTTCATGTTATTGAGTGTGCACTAAAAGAGAAACAGATGGCACTGCTATAGTAATATATAAATGCACAGTATGTGTATGGAATGAATGTTGAAATATCTTCAGCCGTCGGTCTCCTAGTTTAGTACGATGTTATGTTATGGCTTGCATACATATTACAACATCATACAGACCCGTTGGTCTAGAAGTTGGATAGAGGGCAGCTTTAAAGCATTTGGCTTCACTTTTCAGACCCAGAAATTGCAGATTTGTCAGGAAGCACCTTGGCAGTAAATATTCATAAATGTTCTTGCTTTACACAACAGCCATCATCTAATCACACTCTATTGAGTCATATGTGCAAACTGGGATCTAATGCCTTTTTGTGTGATTATTGCTGATAACAGTGATGTTTACTGTTATTGACCTCAACAAAAACTACATAACATTGCTTTGCAGCATTAGTATGTCTCCTGTCATCCCAGCGTGGCATGTTTGAAATACATTGTTAATAAAGAGTGTAAATGTAGGGCAATGCAGATGGCATGTCGAGACAATATTAATGCATTGTTCCACTGTAATCACATTATAGTACAAGCGTATCTCACAACAAAGGCAAAAATGAGAGATAAAGAAGAGACGGGAATTGAGGAAGAGATTGAACACTCTCCAACCCGAATTTGAACTTTCAGCCCACTCGTCTGAACTCTGCGGTCACACAAAGAGAGCGCTCCCCACTAGGCGAGGTGTAATTTAAAAGGATGGCAGTGACCTTTCCTCTCTTACTGTGGCTTGGAGCAGCTTGGTGCGTCCATTTCATAAGCACTTTCTCTAGCTGACTTGTTTCTCACTCACACTTTCTCTCTCTCTCTCTCTCTCTCTCTCTACCTCCCATATGGCCCTGTGTAACCTCATCCATTCTGCCTGCTGGATGGTTTTGTATCTCATAAATATATCTAACATGGGAGCAGATTAAAAATAATGAATGTGTACGGGTACTTATGAGATGAGTACATGGGTGTGTGTGGGGGGGTGGGGGTTCTTGTATTCATTAAACAATAACATCCTTCAGCGTGTTGCCCTGGCATACACCAAATTCCTGTTATGTACATTACTGTCAGCAAAACACTATCAACTCTGCAAAAAAACATGCATTTAACTGAATTTAGATATGTATCCTTTACACTCTACAGCTCTGAATGCCAGACAGCTCAAAAGACACACAAATGCCTCTATTCATGACTGGGAGAAGTCAAGAACACATTTAGATATTACTGTTCCAAAAATAATAATGTAGTTTTTTTTCTTTTCTGATTTGACACTGCTATAATTTAGGTTTGCTTTGTTTAGGTTCACACACAAATTGGCTACTTGGGGATGGTTATGAGAAAGGTTGGTGTTTGGGTTAAACAATATTAACAATGTCAATTTCACAGTTCATGAAATAAAAATTGGACTGGACACGCTCAAATCACATATATACTTAGAAAGCTTTGAAGGCTGGGGGGGATCCTTAAAGTGAATAATCAGAAAGAAAGTTACAATTTGATAGTTAGTATATTGCCACACTACGGACACTTCGGGCAGCGTGTGCACAGGCAATTACACACAATACTCCACACACAGGTGGGTTTAATTATAGAACCAATACTGCACAGGTGGAGTTCATCATTCACAACTACACAAGTCATTTTTGGAAATCCAGGTCAAGTCTCAAGTCTTACGTCAAGTCTAAGTCAAGTCTCAAGACTCTGGCCACCAGATCTGTCCCTAAGACTGTATTGTTAAATCTTATGAATTCAAAGCATGTCCTGTATCTACCATCCATACTTTATCACAATCAGTTTTAGGATAACTTTGTGGGGTCTACTTAACACATCCCTCTAGTCTTCGGACCTGAAAGCCATCATGTAACTTCTAGGCAAGTCCCGCCCACAAAGCAGCTTGATTGGTTGGTGTTAGGCATTGACCTTGAGTGGATAAGGTTTGCCTTGTCGATTGGTCAGGGGATGGAACCTGTACAAATCAGGTTGCGTTACCTTGCGTATGCCTGGCCAGTAGCAGTGTGTGAATGCTATTGAAGGGCGGGTCTTGCCTTGAAGTTGCAGGTGGCGGTGGTGGCACATATGCTCTTGACGCCAACTGAACAGGTTCCATTTGCTGGACAAGGCCATGGGATAGAGTAGAGAGTTGTAGCTAAAGCTAGTAACTGGACTTTGACTTTAAAGTTGTTTTTACCACAGATGATATAGGAATAATTCTGATTTAGTTCAAACATCAAATGTACATGTTTCATGAATCAGATGTAGTTTTTTTTGGTTTCTGTTATTCAGTTATTCCAAACTAATCATTCCTTAATATTTACTATTACTTTTTTCCAATCACTTAAGTTAAGCCTTTTAATACAAAATACAACAAAATAATCAATAGGTGAACACAAAATACACATTCCATGATTAAATTGTTTAATAATACGTGCCAAGTTCTCACAATAGGTCATATAGATGAGCTGCCAATACTTTCATCAATCTCAGACATATGTGTGGAGGACAGATATGAGTCTAACAGTCCCCTGCAATAGTTTTCCATTAACCCTTGGGACAGGATTGTATTCTGGAGCGTTTTGTCAATAGTAGTTTCTGTCCTCTGACACAGTGCTGTTCACCAGTTAATCACTGCAGGTTAAAGGGTCTTCTACCTGCGACGTGCACTCACACATACTGTGTTAACCAAAACATATACTCCACACTAATGATTTCTCTTGTCTGGCATTTGATTGAAAAAGAAAAAGAATGAAATCCTATTGATTGGCAATATTCAGTAAGAAATCCCCATAACAAAACCAGGATGTACTAACTGCGGGATATCTGAATTCCAGTAAAAACCATAAAAGGCCACTATTGGCCACATTTATCAGCAGGCTAATGCAATGTTTGCACTTGAGAAATATCCGCTTCATAATTCGATCATTGTGGAAAATTAATTCGTCTGTAGCGGTTAACGATTGCCGTTACGGAAATTAAGTGCATTCTGGTGTATTTTGACTCAGTGCATGGCTACAGAGAGAGCGATTGGCCATTGAATGGTGGGGGCCATGTTGACACACTTAGTGGGACATAGATTTCCTACAGCAGCCATTCATTTGTTGTTATCCTGCAGAGAGCTGTAATGAATGAGGGGAAGAGTGGGGGAAATGGTTAAACCAGTGTAATTTGTCTCTCAAAGTGGCTGGGGCTCAGCACAAATGTACATATGTCTCTCACTCTCTCTCTCTCTCTCTTTCTTAACTTCCTCTTTTTCCCTCTATCCCTTTGCCACGGTAGCAGTGTGCCTGGGGGGAAGTCTGTTTCTAACTTTTGGTCCAGAAGGAAAATGTCTAAACCACTGCAGGATGGACTGACTAGAGACTCGGTTGAGACATTCACAATTTCCACTTCCACTCCTTCACAGCAGTGACTATTCAGTAGTGGTCAGTACCCTCTAGTATCTCTCCTCTTCTTCACTTTTTACAGTATTTTTCTTTCCCCTAGTCTTACTTCCTCTTTTGCCTACTTTCCAATTCCTTTCAACCCTTAATGCATTGTAGTTTTTTATTCCAAAACATACATACCTCAGGCTTTAAGTGCAACCTTACACACATATAGCACAGACTGAGCTGTATATTCAAAAATATTGCGTGTAACTCAGGCGAGACTTGGCACAGTTGAAGACGTTCTTAGTTCTATCTCGTAAAATGCGGACACTTGGTCAGGTGCCTTTGTCGTCTTTGCAGAGAATAAAGGGCCGGTTAAAGAAGATAGCGACTTCTATGACACGCAGCAATAACAGGACAGTTAAGGACACACGTGAGACACAAACCGCTCTCCTGGGTGAAAGTCCTGTGTTTGACCCATCTACCCCCCCGACCAACGTCCCTACTGAGAATTTCCCCGTTACATACTACTCGCTAAACCCCATCTAGACGTTGCTCTCCCCAGTAAGCTCCACACACGCCAAAGGGTGCCTTTTTTGTATCACACGTGGACCGCCACTGCCCAAATGTCTGTATTTAACTCTTTCGGAGTGAAAACGGGTTGGTCTCTTGGAACCTACTCTTAAACGCAAGGCACAAAATGTAACAATTAGTAGTTTGGGTTAGTTGTACCATACCCGGGGGTGAAATGTAACATTACAAAGCTTGTACTAATGTTACTAATACTGCTTAATTATAGTTCCCATCACTTATCTATGTCAATAGGGCTATGTGCAATTTTTTAATGTGGATGCCTGTATGGGTGTGTCTTTTATTTATTTATAGCATTAATATGAATGCAATAGAAGCATTCTTTATTCATGTATTTGTTTAGGCAAATGTTTGTTTAACCTCATAGCTAATTGGCACTTAACAAAGACTGCACTTAATTTTGTTTCATCTATTACAATGACAAAGATATTCTATGTGTAAAAAGGACTAACAGAGTGTGAATCAGATCATTCAAAACTCTCTGGGGACAGTAGTTGTCTCCCCTACTTAATACTAATCTTAAATATAGGTGACCCTAACTTCTCAAAGAGTAGCATATAAGGTGCCAAAGCCTAGAATAGATCAAGGGAAGTACTGTGCCAGGATATGCCTGACAAGCCCTTTAACAAAAATAACAACTTCTTACCTAGCAAGCTAATGTTACACACTGAAAATGTCAAGTTTTGATAATTTGGATGGTTCAACAAGGCCGGTCTGCTTGGTTTTTTGGGGGAAAGATATATGAAAATAGAATAGAATATGGTTAGGGCATTTCCTCTCTAACTGGGACATTTTGGGACCCATTGGTGGGATTGCTGTGGACAAAGTACACATGCAGATTCAATGGCAAGAGGTTAACCATGTAGCCAACTAATGTTCTTCAATCACATTGCTGTTTTGTGTGATGAATCAACTTCATTTAATATTGTATGTGACGTTTTCTTTAGCCAACCCAGAGCTAGCCTCCCTATGGGCAAACCTTCCACCTAAGGTTCCTTGATTATCTTACTTTACAGAGGCACTGACGTTAGAGCTCAAATCCTCTTCTGTGGTAGTTTCACCTGCAGAATGATGCACACACACAAAGTAAAAAACAATACCAGCGTTATTGTCGCGGTTGGTAAAATTTGTCATCAGTCTGTGTGTATTTGTTACAGTGAGAAGCCCGACAGCAATATCATAAGGCCAAACCAGAAAACATCACCTCTATCACTTGCATCCGGCAAGTAAACAGGGGGTTAGTCATAACTGTTTAACAGGTTGACACCAGAACCCTGTTAAAAACAAATAGTTTGTGTGGCACCAGGGAGTTTAATTGAATGAAATTAGACAGGGTGTAAAATTGTTGATAAAGACACACAAGGTGTGAATATAAGATGAATTACTCTCTTATGTCTCTTACATACCCTCGTGTGCCCTCTTGTTTCTTCTTGACTTTCCTGTTGTCTTTTCTCTTTCCTTTTCTGCTCTCCTTAATTTAGATGTCTGACAAAAAGTCACACACAAGTACACTTCTAAACATTTCCTCCAAGCAATGTCAAGTCATCCTTGATTATGTATGCTCTGAAGGTGCCATAAGGGAGGGCATGAACGAAAATGCGTATACTGTATGTAGACATGTAAATGTGGGTCAGGACTTCACGTGTTACACATCTTTTTGACATGATTTTATGTAGAACAGTAACTTCATTATACTACTGAAGTGCCTGCATGTATGCCTTTTTCCCCTTTCAAAGGTACAAAGATTTCATCAGCCTATTGTGTAGGATGTATGTGCGTGTGTGTGTGTGTGTGTGTGTGTGTGTGTGTGCGCGCGTGCGTGCGTGCCTGCGTCCTGTTTTCTGTGGGTTGCAACTCTGAAGAGCAAACCAAATCCGATGACCAGATAACATTCCCGTAATCGTTTTTTTTGCAGTACATTGCAGTGTCCAGCACGGATTGTAGGAGAGCAGAGAGGTACTGATAGAGAGACATTTTCAGACAATAAAGTGCCTGTGCCAGCAGCTGTGTTTCTTATTGTTGGAGGGATAATGCACCCACGGGGAACATGAGTGACATTTCAGCTAGCACTAAAAAGAGGAAGGCGGCACCAAGCTTCTCAGGGTCAGCGATGGGATGTAATGGAATATGATTGAACATAATGGGGGAAAATGGCAGTAATAGCAGTGGCGGTGCAGTGCGAAAGGTGCTGCACCCACTCACACGAAACGATGCAAGGATACATGATGAAAATGCAGTCCAGCAGATGAACAGAAAAGCGAACAGACGGATGTGATGAATTCAAATGCAATTTAATCTGACGGAATAAATATTCAACAGAATCGAGAGAGCCTGTTGCTGCCCAACACAGATGATGGGCGGCCAGTTGGAGAGGTGAATGTCCTTAAATTCACCTCTCGGTAAGTGCAATAAACAGTACTCCACGTGTACCCAATGCACTGCAATATATTATAATCTAATTTACACAGGGAAGTAAATCCTCTCTGCAGTTTTCAATTGGGTTTTGTTGAAAGTGTAAGAAAGACAATGTCTGAGTTCCTGCTGTACATGCTAAAAACTTTCCTGAGTGTTATGCAAAGGAAGAAAATTGTAATCAAAAGCTCAACAACAGAAGATTAGCAACCCGTTCTAACTCCCAACTTGTCAACTACTGATGCTTGGTCAGTGTCTCTCAGCGTCAGATACCAATGCAAAAATCCCCTATCAGCGTATGTATGGAACACACCGAGCAGAGAACTACGTGGTGGCGCAGAGAGATGACGTAGTACTGAGTGAGACAACGGTATAGAGTAGATCAAAAATCTGCGTAATGAGGTTGGTTGGGGGGGTGGATGGATAAAAAAACACAGGCCTTTCGGCCCAAGAGACCTGGGTTCATGTCCCATTATTGTCACACTTATCCCTGAAACGTACATTATGTAATCCTACTCACTATCTGTTCCTTAACCAAACTTTCCCGTTCTTGTGGCGCATGTCAGTTAAACGTACGTCCCGACTAAGAGTGTCAAAAAGTGAGGCCAACCCCAAAGTTTAATAGAGTGATGCAAAGAGTCACGACCAAGTGTGGTGAAATGTGACTCCAAAGGGTTAGACGCTAAAGGAGACTGTATCAATAACAAAACGCAAAAGGCACCTGACCAAGCGTCGCATTTTCACACACTGTGAGTGAGAACGTATTAGTTATTAGTTCTAAACTAGACTAAGAGTTTACATTTGTGGAACAGGTCTTTATCTACGACATTACACTCCCAGGGTTGCTCCGATGCGCCGTGAAATTCTCTCTCTTTGTGTTGCCGTTCTAAACTCCGGTGGATTTCTGAGGACTATGGTTAACTGCTCCTCGGATCTCTGCAGGGTAAATCCAGACAGCTAATTAGACTATCTGTCCAATCTGAGTGTTCTGTTGGATGACTAAAACAACTTTTGAACGAACACATGTTCCACCCAAACATTTTCCTTCTCAAGGTTATTTTGCCGCGTCTCTGTAGGTCCGTCCGGCACTTGGCACTGCCCAAGGCAATTCTGATTGTTTTAAAGCAATGGCAATAAAGTAAAGAACATTTTTCTGCCATCCAGGAATACTATGTGGCCTAGCCAGACCTTCCTTCACAGAACTGTAGAGCTAGGTCTGGCAATGCAAGACTACTACTAGGTCCATGAAATCATGAGCATGAGAAAAACAACCCAGCTATACATGACAAAGACTCTCCTCATGCATCAGCATCCACCTCCATCACGTACACTGTTTGAAAACGGTTTACGCTCCGCTTATCAAAGTGCATACTTAGTCTGCTTCAACAAAGCTTTCTCAAGATAAGATTGGACCTGACAAAGAATGGTTATCAGGGATAAACTGTGTATGGACACTCATAGCCTACTGCTTGAAGAGCCATTTGTGTTTACAGAACATTCAGCCGAGGAATGGACCACCCACACCCACAAGCTACACTTTGACTGTTGATTTGATTGCTGGTCTGTCAGAAATTAAAAATAACTTTTAATGAGTGCATGGAAATCTAGTATGGGATCAAATTAGTTTAACAGTAAGAAGCTAGCAAAGTCTTTCAATTGAAACAAACACAGAGGAGTGGAGAGTGTCACTTCAGGGGAAATTGCTGTGATACAGGCTGGCGTTGTTAAAGGCTATTTGTTGCAATGATGTACTGTAATAACTGTAAGTAAAAGCATGCCTTCTTCTGTTGAGTAAGTCCTGAAGCAGTGGCTTCATCAAAATGTACAGAGCCATGTCTTTGCTCTATGTTGTAGTTCACAGACAGGAGTAAGGGGGACAGAACGATCCATACCGGCGTTCTGTTCCCTGCGATTAATAAATTAATCCAATTGGCCGTGTCATACATCAGGTTTTCCTGTTTGTTTACATTACAGCCAAATATCCATTCCAGTGTTTGCCTTATTCACGTTCAGCACTGCACCGCCACAAGTCCATGCAAACGCAACTGTCATGTCTGACAATCACCTTCCCTCTGTTAAAGTCAGTTGGAAAGGTGTCGGTAGCCTGCTAGTTAAAACATCCCCGGTAGAGATCGTCAGGGTAACATGCTGCAGGTCCACTGTTTTTAGCTGACAGAACATTTTCAATTAAAATAGATCAATGATGTGACTTTGTCACATTTTCCCCATAGGCCTTTATTTTAGGGCATTGTGGCAAACTGCTTTGGAGGTAGGAGGCAAAATGTTGCACAGTACATCCAGAACGCACATGGAACAAAAATAAATATCAGTCAACTCAATTTTTAACTTGACTTAACTGCGGAAAATTATCAACGTGAGGCAGTGATGGCCGGAAGATAAAACTTGTTTCAATCCTGTGAAACGTTTGAAAACACTTTGTCAGAGCCTGTGTCAAATGAAGAATACCATGGGACTGATGATGCCAAAGCAGATCATAAATCGCTTGAATATTTTTTTTGTGACGGACAACCGATTTTTCGGTTCAAGCTATTTATTTGCTCTCCACACATTCAAGGAGAAAGCAGATGAGGCTTGACGGTCATGCTTTTATCCATAAATGATAAACAGAAAAAGACACAAATCACAATAAGTTTATTCAACATAGAACATCAACAACAATATGTGTAGTAATCTAACCCAAGAGGGTGAGGGGTAGGACTAACACAGCTTCACTTAACAGATAAGCATCAATTTGACAATTACATAGGACATTGAACTAAATCTGGTCATAAGGATACTGGTATTTCCTAAAGTCTATTAACAAATTATGTGCAGTGCGTATATACAAACAATAGTATTCCTGTGTTCTGAAGGGCAGACAGGCAAGACAACAATTTAGCATTTACCAATATATACTGGTCAAGCATTAAATAACAACCACTGAATCGTGAGGACAGAGGGCCCAGGCATGCTGCCTCGTGTAGCTGCCAACCAGGACAAAGGACATGGCTGGGACTTATAGAGTAGGCCATGATTAGTAGTAAGTGAAGTCAGGTGAGTTTGGACCATGATTGGGAGTGACTAAAGTCAGGTGAGAATGATTGAGTCCATGCCATGAAAGTAGGGCACTGAATAGTATGGCTCTATTCTACAACACTTAACCCTAACCTTTAAAATACACAGAGAAATATGTTTGCAGTTCTAGAATGAGTTTTCTTGAGAGAGTACAAACATTGGTTTACCCTGACTTGTAATGTCTCATTAGCATTGATTTTGACATCTGAGTTGTAAGTGTTTTTGGTTTGTATTTTTAATATTTTGGGCATAGAAATGATCAAAGTTTAGGTTTAAAGTACAAAATGCAAAACAGCTGCTGTTTAAATAGCTAGTGGGATCACATTTTCAAACCCATGTTTTTTTAACCATGATTTAAATGCACTATGCTATGTAAAATGAAAATCAATGGTGTGCATGAGTCACCAACACCATCTGCCAAATACAACCAAGATGATTATAATGATAATAATTTGGATTGTGATAGTTATAATTACTTAGTTTGAATGAATTATACGTGTGACGTCAAAATCAAAAGAATATTGGAGCAATTACGGTTAAATGGTGACTCTTGGAAGGTCGAAACCTCCTGGGAAAAAGGACATGGTGATGATGATGATGATGATGATGAAAATGGTAACATTGACAATATTACCAAGGTAGTATAGTATAGTAACTAGGAAATGATAACTGCGGCAGAAATAGACCTAATTAGTTTTGATGCATTCCTTGAAACATTTCATTTCTGATAATTGATATTTAACTCTGACACTTCTCGATGATTAATTCCCCTCATTCCAGTTTCATTTGAAGTACCCTCGTCCATTCCAATTCACCAAGTATGAAGTATAATCCTCGCTTATTACTTCTAATAATGTCGTTCGACTCTCTGCATAATTTACTTCCACCATTAGGCTGCAATTTTCCTCTTGTTGAATTACTCATTAAAGAGCTTGTGTTTAGGATATGGAAAATGAAAGCATTCAGATTGATTACAAAAAAGAAAAGTATGGCCTATACAGTCGGTCTAAATACTGAATCACATCCTTACATAAACCTAGACCCTTGGAAAGAGAAACCCGTTCTTACTCCCAACTGGTAAAATCCTTACACTTGGTCAGTGTCTCTCAGGGTAAATAACAATGGAGAAATCCCCCTTCAGCGTCTGTATGAAACGCACCGGGCAGAGCAGCTGCTCCACCGCAGTACTGTAAGATGAGATAGTATTTAGAAAGACAAGGCTAGAGAGTAGTATGAAAGACTGAAATGCATCGTAAAGAGGTTTATTGGGGCAGTGGATGGGTCAAACAACACAGGATTTTAGACTAGGAAACCTAATGAGTCCCTAGTGTCACTAAAACGGGCATTTTGTAAACTCCACCCACCATCTTTTCCTAAACATAACTTTCCTGTTTTGTGCCAAATGTCAGTTAAATGTACGTCCCAACCCAGAGAATCAAAAAGTAATACCAAGCGCCCCAACCTAGTCTATAGCTACGTCGTTCCACTTCTGGAAATTCTTTTTTATCTCATTCCAGAATGCTGTGTGGACTAGCTAGAACCTCCTCCGTGGCCCTGTAGAGGAAGGTCTGGCAATGCGAGACTAGTTCTGACCATGCAAGCCTAAAAAGAATGCTAAAAGAGACATTTTGGGTCAATAACAAATGCCACAGACACCTCTCCCTTTTTGGTAAGTGAGAGTAAAAGGTAATACTATTTCCTAAACTACAATAGCCATGTTAATTAATTCTATTTTTGGTTAATTTGTCCCGACTGTAGCTGTTTTTGCTGAAGACCTTCTGGGTCCCCCACAAAGTCCTAAGGAACACATTCCACTTCCCCAAGGGCCCCTAGAGGTCCCCAGGACACAATTTAGGAGCTGCCCTAGATGGCTGGAGGCTACTGAGGTTAGTGTGTATGGAGTGAAACACAGGGCAATACATCTCAATTAGAGCTAGGGAAGTTGAGTTCATGTCCCTATGTGAATTAGGGCTGTGACCATAGCCTCCATTGTGTTTTTGTGTGCGTGTGTGTGCGTGGATGTGTGCATGTGTGTAAATCAACCCCAATTCACAAAGCCCGTTGGCCAGCTGCTGTGCAGCAGAGAACAGGAGGCCTGTGTTCAACTCTTGCCCAGCCTTGATTGCCTGATCAGGGCTTCCTGTCTCTCACCTAAGCCTTAAACCCTCTCTTCCATTGACAGGACTGACACCTGAAACAGAAAGCCTAGCAACACACACACACACACACACACACACACACACACACACACACAAACACACATTTTTGTTGGGAACCTTTGTATTTCAACATGTAATTCCCTTTATTCCCTTAGACCACATGTTTGGTCATAAGAGTGTGGTCTGTGGTCTGATGATAAGTCCCTGAATGTATGCATTGATAATGCACAACTCAACTCTGACACACTAAGGACTTAATTAAACTGAACGATTTACAACGAAAGTTGCATTTAACTGCAATGGATTGCAGATTGGTGCTGTGGAAGGAGTCTCTTCCGACTACACAATAATGTATGAAGGGGACAAAGCCCTCATAACTACAACTATTGCTACTGTGTACAGGCCTAATCTTCCATTAGATAAAATGTCCTCATTGTGAAAGGCTCCGGCTCAAACTGGTTCACACAAGGATAGAAGGACAAGAGCACACATATTGATCCTTGCCTCCATCCCTCCATGTTCTTCCTTTCACTCCCTCACTGACTCTCTCTGCATGCAACTGCTTTAGTGTGTTTGTGTGTGTGTGTGTGTGTGTGTGTGTGTGTGTGTGTGTGTGTGTGTGTTGTGTAATCATGAATATAGCTTGCCCAGAAGGAAGTCTTCAGCAGAGTCAAGCTGGCAGTTATTAAAAAGAAAACCATCTAAAGTAGACGATGCCAAAATACCTGTAGCTTTTGCGTGTTAACAACAAAACCACAGTTGTCTGTTTCTCTTTCATCCCTCTGTCTCTTTCTAGTCTTACACAATATTCCCTTTATTCTAACTTTAGACCAATGTTTTGGTGTCCTTTTGTGTAAAAGCAAGACTAGGCTTTTACTGAGTTTTGAATCAGGGTTGTCCTTCACCAACTTGGTTCCTCTGCTTTTTTCCAAACTACATCTAGGTTAAATGGGAGTGGGACTACCACAATGTAAAAATGCTCTCATACCAGTGAAGGTCCTGCACTGAAAATGTTACTTCAGTAAACGTCTGTAACTATCATCAGGGAATGATGATGCATGTAGTTAAAGTATTAAAAGTAAAGAACAATCCTCCCATTTTAGAAAAAGGAGCTAAACAGTTGTGTGTTTAATGGTCTAATAATTTCAGCGGGACTTCACACAGGCCATTATCTTGTTGGCCAGTATCTGTCCTTAAGTACAACACTTGAGTATATGTACATAGTTACATTTCACCACTGAGAAAAACATATACTTAGACAGTTAGACAGTGACAAAACAGCCATGCTTCTAGCCATTTTTCCCACTTAAGATCCAACATGCACTGCAGCTGCCTTGTATTCTTACTAAAGAAATTAGCTACACTACCATGGCTTTCTTCCTTTATGGTATGTTTAAAGCAAAAGAAAATCTAAAAAAGAAATCCTCACTCTTTGATTGTGAAGGACTGACACCAGAACCCGATGCTAAGTGTCCATTCCCTCTGTTTAAGACTGGATTGTACTTGTATTTCATCTGCCAGTGAACATGTGTGGCAGGTCAGCCTGCTTGTGAGCTGTCTACAGGACAAGTTGTGTCGCATAACCTACAGTCAATGCTGCTTCATAGACTTTTGCAGCCTGACAAAGCTGAAATGTGGTGGTTTTTGAACAGAAAATAGTGAAAACTACAACAAGCTGAATGGCAGCACAACATGTGTGAAGCCTCGCCTGGATCCAGCCCCGCCTGCCCACTTCCACATTAGGAGAGTGAGTCAGAGGCCTGTTCTTATGATCACTGATGAATCCTGACACATCAGACAACTTAGCCCCTACGCCTGTTATGAAAATGATTCATGTGTGTGCTTTCTGATCTGCCACCTCTATGGTTAAAGGTGCTGTAACTAAGATTGTGAAGATCCAGGATTTGCCAAAGAATTTGAACAACGACAACTTCTCAGTCCCTCCCCCCTTTCTGCTAAAGCCCAAACGGTCTCCTAAGCCCCTCCCCCCACAAGGGAGAATGAATGCCTGTGCATGGGCAGTGATTGACCCATATTTTTCTTAATTACCTGCTTCATGTAGCCTAGTTTTATTTGGAAATAGAGTCAGTTTCAGCAAAAATGATAGAAAGGCGGTTTTATAAGTCTTATCTACTGCAGCGTTAAGGTTTGTTTAAATAAAAAAACATTTTTCCACGGCAAGGCTGCTTTATCTGGATAGCACATTTCAGCAACAGGGCAAGTCAAAGTGATTTACATAAAAATGATTAAGAGAAAAATTAAACAGGTAAAATATGAGAGAAAAAAGTTACAATGCAGTATAAGAAATTAAACATTAAAGAGCATTAAGAAAAACACAAAAAATACAAAAGCAGATAATGCAGCTTCAGTCCATGAAATGAACAGTTATTTAAAGAAAGGAAACAACATTGTCTTTTTTTAAAGAGGCATGTGGCTTTTAAGTTAAGTTGTCCAAACCTCTTGGTTATTTCCTGGTTCCAGTCTTTGTGCGGTGCTAATCATGTAACCATAGTCCTCAGAAATCCACCGGAGTTTGGAACGACAACACAAAGAAAGAAGAAAGTGACTGACACCTGGCCAAAAATAAGGGACATTCAGCGGAATTCCCGGCTGCAACGGAACAATTCCGTAAATGGAACGTTGTGGATATATATTAGTTAAACATAGATGCAAAACTACAGCAACAATAAAGTTTGTTTAGGACTGCTTATAACCTGTTTAGAGTTGTACTTTAAGTAGCCTACCAATGTTTTGGGCTGTTTTCGTCTGTCATGTGATCATCAACTCAGCTTTAAAGCCAATATAAACTTGTTCCGTAATGACGTGGCATGCTGTTTTGCTATAACGTTGATATATGAAATAGAGTTGAGACATTTAAAGGTGTTTACATTCATTTCTGCACAGAATCGCACAACATTCAAGCTAACTTTTGCGAATTAAGTTTTGTTAGCCAAAATGGATCCACCGTCTTCATATTCCACAAGTTGTAATAGTGCTTATTTGCCAGCTGATAGCAACATATCAATGTATAATAATGCAACAACAATGCTATCAAAGATTGCTATGATGATGATGCACGTAAATGCCACATAACACGACAACATTGATTTTTGCTATCTGAAATAGCTGTTTCTCTTGTAAATTAAATTTAATAAGTCTCTCGTTTCCACTTTGTTTTATTGCCTAAAACATAATCCCTATTCATTATTTATTTGGTTAACACTTCCTTTAGCATTTGTTATATAAGCCGTTTACCAATTAAGAAAAAATCTGATGTGTCGGTAATCATGAAATTCAATCAAATGTTGCACTTTCCATAAGGCATCTTTCTTACTTCACATAACAACTTGTGAATAGAAACATGGCTATTGATGAGTGATTTTGATAGAGGTTTTCTGCTTTCACTTTGTCCCTCTGTACGATTGAATAACAAAGAGGAAACAAAATGGCCTCTCCTTGTCAGACTGCTGGAAATCAGTAGCATCAGTATCGGCCTTCAGAAGCCCCCAATCAGCAGCTCCCTGTGCGCCCTCTCTGCCACCCACAAACATTTCTCTATACCTCCACTCCCCCCACTCTCTCTCTGTTCAGTAAAGCTCTCTCACTCACTCACTCAGTCTCCCTCCAGCCTCTCTCCACCCACTCGTTCTCTCTCTTTTCATCTCTCGCTCACACACTCATTGCCTCCCTCCATCTACCCCTCCGTCCTCAAACTAATTGAGGCAGGTGGCCTCCTTTATTCCCTCTCTCCAAACCTCTCAGTGCCAGGCATCTCGATTACATTGTGTGTGTGTGTGTGTGTGTGTGTGTGTGTGTGTGTGTGTGTGTGTGTGTGTGTGTGTG
>NC_048416.1:9869110-9882058 GCF_013103735.1 Etheostoma cragini | reverse complement strand
GGGGGGGGGGACGAGATGCAACCACAATGCCTTCTGTCAATTAAGGAGGAGACATTGTTTAGCTGACAAAGTTACCAGTCCCATAAATGGCTCCCATCATGCACTGATGCATCTCACCAACCAGCCAGAGTGAACAAAAGCACTTGGCACTGCTTCATTTATTTGTTGTTGTCTCTGTGTCCTACATGTTACATTGTTTTGGCTGCAATTAAATCTCATCCTTCAGCAGTCGATTTCCTGCCATCACATGACAAGTACATGCCCCTGCTGCATACATGGACTGTGTGCATAGATGTTTATTTGAATAAAAGTACATCATATGGACATGGAATCATTGTCAATGGGATCCAGATACTGTATGTCCAGCAGTAGTTGCTTGCTTTGAAGTCACTCTCGTCACACTTTCGAAACACATATCTGAACACACAGATGTCTTCCAAAATCATAAATTTGGGTATTTCCTAAGTTCCTTAAGCATCACTAAATTCAGACATTACCTTCAGTGTATTTGAGAAAGACAAAGGTTCATTTACCCTTACCATATTTTAACCATAGCTCAGATGTCTCACATGACATAAGTATGGGCGATAACAGACCAAATAGAACCAGTGTTTCCACAATTGAAGACACCTGAGCTTTTGACACCCGAGCTATCCCCACAACTGAGCCAACTTAATCTGTATACAAAGAGATGCAGAACATATATTAATGGTAATAAGATAACTGATGTTCCAGTAAGCAGTGATGGGAATTACGGCATTATAAATAACAGTGTTACTGTTGGTGTTACTTTTTTTCAGTAACGTGTCCTTCCTATCTTAGTGACGCTTTTGCAGTGCGTTTCTTTCATCAGACCAACTAGATTTCTGAGCCCTGAGGCAGAGATTTCTTTTCTTCCTTGGTTAGTGGGCCGTGCAAGAGACAAGCGCATGAATGCTCGTGATTGGCTGAAGTTAAGTAAAATTTCATGGTAAGGCAATCAGATGTAGAGTTGGGCAGTTGTTTGAAAGCACGCATAGCCGGACACACAACAAACACCACAAGCAAGTCAGTCAACGAGAGACAAGCGTTATGAAATCAAGGTGGGGGGGGGTAACTTTTCCTGTTAAAGCTGTCCCACCGTGGTCAGAAAACAGAGGCAATTACTCTAGAGTGGCTACTCGCTCTGTTTTGCTAACGTCTCACACACACACGCCATCAACGCAAAAGTATAAACATTTGCACTACAAAGAGTGTATATATTTGTGTATATATATATATATATATATATATATATATATATATATATTCACATTTACCATAAATAATTGAACATGCACATGCATTTTTAGTCAATTTTAATTTTTTGAAGCATTAGTTACTTTCTGAAGTAATAAGTTACTTTTATAATTTGTAACTGAGTATCTAAATTTAGTTTCTTTTTGGAAGAAGTAACCAGTAACTGTAACTAATTACTTTTTAAAAGCCCAACACCTCCAGTAAGACATGACAATGTGGAAGTTTTCCAATATGAACAATATCAGGACATCACTCAGTTCATTATTCACACCTGTACGTTCCCCACTCTCACATATCAACATGTCTGAAGTGCCTGTTGGTCGGGCTCTGCCGACTTAAACCTTCTCCTAAGTTAAAAAGTGATTTGACTGATTTCTCTCCAATCAGCATGCAACGGAAAACGGCTGGAAGTAGCAGTTGAGTAGACAACGAAATGATAAACTTATGATATTGAGCATATATCAGTGATCCATTGTCCAAATCCTTTCCACATGGTAAAAATTTGGATGCACGTTTTACAAAAACATTTTTGGATTTTGCAGGTATTACAGTACATGGGTTGGAGTGTTGCATTTACACATTGTTGTTAATGTTGCCACGTGTCTCTAACCCACTCTGAAGGTGAAGGTAAATGAATCTGCCCTTAAATGTCTGCAAAATGCCAGTGAAATTAAATATGAGAGGGCGAATAATACCCCTGATAATTAGAAGTACGCTTTTTTTTTTTATTTCACCCAGGTCATTTTTCACTTTTTTTTTTTTTTTTCTCCGTTGTCATACATTCAAGCATGAATGTGACCAGTGTCCCATGCGGACTGCCATAGGTGACACGTGTTCTCATTGTGTTTGTGAGAGAGAAAAGCAGTAGAATATTTCAGAAGAGGCAATATAATAAAGTACAGACTAATATATGCATCCACAAACACTAACAATCCAATAATCAGTTAATTCACGAGGGAGTAGATGGATTAGCTTCACTTGCGTAAAATGTGGTGACACATTCAAACTGTGGAAAAGAATGAAATACGAATCAAAGTGGTACAAATTGAAGTGTATAGGTTAACAGAGTATCCAATGCAATGCAAATGTGAATGGAAGCCCCTAAATTAGCTCAAAATGAAATTGAAATGTGCAATATAGATCCGGGTTATATGTTAAATCAGATGTTCAGGGTTGTTATGATTCAATAACCTTAACATCCTGTATGAATTTTTAACGGAGAGGATAAACACTAGAATCCTATTGTGTTAACACACATTTGAAAATGTCTAACATAAAAAATAACAGCAAACATGATTACAATGCGTGTTCTTCCCACACTTCATTCACAAATACATATTAACTGAATCTGTCCGTGTTAGATATCAACATGAATACAAACGATATTGTTCTCATGTCACCTTGTGCTACAGCGTTGTAAATACTTCTTCACCAGGACCTTAGCCAGGATAATAAAAATTCTATTAAAAAAGAAAAATAAATGCTAAAATACCTAATATTTATGTATGTAAATGAATGTATTGTAACTCACAGTGACCTATAATGATAAAGAAATGAATTGTTACACAATCCTTTACATTTATGTTTGTCATGGATGGATAAAAAACATCTACTGTGTTCATATGTCAACCAACCCGTTCTTACTCCCAACTCGTCTACCGAGGCTTGGTCAGTGTCTCTTGGCGACACCAAACTCCCCCTTCAGCGTCTGTATGGAACGCTCCGCTGTAAGATGACATAGTTCTAAGAGAGACAACAGTAGAGAGTAGAATGGAAGACTGAAAATCTGCGTAAGGAGGTTAGTTGGCCAACAACTCAGGACTTTCACCCAGGAGACTTGGGTTCATGTCGCTTCTTGTCCCGCGTGTCACTGAGACGTACGTTTTGTAACCCCACCCGCCATGTTTTCCTAAACCTAACTTTCCCGTTCTTGTGCCGCAGGTCAAAAAGTGACGCCAAGACTCCCGACCAAGAAATGTGACTCTAAAGGAGACATTCAGCGTCAATAAAAAACGCCAAATGCGCTTTGTTTTCTCACTCCCGTCGTGTGGGAGTGAGAATGTGTCAACAGATCTCGTTTCTCGAATCTCCATGACAACAGGAGTACTGATGAAAACCATTGGATGCAGCTGAAAGCTCTCCAAAAAGCTGGCAAGGGAACTGGATGTAGGCATTGTTTTGTAGAAGCTAATTGTTGTCATCATTTGGAGTTATCACACTGTGATGTCATGGTAAACCCAGTGTTTTTTAACTAAACAGGACATAGGTTTCAGGAAGTTCCATCTCAAAGAAAGATGTCTTTGTCTTCTTCTGTTCTATTCTGTTCAAATTGCAATGGCTTAGGTCAAATTCATGGTTTAATTAAGGTTGCACACAGTTTTTAGCGTTCCTCCACAGTAGACCTTTATTCACATTGCAAACAGAGCTATCACCACGCAAAATAATCATTCACTTAAAGCACTCCATTTTGTCTCAGCATCCATCTGAGAGGTTTGAGTCCCTTTCATCACGTCCTAGATGAGTTTGCTCCGAGGACAAACTCAAACTCATTATCTCTCCGTAGCTCCACCACCAAATACATCTGTGTGAAGAGTTCAGCTCATGTCCACATCCCTGAACTCTTTACACAGACGTCTTTGGCGCAGAGTTACGGAGAGTTAATGAGTTTGATTTGGTCTTCGTGTGAGAATGATGCTAAACGACGAAGGAAGAGGACACAGTGACAGTAATTGAAAACTAATTTCTTCAAGGGCCACTTAGAATGTCCCCCAGAAGATAATACTAACTCTTTTCCTCATCTTTGGTAACGTGGTACTTGTCCGTGAAACGTATTTGATGGAAATCTTTAAATTTGTTGCTTTTTAATCAGGGCGCTGGTGTTAATTAAAGCTGCTTGTTAAACAAACACGCACAGTTAAATAGCACACATGCTTGCTGTTAAATGTTTTAATTTTCTGAAATAAATTTAGAACATATGTTATCTATCTTTTGGCACAAATAAATCAGTATTTTCTAAATCATGCGGTTCCCTGCTCTTACAAATGCTGATGTTGTATTTTAGTCTTCAGACAGCCAATGTCTGGCTGTTGGAGATAGGTTGTGCATCAGGTGGTCTTTTGGTCGTGATTGGGTATGTTTTGGGGAATAAGTCCCAAAATTGGGTCAGGTTCCCAAGGACCAACAAGCTTATGATAACAAGAAAGTACGGCAGCATGCGGCTACGTCACAACTTAGGTCCAGACGGGGACCCACATGCAGAAAGGCGAGGAGGTGGCAGTAGTTGCTGTAAAGGAATTGATGACATGATGAAAAATGATGACAAACCAACACCAGAGGCCTGTCCTACGAAGCAAGATTTGGGGTCACCAAGGTAATTTCCGTCCCAACCCGTTTTTTTTTTAATATCATGCCAGTTTAACATTAGAGCTACACCTGTATATATAAAAACACTGCCTACTGACCAATCAATTGTCCATTGATAATGGCATCACCATTCCTTGAAGATCTGTAAAATGTGTCCAAACATTCAGACAGAACACAATAAACAATAATATGATTAATACAATATTACGATTGATAAATATATTACTTACATATACAGTATATCTTGTGTGTGTGTTAGGTGTGTGTGTCTCTTGTGTGCGGTGTTGGGTTTATCTATCAATTGCCTCCAAATATTGCGTTAGCGCTTGTCTCCCTTGACTACAGTTATCCCTATTTTAGTGCAGTTTAACCCCATCCAGTTTATTTAGTTTTATTTGTTTGAGTTGTTGATGGTTCACGTAGTAGCTATACATCCTCGTCTTGATGCTCTAATGCTAATTAACTCCATATTTTTTTGTATAGCAGTCTCCGGTCCCCATTGAATCTGGGTATTAGCAATGGAGATCACTTGGTTACACACACACACACACATACACACAGAGGCAGATGCACCGTTCTCATCAGGAACGATAGGAGCATTTGGGCTTTAGGATCTTACCCAAGAACACTTCAACATGCAGACTACAGAGGTCAGGGATTGACTACTGTAATGGAAGAAACATCATAAGAAAATATATAATACACAAGATAGAGACTTTAAAAACCAACAAGTAAAGATGAAGATGAATGAACCAGCGGTACGAGAGTTGAAGGTGCTCATTAAAATGAAGAGAAGCAGCCCTGACTTTGACTCAATCAGCCCACTGGAAATGTCAACGGATCTCAGAAAAGCAATTGATGAGATGTGCTGCATGCTGTACGAAATGCCAATGAAATGCTCATGATATTCTGCAAATCATCTGATCAGTGAGCTTAAGCCCTACAACTTCAAAGTTTGCTTGGGAAAGGGGCAGAAGGATTTCAAAAAGTCAAATGTAATGTGTCCATAGAGATATCGGAACGTAACTGGAAGGAGGGCAGAGTTTGCTTGTGGCACACATGATAAGAAACTGCAGCTGTGTGCAGAGGCCACAGGCCCTGCAAGTGTTGTGGTAGTAGCCATGATTAGAAAGTATTAATGACTCCATGAGTCCCAGTGAATCAGCTGTGGAGGAATCACTTAGAATTCATCCGTGGATGCCCAGATTATACAAGCAGTAGCGGGTGGCAGTGTCTCAGTCCGGAGGGTCGTCGGTTCAAGTCCCCGTGTGGACCATAGTACGGAGTGTGGATCGGTAGCTGGAGAGATGCCACTTCACCTACTGGGCACTGTCAGGTGCCCTTGAGCAAGGCATCATACCCCCAACCCCCCACCCCCAACCGCGCTGCCTCACTCTGACATCTCTCTATTTCTGTATGATTAGGTTCCTGAGCATTTGTGTATTTCAGACCTGTGTGTATTGATTACTAACAAACAGAGTGTGAATTGTAATTTCCCCAATGGGGATCAATAAACAGTATAAATTAAATAAATTAAAGTTCATAAAGTGTGACTGGACAACGCAATCTTCTGCGTGGTAGACTCAGAGAGCCGCCAGTATCAAGTTGCAAAAGAAACTTGAAACAGAACTCCTGATGGTTCAGTATTGATTGGCAATAAGTTTCTCTTGCTGACTTCTTTTTTTTTCTTCAACCTGGACCTTATTTTGGTATGTTTTTGTGTGTAAGTGATTGATAAAAATATCAACCTTTGAAATTGGACCCAGTGTTAAGTGAGAACACTGTGACCCGGGCTGCAATGGAACCCTGTAGGACGAATGTGTATTGTTTATCCACTGAAAGTTCTGTATTTTCCACTGACAGGCTCAGATTATTACTCTAAATGTCTGAGTACAGTTAGAAGATCCCCACAGTGATGAGATCTTTTTGGTCAAGATTCAAATCTTTTGTTGTTTAACCCATAAGGACCCACAGTGACACAGGTGTCACACACTATTTATATATTCTGGAATGTCCGTCATCCAGCTTTATCGTTGATTTTAACCATAGACAGTTAAAGAAATTGACCAACAGACCCCATTGTTCTGGACGGAGACCAGTGAAGGATATTAGAAGCACTTTTCCGTTGATGGCTGAGCGTTACTGCGCAGCCTCCAACTGAGCTTGAGGACGTAGCTGTGACAAGGGCAACGTGTCTGAAAGTTGTAAGTCTTCTGGTAGCTGTGCAAGAGAAATCTCAATCATTCCCAGTCAGCAGAGACGGAGAACGTAGGTATATGTTAGGAGATAACATTGGCACAAGCCAATTACTAACTAACATGCTAGTTAACATTAGTAATTAACCCTAAACAGCTGATGTAAGTCCAAACTGTCTGTGAGCTTCTCCTGGGAATATACCATGCAACAGCAAGTTGCTTGGTTGTGACACACTTGTTAGCCTATTTAAAAAAAAAACATCCACTACGGAGCCATAACGTGAGCAACAAGGTAATGAATCCTTCCATGCATGGTCAGGATTCTTCAGAAATGAACAATGGATAAATAAAGTCATTTCATCCATTAAATTCCTGGAATCACAGCGATAGGAAACAGTCATGAAGACAAATAGTAGCTGGTGTTATTCCTGAACTTTAACTTTGATTGTTGCATATTAAGTCATGCAGGATATGATGTCATAGAGAAATGCCTACAATGTGAAATCACACACACACACACACACACACACACACACACACACACACACACACACACACACACATACACACACACACTCGTGCTCGCTACTGACCAACTTGGCTCAGCCTTGCTAAAGATGATTAATTAGTGTGCAGCAGTATTAAACATAATTACTTACGTTAGAAAACTGTGCAGGGCCGGTGCATCTACTCCTCTCCTCCTCCGATTTTTCTTTCCCCGTGCTCCCTCTCTCTCTCCCTCCCTCTCTCCTCCCTCTTGCCCCTTTCGTGGGTTGCTCTGCCACCCACACAGCCCAGCGCGACTGGTTGCAGACTGAGAGTTGACATTCTGACAAACCATTAAAAGTGCTCATTATTGGGAAAGAAAAGGAGGGCAGAAATCAAAGAGCTGTCCAACTGGTACTTGCTGGGGTTCCCTGATCCAGCAGTCATCCCTTCTCTAATGGCATCCTCCATCTCTTTCTTTCTATCTTTTTCTTCTTTCTGCACCCTCAATTAAGCCTACCCCTCCAGTTCTTTCACACTACTAATCCAATCAAAACGTGTATTTTGTCTAAAGCAGGCAATAAGCAGGCATTTCAACTGAACACATCGTAGGTGTTAAACCGTGTTCAATACAAGTCAAATGTCCCACAGCCCAAAGTGTTGTTTTCCGATTGCTTATTTAATCTTATTTAATCTAACCAAAAGTAGATGTGAGGGACTCCTCATGCTGGCCAAGCTGGAACAATAATCAACCACACGACAGTGGACTACTTGATTCATTGTTTCATGTTTTATGGAGATTATTTTCAACCAAATAGTGTACTGAAAATGCCCGCCATCTTCTTTTCTATGCTGCACTCTTGCAGCCATTCATTCAATGTCACTATGAATATTAAGATTATTGAACATCACACAATTGAGGAATTGCATAATAGCTGAAGGCAATGCCCTAATGCATGGGAGGTGGGGCAACAACAGATTTAATGCATTTACTTATTTTATTTATTTATTTATTTCATTTATTCAGTACAATGCACATTGATGAACATACACAACAGTACACGTAAATGTGCCAGATTGTAGCCCAAGGGCTAATTTCCATCTTCAGTCCAACAGGCAGGTTGGAGTTACAGTAAAAAAGACATAGGATAGTAACATTTATAAAATGTTATAAAAACAAGAAGAAACAAACAAAAAGAAGAAAAAATGAAAACCAGGACAATTAATTAGTAGAAAAATGGAAACACAAGTTAGCGGTGGTTGCACGTTTGGTTCTCATTCTCATGGGCAGGTCAGCATGATATCATACAAAAATGTATGCACACCAATATGTATCATATCCTATGAAACCTGGCGACCGTCGGCTGGTCACGCGACTCCGGCTACAGTGGCAGGCCGGGGCTCCCTGACCAAGGCAGTTGCTAGTTGTTTTAGCTGGGTGTCTAGCGTTTTTTTAAACCAATGACCCCTTGAAAGAGAGCTGGAGCAGGGACCCCCTACTACTGATAAAGCATGAAATTAAAATGCATATTAAACTGGGCCTAGAACAACATACAGTATGGGCGGCCTGAAGCCTTCATACAAACCGTTTTAATTCAAAGAATACTAAGCTATTACAATGATAATTGTTGGCAGGATTTTATAAATCGTGTTTTTGATGTTAAATACATGTGGCACAGTGAATTCTCAGGATGAGCTGTATATGTGGATGGCTACCTTAGCGACTACTTCACATAAAGACTAGGAAGCCTATCATCAGTGTGGATTTACATCTGCTAAAAATATGTTGGATCATGTTAGGACTTTTTAATTTTTGAAGAAAACTGGAGCTGGAAACGACAGCCGTGGTAAAGTCAATTTATGGTTTTTGCACCTTGCACCGGGAAACATCACGGCTGCCATAAACCTCGCTGAACTTTTCTCAGCTATGTGATTGTGCGGTTCATATGAACAGGCTGACAGATCACACTCATGACCCCCATAGGACCATAGACTATAGACCCGGGTAGCTAAAGTTCTGGAATCATCTGGTCCTTCTGTGTCACTTAAATACAGCTCAAAAAGCACTTTACCAACCTCAAATTGTATTTTTTTTATTTTTATTATATAATTCTTCTCTTATTGCAGTTTTATTGCACTTTTTCAAGAATGGATTGTGTGTATTTTATGATATTTATTAACCTTAATCTGTCAGAACTACTACAGAATTAAATTGAATAAAAGTAAAGTAAAGTGGTCACAGTTTAATTTCTTTCATTTTAGAGATCAGTGGTAATACACTTCAATGGACCAAATACTGTATATGAGCGTGCACTCTGAGACATCACCAAGACAACCTCCAAGATTCAGGGATTAAATCAGGGACAGAAGTAACGTGGGACCAAACAAACAGCCCTGGAATTAAATGCCTCAAGATTTTAAAGTAAGCCCCACAAATCTCTGAAACAACTTTAAAAACCCTAAATCGTTGCATCCCATTTTGCATTCCATAGTGAGGCACCAAACAGTCCAAATGGAAAGCAAAAGGGAAATCCCCTTTGTAATTTTCTACCTGTTTAAATGTCTTTGTTCTCAGCAGGTAGGTAGAGTGGGCGGCTCAGTGATGACATTAGGGAGATTGTCAGCATCGGCTCCAGCAGCATCTCTGGAGCGCTGTGGACTCTCTGTCCATTAAGAAGGCTGCAGGAAGGACACATTGATTAATGATGTGGGCTCGTAACAGAGATGAGAAATGTTTCATTCATTTACCAAATATTTTGGCAAGTTAGGCGTAGGCCTGGGTGCCAAATTCAATACTTTCTAGTATTGCCTCCGAAGTATCGAGTATCGAAAAATGCCTCGCCATTCAACACCCAGTTTCAATAGCGAAGAAGTAAATGTTATCAGCGTCAGTGAGCCAATCAGCATGCAGCATCATTCTACCAAGATCTAATGATGTCTGTGATTGGCCATCTAACGTTGCACGTCGCAGAGACAAGCAGGAAAAACTAAAGTGGCTGATGTTGTAAGAGTTAGAAAATAAATGGAAAGATTTGTGCTTTCACATGTAATGTTGTAATTTCTTTTTGTTTAAAGGTCCCATGGCATGGTAGCACTGGCTGTCCAAAAAAAAGAACCCTTGAGCGTTTGTGTAGAACGAACAGGGCAGAGCAGCAGCTCTGTAGGATGACATAGTATGAAAGGAGAATTCCGGTCGATTCCACCACGTAGCTTTGTTGTTTGTACATTTGGAGTGCTGTCAGCAGAGAGAAAAATGAAAACTATCTTTGCTGTCTACACCGTGTTATCCTCCTGCCAGAGTAAGCCCCCAACAGGCTTAAACAGGGCAAGTTGTAAGCGTGTTTTTAGCCTTTAAACATGTTCAAAATGTCAGTATAAGTGCCTACCCATGTGAAGTGATTCCTTCCAAGTGAACACCGTGAATCTGACTGCTGTAGATGTGAAAGAAATGCTTGAAAGTTGTAGTAATTCAGCTGTGTTTAGTTCCTGTGTTGAAACTGCGAGGAGTGCTTCGGGACCGTCTACAAACTACAACACAGAAAATAGATACAAACATATTTTCAAAAATTAGCATATGCTTATTTTTTTAAATTAAGTTCCTTACTTAAACAAATAAGCCCACCAACAATGTTTTCCTAAACTTAGGTGTGTCAAAAGTGACGAAAATAGTAAATAAAACGCATTTAGATCTGATGCTAAGACGACTGTTAGTTGATCAGCGTGACAAGGCACCTCACGAAGTGTATGTATTTCACGCGATGGGAGTGAAAATGTGTTGACGAATAATAGTGTAATGTTAGAATTATGATGGATTCATAAAAAAAATCATACAAATGTCAAACATTTTGCTCAAAAACTACTAAAATAATATATTCATCCCCCATCTTCCTTTTTATCCATCACACTTAGGGCCTTAGTGCCAAGCTTCCATTGTATGGTGCAGAAGATCTCACACACAATACCCCTCTGAAACACACACACAATACCCCTCTGAAACACACACACACACACACACACACACACACACACACACACACACACACACACACACACACACAGTGTGCCTTGCCTACTGTTTTGTGCATTATATCCTTCCTAGCTTATGTCACGGAGCTTTCTCTCTCTAATCCACGGTGAATGGAAGAGGAGGAGCTGCAGGGAGAATCAGCAGAACCCACAGCCAGCCCCAGCAGCACTCTGGGATACAGAAAGGCATAGTCAGATAGACCTTCATTTGACAAAGTCAAAAAAGAATCACATAGTACAGTTCCTGTAATATACTATATCACCCTCATTCCCCCTGCTCTGGCGTTTCCGAGCCCCTAAACCGGAGACATTTGGTAACACGTCTGACCCGTTTTGATTTGGAATCTGTGGGGTTGTGTTGCATTTGTAACCCTCAAAAATAGCATTGCAAACCATTTTCTAAAAAATAAAAAGTGAGTTGCACATCTTTAAATGTATATTGGCATTGTTCCATTATTTGACCCCAACAATAGAAATACATCTCCTTTTGATTTCCTTTTTTTTTTAGTACAAATACCTCTCAAAAAATATTTACCGTCATATTGAAAAAAACAACAACCTTTGGATACAGTATGTAAGTGATTTTAAAACAGTCCTGAACGTTATCTACTTTTTCTTTTTTAAACAAATCTTTTGATTTCATAACTCTGGCATTTATAAACAGTGGGTTTTAGTAATCAAAGCCATAACAACACTACCACTCATAAAACAATATTACAAATTTCATTTTAGAAATTGATATACTTTTTCATTCATATCGTACACTTTTGTCGATATTCAAGCACCAAAAGAATTGAGTGGAAGTACAATGTTTTCACAAAAGATCTTTTTCAGAAATTACAAAAATGCGACCATCAACATTTAAGCTTTCGGCCAAATCATCTTTTTACACGTTTCTCTGGAACTAGTATATATCCTTGACGTTCCAGGATTGCTCCGCTACTGCAAGAAATCACGCCGGATGCATGTCTTTTTGCCAATTTTCCGTCACCGTCCTCTTTCTTTGTGGGGGCGTACTAACCTCCAGTGGATTTCTGAGGACTATGGTTACCTGCTCCTCAGATCTCTACAGGGTAAATCAGGACACATAGCTAGACTGTCTGTCCAATCTGAGTTTTCCCTCAAACGACTATTTTGCAGCGGCTCTGTGCGGAGCTTAGAACCGCCCAAGACAATTGTGATCGGTTTAAAGAAATTAACAAACAAATAAACAAGAGCACATTTTCTTCCCATCACGGAATGCTGTGTGGACTAGCCGGACCCGCCTCTGCTCTGAGATGGTCTGGCAACGCGAGACTACTCTGGAAAATATTCTCACTGGACAGAAAGTTGAGTTTGTTCTGAACATTTTGATGTAAGTAACCTTGGGATCTATTAGATGCAAATGCCCCAAAAAAGGTGAATTTAAAAAGAAATGTATAAATGCCCTTAGACCTTGGAGGGTGAATGACACATTATACGCCCTTTTTCGAAAAATCTGTATGTGTGTATTCCCACAAAGGCAAATCTATTTGGAAAATGCCAAAATACAGTGGGTACGGAAAGTATTCAGACCCCTTTAAATTTTTCACTCTTTGTTTCATTGCAGCCATTTTCCAAA
>NC_048416.1:9864218-9869010 GCF_013103735.1 Etheostoma cragini | reverse complement strand
TTTTGGAAAAAGGCTGCAATGAAACAAAGAGTGAAAAATTTAAAGGGGTCTGAATACTTTCCGTACCCACTGTAGATTCCACAGAACGGGTTATGGAGGGATATTACTGAACAACAGTAATCAATAGTTACTCAGGGATTAAAGGATCACCGTTTCATATATATATATAGATACATAGATATATATGTACATAAATATATATGTTAGACAGTGTAACTGGAAGATAGTATTTTGCATTCTTTTATGGAACAAATTGAACGTTGAATTGAATATCAAAGGCACCACTAATACAAAGTTAAAAGTGTATTTTTTTCTGAAATGCTCTTCTCGGAGTGTCTTTTGTGATGTGTCCCAGCCTTTTGCGTTGTGTTTATTGATAGATGATATTGTGCTGACAATTTCAAAGAAAAAAGCAACGCACCCCTACTCACACCCCTACAAGGCTAGGGGACCGGTAATGTGTGACGCTACTTTTTCATTTGAATCAGCAGGCCTATATGGTTTTGGTGACATGTTCTCATCAATCTTTGCTGTCAATGGGATATGAGAGAGTTCCCTGATGGCTTTAGGTGCAACAGAGCTGGACGGCAAGCCAGGGTCAAATCTGCAAGGACCGGGTCAGAGGGCAGGTAAGACCCTCAGCAAGCATGTTTATTCAATTTTAACTTGCATATTTGAACATTTGTAAATGTGTGTGTGTGTGCGCGTGTGGAGGGGGCTAAAACTATGGCATTTCATCTTGATGACAGTATCTGTCATATCAACTGTTTCTCGATGAACCATTGTTTGAGGCATCCCCCACCACAGCAGGAACAGCCAGTCACAGTGTGGTGAGTAAGCACAGTTCTCTTTAATTCAATTCAATTCAATTCAATTCAATTTTATTCATAGTATCAATTCATAACAAGAGTTATCTCAAGACACTTTACAGAGTAGGTCTAGACCACACTCCAGAATTTTCAAGGACCCAACAGTTCCAGTAGTTTCCTCCAGAGCAAGCAACAGTGTGACAGTGGCGAGGAAAAACTTCCTTTTAGGCAGAAACCTGGGACAAACCCAGGCTCTTGGTAGGCGCTGTCTAACGGGCCGGTTGGGGTTAGTGGAGCAACTTTAAAGCTGCAATGCAATACCAAACCCTCAGCGTGACACAAAGCTGTGTCCCTGTGTCGGCGGTGGCCCAGTGTAACAGTAGGCTACTCCACCCACCAGTGTTACAGTGTAAAGGCATGCCACCTGCCGTCAAAGTGGCTAGTGAGAGTGACTGTGTAAGCCGCCACGGCCGAAATTTACCCGCATTTGGCCGGTTGGCGGGTGCTAATGTCAAGCCCTGCTAACAAAGGATTGTATTTATTTAGAGAGTGTTGTGTGATCCTAAATGCATAGCGGGCAATCTAGTAGCTCAGTGTAACAACCAAGGTTCTGCAATAAAGTTTGGAGATTTCATTTTTCTTCTTTCACTGTTTGACAGTTGATAGACATCAGAGAATCCTGGTTCCTCAAGCAACCTAGTAAATATTAAATGACCGTTTCAAGTGGAAGTTTCCCGTTCTTTTGTGGTGTGTTTCATCATGGGTTAAAATGTGTGTGTCTGTCTGTCTGCGTGTGTGTGTGTGTGTGTGTGTGTTGCCATAAATCCATTAAAACAGCATGGCCAGCTAGCAAGTAAGTCTATGTGTGTTCCACCAGATTTAACTCCACTGCTCTGTGATTGGCCCAGGGACAGCTCAGGGCACCCCCCCACCTGGGGGCTTCCAAGCTCTTTATCTTGTCAGAACGGGCAATCAGCAAAATAAGACGCACTAGATTTACCCCTCAGCTCGCCAAAGCTGGGTGGGAAAAGACCGGCCATGAATGGATGTGCCTGTCTGCGTACGCTTTTTCTCTCTCTATCTCTCTCTCATCCCATCCCTCCTTCCCTTCTTGTCAGGTGATAGATATGTTGAGATCACTCATTCTTTACGGCCCAGAGGGGGACGGCATCCATCACTCTTTTCCTGTGCCTCCCCCGCCCCCACCTTTACTCCTCTCTGCACCCATCCAGCCACACTACCATAAGCTGTCTGTCAAACTGACAGGCCCATCCACTATATCACAGGGAGGCTGAGCGGCCCATAGGACTCTATTATATGTAATCTGCTCCCCTGGACACAGGCCGCTTACACAGGCCAGCCACCAGAATGTGTGTGTGTGGCTTCACATCATACAGGTACAATACCGTTGAAAAGTTTGGGGTCACGTACACATTTCTATTCCACGCCATTATAGACAGAACACCATCTGATCTGAGTGGGTGGCTGATCTTTAACACAATATCTACATTGCCCATTATCAGCAACCATTCATCCAATGTTCCAAAGGCATATTCTGTTTATAATCTGACATCATTTTAAAAAACTAACTGAGAAAACATTGGAGAACCCTTTTTGCAATTATGTAAGCACTTAATGTAATCTGAAAACTGCTGCCCTGGTTAAAAAAGCAATGCAACCAGTCTCTGGTATTCTGTCTATAATGGAGTCCAATGGAAATGTCTACGTGAACCCAAACTTTTGACCGGTAGTGTAATTCTCTATGATTTATTTGCACGACTATATAAGCAACAAAGGTTAAGGTTCAGGAACAACACTGGGTAATATTCATTAGGAGTATGCGGGTAAAAAACAGCAGAAAGTGGCACAGTAAGAGCCACTCTGAGAGAGAGAGAGAGAGAGAGAGAGAGAGAGAGAGAGAGAGAGAGAGAGAGATAGTGTGTGTGTGTTTACCTTTATCAGCAAATCTTTTGTATTGAATCTGAATCTGCTGCTGTGGAAGAAGTCTTCTGCTAGTTGTGAATGTGTAAGTGTGTTTGTGAGAGTTTGTGTGTGTGTGTGTGTGTGTGTGTGTGTGTGTGTGTGTGTGTGTGTGTGTGTGTGTGTGTGTGTTTGTGTGTTTGTTCGTAACCTAAAAGTCATGCAGTGAATTAACCTTCGGTGAACTGTTCTTATGTGAGTTATGTGTAACACTAGAAAATACTAATGTAAATGTCAGGGCTTTTCCCAACATCATGAACACCTTTATAAACTAGGAGTGGCATTGTCATGTCACCAACCTGTTTCTAGTCTCAGAAGACTATAAAACTATAGTTTTTTAGGTTGTGTACAAATAAACTATAAAAATGTATTAGAATTTAAACTGTAATTTCTCTAAATGAAAAAGACAGGCCTTCATATATTGTTCTAAACAATGTCAATTCAACACACATGTTTAACTTTTGTCTTTATAAGTTTATCAAAATGAACATTTCTGTCAGACAACTCCCTATTGAAATGTTAATTATAACAGCAGAACATAGTGTTTAACTCCCTGTAGATTAATGTATTAGATATTGGGGAGTGATGAGGAAATTGCTCGTCACCTTTTAGCTCAGTGGGCATATTCCCCTTTTCCTGATGGACCTTTATTGTGAAATATCTGCTCCAATTGTTGAATTCATTGACCATAGCTTAATAGCAATGAAAAAAAATTCAGTTATGGATGCAATTTGAAAGAAAGTATGAACGTGTTTTAAATATTTCTGTCAAAGAATAGCTGAGAGGTAGTCTGGCCATCACCAGACCAAACTCAATCTTTTGTGATTTAAAGGTGCTCTAAGTGATGTCACACGTGTTTTAGGTTACAACATTTGTTTTCACATACAGCAAAGATCTACTCATTAGCCCCTAGCTGCCTGTCTCCAGAACATAATGTAAAACTTCTCCTCACTATTTGCTAGCTGCCTGTCCCCAAAATACACTGTAAAAAACATATCCTTACTGTCCGCTAGCTGCATGTCCCCGGAACACACTGTAAAAAAAAACTCCTCACTATCTGCTAGCTGCTGGTCCATAGAACACACTGTAAAAAAACATCCCCTCACTATCTGCTAGCTGCCGGTCCCTAGAACACACTGTGAGAAAACATCTCCTTACTATCTGCTAGCTGCCGGTCCCTAGAACACACTGTGAGAAAACATCTGCTTACTATCTGCTAGCTGCCTGTACCCAGAACAGCGACAGCCACCGGCTTGTGAACAAGAAGCTGCTAGGTCGCTTCTCTGTCATCAACGGATTAAACCCACCAATAGCGCGCCAGGTAGTTAAGCCAATTTGTGATTGGTTCCCCTCAAAAATGGGAACAGAAGCAGGATAGATATTCATACAGGTTTGCAGACTGAGCTGCAGGGTGAAGTCAAATCGCCTGCAGATTGGGGGTTCTTTACCCGGTCTAGCAGAAGGGTATAAGAGTGACACAACTGTACATTTACACAGCAGTAGTCCATCATGAAACAACCACAAAGGAAATTCATTCGCAAACAGAGGGTTGCTTGTTAGGATTTATTATCACTTCGAATCTCTCATAAGCACATGTGATAATTACTATGATTAAGAATAGCCACAGACTGGTACAAGATTCACTGCAGGAAAGTCTGCTCCTCCAACAGATAAATTAAAGCTACAGAAAGCATATATCTCAATTTTTTTTATTTTTTTATTTTTTATTTTTACCTTTATTTAACCAGAAAGAAAACTCATTGAGATTAAAAATCTCTTTTCCAAGAGTGTCCTGGCCAAGTTAAGCAGCAGCACAAACAACAAGGTTGCAGACATATAACAGAATACATATATCATAAACATAAAACATAAAACACTTTATGCTGTTAATAAATAGTGAATAACAAGGTCATAAAATAACTAAGTTTCAACAATAGTGAATAACAACAAGGATCATCAGAATAATCAATCATAACATCTACAGCCAGTGTGTTCAGCCTCCA
>NC_048416.1:9822384-9864118 GCF_013103735.1 Etheostoma cragini | reverse complement strand
TCAAAGGAAAAACATGACTTGTTTCTAAAATAAAAACCCAGCTTCAGCTTCAGTTTTTTCACCAACTGCTGAATGTGAAGTTTAAAAGAAAGAGAATCATCAATTAAGATACCAAGATACTTGTATTGAGATACATACTCAATCTCGGAGCCCTGAGAAGTAATGATGGGGGGAGGTTCCGTGACTTTGATTTTGCACCGGAAAACAACATGAGTTTTGATTTGTCGTCATTCAAAACAAGTTTTAAATCAAACAAGGTACGCTGTACAGTATCGAAAGCAAGTTGTAGCTGACAAAGTGCCTGGTTTGGTGTAGATGCAGAGCAGTATATTACAGTGTCGTCAATATCTCATATGTCTTTATTATAGTAAGATTAAAAAAGCTTTTTTTGATGATCAAATACTGAGATACAGATTCCGAGTGGAAAAGATAGGTGCGAGCAACATGCTTCTAGGAATGCCTGGTATGAACATGGATACAAATACTTCTTGACTGTGAATATCTGAACCCACTCTTGGGTAGTATAATTAAATCACTATTGAAACATCTCAACACAATCAGACCAACAATACCCATCTTTAAAGTGCCCATGCTGTATTATGCTCATTTTCAGATTCATTTTTGTATTTTGAGGTTATACAAGGAGATTTTCATCCATTCAATCATTTTCAGAAAACACCATATTTTTGTTGTACTTCACATTGCTGCAGATCCTGTTTTCAACCTGTGTGTTTAGGTCTCTGTTATAGCTATATAGTGAGACATCTCACTTCTACACTATCTTAGTTGGGAGTCGCACATGCTCAGTAGGTAGGTAAGATCACATCAGCTACATAACTCTTTCCCCAACGTTGGTCAGTCCAAGGTAGGATTAGCTGGGAGACTTCTTCTAAACGAGGGCCACTTGTGGAAGACCTGCAGACCTGCAGAACAGGGACATGGAAGTAGTTCATTTGGAGATTATGGTCAACTAGTGTGTGTTTTGCCATTAAGAACGAGCTAGCATGCTAAATGGCGCTCTTTGTTCAACAAAGGGTTGAAAACACACTGAATTGCCATTCCTTCAACCCTTGTGCTGTCTTCCTGTAAAAATTGAAAGTCAACTCTTTTGCTAAAGCTTTTTATCAATGTTTTTAAATTTTTCATACGTTTTTGTTCCTTTTTTCAAAACTTTTGATGCTTTCTTTCAATGTTTGTCATTCATTTCAACACTAGGTAACACTAACTTATTAACTTCAGTTATACGGTTATTTTTGGAATTTTTGTTCAATAAGCCTCATTCATAGGAAAGTATACCTAATGTTTGAGTTATAAAAGCAGAAATTAGGAATTATTTCGACTAAAATTAAAGAAATGTATGTTTTGGAAAATCACAGACTGGAATATGTCAACTTTTACTCAATACCATTTTGAAAACCACTTCAATTTTTTTTTTTTCAAATGCTTTAAATTTAATCAAGACACACGAAAATTAATGAAAGTAGAGATTTGTGCTCGCCAAAGAGCATCGTGTGGAATTAATTATGTTATTTTGTGTAATTAAAAAGAACAAAAGTTCTATTGCCAGGCAACTATAATCAAATATGCATTACGTTAGTATTACTGGCCTATACTTAGTTACTTCTCTTTCATGGACCATGGCCTTCGACCACAGCTCTGGGTAACAGTTTATACAATCATTATATTTGGATGTCCGAAAGGTTTAATTTAATCAACGGTATCTAAGTGATACAATTAAGTGTGAGGAACAGACTTGACTTGCCTGGTATGAACATGGGTGGAAACACTTATTGACTGTGGATATCTGAACTAAACTGAATGAAATGATTTATAAATATATTAAGGAAAGCAATTTGTGAGTTTCACTCCAAGTGAGTACTTCATACTCCAATACAGATTTTTCATGAAGTGCTCCTTCAATAACTTGCTGACAGATTGATAACTTGTATGGATGTTTTGACTGAATTTGATTTCTGTTGCTCTGCTACTTTAGAGCAATATCCTGAGCAAGTTCACCTCTTACTATGCTGCCTTTGAACTAGTGCTTACATGTAATATCCACCAAATGCATAAGGTTAACACTGCAAAATCTGCTCAAAACCTACAGGACAAGCCATTGGGGGAAATGCAGCCCATCTCATAACACCATAGCCAACTTCAAAGAGTTTCTTTTTTTTGGTAAAATCATTTCTAATTCAGACCACACTATTATAAAAAATTACCTTGTGCGGTTTAAGAAGCAGACTAGCTCCTCTCTGCCCTCAGCCGAGCCTCTAAGCCTTGGCTACAACATAAATCCAATCCATGCTATTCTCCATGGTGGAGAGAGCTGAGGCACATCCTCGGGGCTTGTCATTTCAACTTTGCCTCTCTTCTTTTGTTGAATGCCATCCCCCCTGCTTCTTTACGCTTTGTTCTGACTCGCTGCTGAGCTTCGTACTTCTCAGCCAAGTCAGTCGCAGAAAGCAAAGAAAGAAGAACACTCTTCTTGCTCACGCTGTCCTCTGCTGGTTAACGTTTGGGAACTTGGTAATGGAAAAGGTATTCAGAAATCCGAATCAGAAAAGGTTGTATTGCCACCATGAGTACACTTATGTGGAATTTGCCTTGGTAAAAGCTGAATCAATCAATGAATCAGACTTTATTATACAGCACATTACATAAAAATGTAGCACAAAGTGCTTTGTCCATATCCCCCCCCCACACACACACACTTATACACATACTGTGTAATAAAATTGCCCCCCTCCTCCCAGCCCCATTCACCCACCTACCCAACCAACTCTAAATTAACACAACTAATACCATTCAATACAGGAAAAAGCTTAACTTAACATACATAAACAGACAAACAAACATATTCAATTTTACATTAAAATGAACAATAAACTAAAATAAAAGGGGGGGGGGCTTGTTGGTGAGGCTGACTGTGGAGGGGTAGAACAGGGTCCTGATGGAGGGGGGCTTCAAACTGTTTGTGTCCAGTGTAAGAGGACTACAATCTTCAGACTCTGAGAGTAAAGTACCAATACCGCCAAGTAAAAATACTCCATTACAAGTAAGAGTCTGGCATTTAAAGTAAGAAGTACTCATTATTCAATGGCTTTGAGATGGTTACAAACATACATACGTACATACATACAGTACAAGTAAGTACTGTATAAATATTTATTTTTACTTTCCAAGGGCGTTATCAATTGTACAAATCACAAATTTACGCAGAACCGGCGCAACTCTGCCAACCTTGTGTTAAGCCCGCCCACCAACTCTAGACACGATGTGATTGGCCTGACCAAAGTTAGTTTTTTCAAGCTCGCAAGCCAACACAGAGATGTTAGATGGACCCTGGCTGCAAAATTACATTTGCTGCCGCTAGGGTGCGTCTAGATTTCTAGGCTAGTTAGTTCAGGACCAAGACTAATCCACACTCCAGTCTGGTGTTGGCCACATTTAAAAAAAAATATGAACAGCCACATGAAAAGAATCTTGTCTAAGCACTAAGGCTTGCAGTGTGACTGTAGCTAGTGTCCAACTTCCTCCTGTGAGTTTGGCTGCAAAAAGCCACGTTTTCTTCTCTCTGTGGTCCGGAGTATTTACACAACCTGCCGGTCTGCTGGCCTGTTTGGTGTGTTTGTCCAGCACTCACACAGCTGACAGTGACACAGTGCCACCATTACCGCATATGTAGCTCACATTCCTGGCTAATTGGGTTTGAGGCCCCCGAGGCTGTGAATGTGTGTTACATGTGGGACTGGTTAGGTTGATGTGTGTGTGTGAGTGTGTGTTGTGATTGTGCAGTAGGATTAAGGTTGAGGGGTCAGTGTGTGTGTGTTGGAGAGGATAAATTGAAAGCATAGAGATCTTATTAAAAACTGTAGTCTCGTTGTTGGACTTGTAGTCCGGGGAAACTCAGAGAAGTAGCATTTAATTTCGTCCAGAAACATTTATTTTCCCCCAGCTTCTTTATAAATCTGTCATGTGCATCTTTGCTCTGTGGCTGTACACAGGGATGGGAAACCGAGGTATGATACGGTGGAGAAACAAACGAGCACTTCAGAGCCGAGCCGAGTGCCAGGCAGGGAGTCGGCTTGCGAGCGTAGCAGCTCCATAACACCAATTTCCTTACTTCATCTAGATATGCCTCCCCAGTGCTTTGCCCGCTACCACCTTGTTGGGTTTCCACCCGCGGCTTTTTTTGTTTCTTCCTTTACCCTCCTCCTACCCCCGCTGCGAGCCCCTTCACACTCACCGGTGGTTATTCATCTAAAGTTGATTTGCATTCGTTTTGTAAGTGCAGAGTGCACTTTTGAGGAAGAAAAAGTGAAAGCACTTTGGATGAATGCTCCACTCTTCTACTGCCCTATATTTCCCTATTCAGTCAAAGTGTGGTGTCAGGATCGCTGCGTGTTTAGTCATCTACGAGACGTGAGTTATACAGCGGCTGTACATCTGAACACCGGAGGAGCAAACAAAAGAAGAGGTGGAGGAGGAAGAGGAGGATAGAGAGGAAGGGGAGGAGAACAGGACACGTCGGTGAAAAGGCGAGAGCCGGTGAAGGGGCGGGACGGCGTGGCTCATCTCTGAATAGACTTGATAAAGAAAGCTAGGGGGTGAGGGCGGCGTGGATGACGAGCAGGCGGATATCATGCAAGCAGCACACAGCTGTACTGTTTTCAGAACACAGCAAACATTTAGCAAAAGTCAAACTTCCAAAGCGGAGTGTGGAGCAGAGGAGGGAAAATATAAATATCCCATTACAATTACTAGTTCATCTTTCTTCCATGACAGCGGCGTGGCTCGGGGGATGGCAATGTGTAGTGAATGAAACAACTATTGGATGGATTGGCACACACATTCATGTGTAGATAAAACAGATGTTGACAAAGTTTCATTTGGGGACATAATTTGAAGACGTGTCAGTTAAACGTAATGTACGTCCCGACACACAGCGCCAAACCAAGCGTCCTCAGTAAGCGCATCTAAATATGTCGCTAAAGGAGACTTATTTTGTGAGTAACAAACACCAAAGGCACCTGACCAAGCACAACTTTGTGACGCTATAGGAGTCACAATAAGTTTCTTGGTGTTGATAACTGGGAAATCATTAGAGGAATCAATAGACTTTACTTGAGGAAGTGTTGGTGGTCTTTTTACCACAGTGACTGTGTTTACATGCACTTAATGTTCTGGTTTTTGCCCTTCTACCAAAAAAATATAGTATTTCAAATGAGCTGTTTACATGGCTCATAAACGTGAGTATCACACTAATATTCCCATTTACATGTGGCCGTGGAACACTGGATTTCCGACCGACGACGGACTCGTTGGATCCTGTGAACGTAGCAACCCTCTTTCATTCCTTCAGCCAGCTTCTTGAAACGGTCGACATTGAGATCTCTATGAAGTCTTTTCTAATGTTTAAAAGTAGCTGTGTTTCTCCTTCCTTTATTTTGGACGTGCATCTACCGTAGCCCTGTAAACTGTTGGCTGGCATTTCAACACGCAGAGCTGACTGTAAGCCAGAAACAGGCAAGATGCCATAAACTGTCGCAAACTGCAGTAAAAACCCTGTTTAAAGATGCACATTCCAAAATGCGCTGTAAACATGTCCAAAGACTGCCTCTAAAACCCAAATAATGCCAGAATATCCCATGACTTAATCTAAAAAATGCTAGATTTGAAAAAAAGGCCTTATATGGAATATCCGATTGGAACATGCTGTTTACATGAATTGTGTCAAATTCTGAATATTGTCATAGTCAACACAAAAGTAGAATACTAGTGTGCATGTATCACTGTATGTGTTTTATGTGTGCATAGAAGATACAGCCGTGAAAGGGATCAATGAGTGTGTGTGTGTGTGTGTGTGTGTGGGGGGGCGCTGAGATAAATTAGTCTCTCTACCATCTCATCCTCCCATCATGTCATCTTTGCTTGACCAATCCCTCTCATCATCAGCATCTCAATGGACATGTCTTCCGAACTATTAAGCTTCCATCCTGCTCTCCGTCCTCCCTTCCTCTGTTATCGTCCCCTCACTCCTCTTGTTAAGGAGGCTTTCACAGGATGCTCATTAAAATCTTCTCAGCTGAATCGGACAGGGAGATACACGGCAGACTTTCCCTCCATCCTTCCTATTCCCTGCTCGCTCACTGTTTCTTTCCCTGCCAAAAAAAGGCCGCCTGACGTTGGGTGAATGAGTGTTTTCTCCGATCTACAATTTCAATTTCAAGTACTTCTGGGAAAGGTTGTTTATAGTGGAGATACACATGCCAATAAAAGTGGTTTTAACGAGCCGGACTTGCAGAGAAAAAAAAGCATGTTGGTGTGATGGAAACAAAGAGAGCAAAAAAAACTATGAAAACACTCAGCCAATGTTAGGACAGACAGAGGTGCATTTGTTAAGTTTTCCTTATTTTTCCTAATTGGTGCTTGCCCTGTGCATATTGTTATCCGAATAAAAAGCTTGGGTGAAAATTCCTGAAATTTAAAGAGCTGAAATATTGCAATATTGCCGATATGCCAATGTTAGCATTTTGAAACGATCTGAACTCATTCAATAAACACACACACACACACACATGTGTATTGAAAATATATATTGTGACCTCCTAAAACCCCAAATGAGGTTTATGGATCATAAACTATGGAACATAAACTTTTTCAAGTAAACTCTTTTTCAAACAATTGAAATCCTAAATTTGATAAACCCAATGCAAAACAAATGTTTCTGAAAACTGTACTTACGTAGTCCAGTAACTTGTGTATGTATAGTCAGGTATTTCTTTATTTTGTAGGTTTTGTTGCAAAGATATTTGGACTTAAACGGGTAAAGGTGCAATGGGAATTGTACAGAACATGACTCCATATTCTTTCAATCTTCAGATAAAAAATAAAATTGTTCTGCTTTGTAATACATTGGAAGCATTCTCTCTCACTACGGCAACTAAATAAAATATGGTTCCAGTATGAACGCATGAAGGTTGTTGATGGTGACATGCACTGAGTCAAGTTTTATTTTGGACAACATTTAAGAATTCCTTTCAAACTCCTAGTAAGCCGACACTGTCACATGGCCATGGGAATACGCGCAGACGGTCACGTTGGCCCGGTGGCTCGCAGCAATAATTGAATGCCTCTTCTGACAAATGGATTGTTGAAACCACACCTGCAATGCACCATTAGGCTCTGCTCTCCACTTTATCTACCAAGGACTCTTTGTGTACACGAGCACATGTGTGTTTACGTGTAAGAAGTACAGTTGGCCTGTGCTTCTACTCATTTCGTGTGAGTTGTAGCCCTAAAAGTCCTTGCAGTGGTCACATTCGTTTTTTTTTAAAAGATTTTTTTATTTGGCGATTTTAGGCCTTTAATAGACAGGACAGCTGAAGTTGTGAAAGGGGAGACAGAGGGGGAGTGACATGCAGCAAAGGGCCGCAGGCTGGATTCGAACTCCAGCCGGCTGCGTCGAGGAGTAAACCTCTACACATGGGCTCTACCAACTGAGCTATCTGGGTGCCCCAATTTAGTTCAACTTTTAACCACTGAAGACCAAGCAACGTGAATTAAAGCTTCATATATATTTAAAGTTGAATGCATTCATTGCTAAATTACACTGGCACGTTGTTTGCCTTCATTAAAAGTATTTAGGAATTCTATAGTTAAAAGAATACGTATAATTACGTATAATGTGTGGCTGTTTTTCTTGGCTTTTCTCAGCATTTACTAAAAGAAAGAGGTTGATTGAGCCAGCTGGATGTGTGGTTGACATATGTCAGTTCTAGAAAACTACACAACATGTTTTAGCTATATTTGATTTGGCTACTTGTTCCAGAAACAAGCTGAAAAAACATAATTACATTGCAAGGCTATTGACAACAGTTGCCTATCTACACGTCCAGTAGACTAGTTCTAACCTTGTCTGTCGGTTCTTTGGTGAAAACCAATTAAGATCAGATCGGATTAACAATATAGTTGAGTGAAAATCACTTTTGTCACTAGAGCTGGGGTTTATTAGCATCATATCAAAATATAATCCTGTTTTGAATTTGCTTATCAAATACAAAATGTTTCCTTTTCTTTTTATCAAATCTAATTAGGTATAGCCTCAACATTTGTAAAAAAAAAAACAGAAATATTTAAGGTACATAGCGTAGAAGTGTAATTTTCCTATGTTGAACAAGTTAAGCAATTTTGGGTCAATGCTCTCAAAGTCCTTTGGTTTGGCAATGTCCTTGCTTCCTGATTGTGATTGTGAAGAAGTCTTAATGAGAAAAGCAAATGCATAAGCACCATTAAAAATCAAAAGTGGAAATGTGCCACCACTACGGAGGAATCTCTTTTCAGCTCCTTGTATTCGCGATCTCATTCATTCAGCCACTACCAAGTCTTGAATTGCCAGCTCTACCTCCACAGCACTGCGGAGGAGGGTCCACACAGTATTCCCAGATGGGAGAATAATGTGCGCTGGAATTTCTTTAAACCAATAAATTCAATTTAATTCAATTTTATTTATAGTATTAAGTCATAACAAGAGTTATCTCAAAACACTTTACAGATAGAGTAGGTCTAGACCACACTCCAGAATTTACAAGGACCCAACAGTTCTAGTAGTTCCCTCCAGAGCAAGCAACATAAGACATTATAAAGAAAGGAAGGTGGAGAAAGTGCTGCTTATGGACTTTACCCTCCTTCCTTCCCACCTTATTTAACAGGCATCTTCATCAAGGTCTGGGCCCATTACATACATCATTGGAGCGGTGATTAAAAATGAAACAGACTTAAATGCGGTAATCAATCACATAATACGTTAACAGGCTTAAAATATCAGAGCTCTCTCTCAAGCTGAGCTCACTGGGGAAAAAATAGGGGGAGAGAAGAATGGAGAGATACCTGGAAACCATGTATGACATTGTTTATTTCATAATGCAACATTTTTGTTGTCTCTCAGAGTTAGTTAGAAATCAGTGAGAAAGTGGCAGAAATGTTTCATGGATAATGGATGAATAGTGATATTTACCATGTACTATGCAAGAGCGAGATGCAACGATACATCCAACTAATTACATAGCTACATGGAACTAATGGCGTTTGAGCTATATAATGCACAGTGTGGTGCTTCCTTAGAATGGGTGCATGAATGCTTCTTATTGAGAAAAAGCATAAGTGTGTGAACTCTATCTTTATTTCCATTATGATACGAGACTAACAGCATTTTATTTAATTTCATTCAATTTGAATCTGGAAAAGAACATGACTAAAAATGCCCAAATTGTAACCTTTCACCATCTGTGCTAAGTGCGACAGATGGGTGCTGCAGACTTGCACTGCACAAGTGTGATGTAACTTTGAATGGTGTGTTGGAGACGCATGAGTTAGAATTTCTGAAAATTAAATTGGCATAGTGTCTAAAAATGTATAAGTGTATAATACAGGGCTAGATGCATAAAACTGCAGGTTCAAAAGAAAACGTGTACACACACAAAGGCAGGAATTATTCAAGCAGGAAGTCGCTTGAGATGTAAATTTCTTTTCTAAATGTGCATGCAGAATCAAATCAGTGTACTTGATACCTGAGCTGGCTGAACCCAACTTGTCATAACAAATTTCAGAGCTGAACCTCCCGGAAGTACAATGTGATATGCTTACTTTGGACTGAAATGAAAGCGTTCTCCTAGGAAGTCTAAGTGTCCCTGACAATGACAGTGCAATCCTAATTTTCCTTATTGTTGTCTTGTAGCCAAGCTCAATAGATGTGAGATTGAGCATTGGTCTTTGGATCTACTCTGTCTTTTCTCTGCAAAAGAGGCGTGACCAATGTCTATGGTTCAAATTACTCTGTACAGAATTGGATAGTCCTTTAACCAATCAGACCAACGATCCGGGTGACGTAGAAGCAACAGCAGCATTAACGAGTGTGTGCTGCACTTCAGTGGTGTTTGGTTTCAGCCGCTATGTTGAATGTAAACAAGAAGCTGCTTTGTTGCTTCTCTGTCGTCATCGTGTTAAACCAGCCAATAGCATGCCAGGTAGATAAGCCAATTTGGGATTGGTTCACACAAAATTGTGAACTAAAGCAGAGAATTAAATGTGCAGGTTTCCAGAATTACAAATACTTCTTTACTGCATTCAAGTTTTTTTTTTTTTCTGATATTTTTACTTTAATAATTTTTTGTGTGGCAAATATTTACTTTCACTCCTTACATTTTAACACAAATATCGGTGCTTTCTATTCCTTACATTGTACAAATTTGCCTCGTTACTTTAGTTTTGTACAGAAGGTTGTCTATCAGGTGTTATTGTGAGTGAATGTCGGAGAATAGCGCTCACTAACAAGTTTCAAATAATTTTACTGGAGTTATGGTTATTATTTTTCGCATCATCAATAACATATGCAATATCATGGCATGGCAATGATACTGTACGTTGCACTTGACGCACCACTAGTACGACTCAACAGATTTGGGGGCATTCTGCATTCATTCCCAGCAAATCATTGTAGCTTGATGGAGCTAACGTTAGCACATAGTAGTATGGATGGCGACATGATTGAAAATGAAGAAAACGGAGATCCCAGAGATTCAGCAGACAAGCAACAAGACATTCCCGATCATCCTCGGCCTTATCTGAGAGAGAGGTTTGAGACAGTAAACTATGCATCAAGAATGACTCCTGGCCAATGTGTTGAATAACTCTAAAAGACTGGGGAACTTTGTAGTTAATGTCTGTTTAGCAGTTCATTTTTGTATTCTCCCAAAAGCCATATTTGAGTACACACACATACATGTAAAAGGGGAAGATTAAAAAAGAGAAACTGGATCTGTGAATTCTCACAGAATCACAACTGAATTCATGTCTTGCTACTCAGTCAGAATCTTATCAACTTGGAGTCCCAGTCTCTGTCACAATAATCATACATGTGATGTTTTAAGCCTATTAGCAGACTTCCATTTAAAATGTAGACCATGGCATATAAAGAGCCTCTTCGCCACGTCCACTGATGATTCTCAGCGTGCTGTATAATAACATGTGGGAGGTTCAGGGATTTTGCATATAGTCATATGGTCATTTGCAAGGCTACATTAATACTTACAGTACATTTCCAAGCCTGTACTTTGTTACTTTTACTTGAGTAAATGAGTTAAATCAGTACTTTTACCAGAGTATTCTTTGAGTATCTTTACGACTACATAAGTAGATGAGTAATTTTGCCAACTCTGATCTACTTGGGAACCTTCATCAAAATGCTATGCTCCCCTCTGTATCAGAGGAGGTTGTGCTTCAACAATGGAATTGTTATAGAGGGGTTGTATTTAAGTTTAAGCTCTATCTGTGGTAACAGATATGTGAATGAATGTTTTCTGAGTTAATGTGGATCATGTGGTTGATTGGTGCACAACAAATGGCCACCTCCTACAAAAGATGGCTTCTCAAGATGAAACACCAATTGATTGGAGATGGTCTAGTACCGAAACATTACCTACTAATAAACTTTACACATTTTCTTTTGGTACGTTAGTATGCAGGAGTTTCTTTGCAGCTCCTCTTTCTGCCCAATTTGCTTTATGCAACAACTGCCCTAAACCAAATTGTTAATTTGTCTCGTTGTAAAAACTCCAGCATAGACATGTTTCTATTTTGTAAATGTAAATCATTGTGAAAATATGAAACTGTGCCCAACCCTGATTTGATTTCTGCTCATACAGTAAGCCGTTCACAGATGTTGACATGTATGCAAATGGCTGAGGAAACAGTACGGGTTCACCTCAGATCCTCGAATGAGCAGCCATTCTCACACACAAACATTACACACCGCTGTGGTTATTTATAGCAACACGGTGCCATGAATTAATCTTGTATGCACATTGGCGAAATCATCTGCAATTTTTAGCAGCAATTTTTAAAAAATAAGGATTTAGTTCATAGCACTCATATGGAAACAGAATTTAAAGTAAAATAACAAAATGAAAGCAATTAACACATAGAAATAATATTATTGAATAGCAGAAAAGACCAAACGCAGACCAGATGAAAAGACTAATTAAATTGTGCAAACAAAAGCAACTCAAGTAAAGAAAATGTGCTTTTGACTGAATGCTATAATGAATATATAATATAATATACTGAATATTATAAAGAGGTGTCCAGACTGTAAAAGTCAGTGTCGGCAAACATTGCTTACAAATACGGGTGTCACAATTCTGATTCAAAAGCAAAATGAACTTTCAATCATCAAAATCCAAAGCAGGATCTTCCAGTTTAATTATTTCTCTCTAGCCCAGGACACAGCATGCCAGCCAACAGCTAAATATAGTAAAATACAATGTAGCTTAGTGGTAGCCAGCAGTTGCACTTTCCAAGACACTACGGCCGATGTCGGAGTCGGACATGACACACAGAGTTCCTCCTCCTTCCCTTAAGTCACCGGAGGGGTTGGCAACACGAAGCCTTCCCTGTGAGTTATTTAAAGAAAGAATAGTAAAGGAGGACTTTTATCGCATTCAGGTGCACCTCGTAAACTCTGACAAAACTCAAGCTGTTGCTATAAAGTACCCATCTGCATCTAGTGGCTCTTCATTTCCTTTCATGGTGATTTTAAAAAGGACAGATGCTACAACATAGACACGTGTGCAACAAATCTCCAATGTACAGCATCACAGAATTGTTATTTATTCAATTCAAATCAATTTTATTTATAGTATCAAATCACAACAAGAGTTATCTCAAGAAACTTTACAGATAGAGCGGGTCTAGACCACACTCCAGAATCCACAAGGACCCAACAGTTCTGGTAGTTTCCTACAGAGCAAGCAACAGTGCGACAGTGGCGAGGAAAAACTTCCTTTTAGGCAGAAACCTCGGTCAGACCCAGGTTCTTGGTAGGCGGTGTCTGACGGCCGGTTGGGATTAGAATGAAGAGTTTGTTTGTAGTAGTTCTTTGCAGCATAGCAGGGCACTGTGCAGCGTTACAAGGCACAGCAGGATGTAGCTGGGCACCGCAAAGCGTAGCAGGATGTAACATGGCATCGCAGATCTATTGCCAATCTCCAATGCCTGTCTTTAGAAGGGCTTTTTGAACGGTCATAAAACACAAACAATAAACTTCCCCATGTTAAAATACAGTACATAAAGCACATAAACATGCAAGGCAAATCCAAGAAAGGTGGCTTTCCACTGATAAAGTACAACATGTCAGCTTAGAGCCAGCATTTTGTAATTTACAACTAACAAACACATTAGCTGAAATGTTTCTGTAATTAACATCATCTGTATGGGTCTCCTGTACACAAACCTGTATTTTGCAGAGGAAACCTTGAATACCATCAAATTGGGAGCCTTACTTCCTTTACAGAGAGACAAGAACAAATGTTGGTCAGCTAAAATTAATTACGTGACAGCTGAGCTTTTTCCTGCACATGCCTTTCATCAAATGCAGCTTTAACATGCCTCGCAGGGTAAAACCTTGACTGGTCATTGAACAAAATTGTTAGGCTACACAAAGGAGTACATTTAAATTAATCCAACACGCGCTGCTCACCAATTAATTTTCACTGACCTTTCATGAAGAATGACTGAATAATTAAATGGAGGACTTTGCTGTGTTTTTTGCTTAACATTCCTGCTGCACATCTCTGAGTGCAGGCCGTGAAAAACAGAGCAGAACATCCTAAAATAGAATTCAGCGGAAACAAAACACAGAGCAGAAAATGTGACCATTATTCGTTCAGAGAGGGATTCTGAATGGATGCTCTGCTGCAACGCCAAATACACATATGGTGTGTGAACCTTGCCAACAGTTGTGCATGTTACAGGTTGACATTTCTAAGGAGTGACGTGTGTTGATGAAGTAAAATGAGGTCAGGAAGAGAAAACAAGCCCGGCTATGCTCTGTGATTCTATAGACTGAACTACACAGCAGCATGTGGATAAATTGAAATCATCCCTGTCACAATCAACGCTACTTTACTTTGCATTTCTCTGGAATTTAATTTGTATTTACTTACTTCTAAAACCTACTTTTTTATTAATTGTATGGTAGGTTCTGGGAAAGGTTCAGGGGCGAAATGTTGGACAGCAAAACAGATCTCAATTCCAAATCCTTCAATCAGTACTTTTTTTTAAAATAACCAATCCAATTTTGTATTACTTTATTGCTATTTTCTTTACTCTTTCTTTTTCTTGTTTACTTCTGCCATTGAACATTTTTATACTTTTCATAAATGTAAATTGCAGCAAGTTGTAAATTGTACCAAAGGCTTACTCTTGGGGGGGGGATTGTTGGGTCTTTGTAAGTTATAGAGTGTGGTCTAGACCTGCTTAATCTGTAAATTACCCTGCTATAACTCCTGTTAGCATTGGAAAATATAAAAGTAAATGATAAATGTCAGGCGGTATGGAGACTTTTGATAAAAACTTACCCAACAAACCTATTCCAAACACGGTGACTGTTAGTTAGTATAGAGGTCGGTGCCTGGGGTCAGTCATACCCTCGGGGTCCCAGAACCCCATTTAGCACTTCCCTAGGCCGCCCTGACACAGCGTTCATTATATTTCCAATCCTCTCTACTATTTTCAGTGAGCTCCTGATGTATGTCGTGTGCCCTGTGGTGGTTGGCGGGTCAGCTGATAGGTCCGGGTCTTGGTCACACTCAAAGCCCCTCCCATATTGGAAGCCACTACGTACTGCACTTCATAAGGCCCCTGGTGTACACAGACAGAGCACACAAGGGTTACAAAGTAAGGGCACACATGGGTTACACAGACAGAGCACACAGGCTACATTTTATGAATGAAGGCGATGCCTTCTTTCTCTCAAAAGAATTTGTATTGATTGTCCGTCAGTAATGAATAAAACGGTAATTGTGCATACTTCGGTACAATTGCTCAGTAAAGGGACTTGTTACTGTCAGTCTGCAGTGGGCTGTGTGTAGTTAAATGTTTTTTGTTTGTGGAGACTAACTTAGCACTTCTGTCTGTAGTAATATGCATCATCATGGGTCATACTCACCATTCTTGGGAAGTGTGTATGCGTTCCTGTGTGTGTGTGTGTGTGTGTGTGTGTACTCGCACTTGTGTGTATGTGTGTGTGTGTGTGTGTGTGTCTTTATCTTAGTGTAGTTATGCAAATGCAATTAGTCTCTTTATCTATTCAAAGGCACCAGGATGAAAGCGAGGCAGACTTGACCTGCTACACATCCCTTCGTCTGTCCTGTGTTCAGCACAAGAATACCAATGTTCCTGCATTAACCCAAAGAGACAGCGGGTGAGCACAGGAAAAAGAATACAAAGTGAGTCGAGTTAGCACCATGATAATGATAATGGATAGCAAGAAAGGCATTGTGTGGGTAGAAGAAGAAAAGGCTGCTAATTTCTGGAGTCAAATCAATATCAGGGAGCGGAGGTAAAGAGAATGTTAATGAGCGAAAGTTATGGAGGCGGGCTGTGTTCTGCACGGGGGTGTATGCTCACATCACACATCAGAGAGGGCTTTCAACATACTGATGAACTGAACTCAACCTCACTACTGCTGCTATTTGTTTTTAATGTGCTCCAGCTTCTTGTGTCAGAGCAGAAATCTAAACACCTCCAATTTGCATCTTTGCGGTTAAAGAGGTTCATTAAAAAAATCATGATGTGAGTAGCCTGGTTGCAGAACTCTGAATCACTGCCAACATCTCGTTTTTTTTGTTTTTGTTTTTCTCAATTATTCAAAGGTGTTTTTTTCTCATTGACCGCTGTGTCTATCGGAGCTCTATAGGCAGGAGTAAGAATGGGGACGACATCTTCCTGTGGCAGAGCGAGACTCCATTACAACAAAGATAGCGACAAGCTTTTTACGTTGTTGGAAGTCAATTTACAGAGAGAAAAAAAATTATATAACATCGGCAGATTTCTATGACTGATGTAAAAAACATTTAGTGGTCCTTTCAAGGGCTGGGCAATATATCGATATTGTATCGCGATTTAAGACTAGATATCCTCTAAGATTTTGGATGTATCCTAATATGGTAAATGTCTTTACATGGTTTGACAAGCTGCATTACAGTAAAGTGATGTCATTTTCTGAACTTATCGGACTGTTTTAGCTGTTCTATTATTTACCTTTACCCACTTAGTCATTAAATCATTTCTGGAGAAAATGTATCAAAAATCCCATTGTGTAAATAACATTTTGTTAAAGCACTAATGGTCATCCAAGCAATATCAGTGCAATATCGACATGGAGGTATTTGGTCAAAAACATTGTGATATTTGATTTTCTCTACATCGCCCAGCCATGGTCCTCTCCCACTGCTTCTACTAAATATGTCGTAGACAGAGGGCAGTAACAATTATTACATAATGCCAATTATTTTTACGTGATAAGCTTCTTTGTATAACCACAATGAATTGCTGACATTAGCTACGCTTCTAAGTGAATTGATTGTAATTGTTGATTTTTTATGGATATGCCAAATAGTAATTATTTTAGTCATTTGATCATTATTCAGACTGTTGAGTTAAATCTATGCTTGTTGTTAGTTGTCGACACTAATCCTACACGGTCATTGCAAAAAAAATAACAAGGGTTATTATACAGTTAGAAAATAAATTATGATAATAAAGAGGCATGGTTTACTTCATAGGCTGCAATTCTGTGTTTTTACACTATCTGGGTTAAATAACAATGTAATCAAAATATGTATCCTGGGATTCATTCAACACTTTAATCAGATTAAATGTTGTTGCACAAATAATGGTCAAAGTACAATGTAAATTACATTGTTAATTGCAATTATTTCTGAGACAGTTATTTGTACAGCAACATTTGGAATTGTTACAGCTCTACGTAGAGAGAAATCACCAACAAATAAAATGAAATGGCCGGTCAGCCATATATCAGGCTAATGGGCAGGTGTTTCCACTCCGCTCTATCAATTAATGAAAAGCCTTCCTTTGTACATCTTGCTTCCTATTTCTGTCATTGTTAGACATAATTTTAATTAGAAACTGCTTTGCTAAAAAGGTAGTTCATGTTTTCAGAATGTGGTCTGGTGATCACACACTGATTAGCTTTTAATTAAGCAGCAGCATGTGCAACTTATTTGGAAATACACATGGAAGCTAACAAACAATCTGTCTTTGTGCACAAACTGATGTTAAAATAACTACCTAGTGTTTGTGAAAACGTTTTCTCTTTCAGCCAGGGTCAAAACCAGCAGTGCTGCAGTGTGGAATGTGTGTTAGACTGTTAGTCCACAAGAAAGCTAGTTGTCTTCAGGTGAACACAAACACACAGATGGGTGACATATCAACGGAAACACCTGACTAAAGTGTGTGGAAAAGGTTCTACTGTAAGCTTTATATATGATGTGATGTTTCTAGTCAGCTGACAGTCAAGCTGCTGATGAATTAGCCAGTGATGGTGGTGAAGCATGAATGAAACGTCTGTTGGCAGTCAGTTAGAGCAAGCATGGCCTAAGTGCTTCCTGGCCAAGTATTTACTTGTGTTGATCTGCATGCGTCTTCACATGGTTCACATTACCCACACCTGTGCAATTGTGTTTAAACTTGAAAGGACCATTACCCGCAGAGTATTGGAAGCAACTGTGGAGGCCCAAAGGCACTTCCTGAAACAATGCGAGTACCTAGCTGTAGAAGAATAGACTACAGCAACAGGAGGAGAGACAGCATGATGGCATCTGGGGAGTAACGCTACACATGGCCTTCAGTTCAGGTGAGCACCAGGGCCCAGTTTTTGAAAGATTTAATTGGGATCAAATGAATCCCAAAGTGGGTTCTTAGTTTTGAAAAACCTAGAGGTCAGGTTCGAATTCAGATCACATTTAAAATCGGATTACATGTTCTGATCTTAATTCGGAATCCCACTTTTGCTTTTAAAAAAATACAAGCCGTGATCTGAAATCCCAGTAGATTACTTTTGAAAAACTGGGTCCTAATGTGCATTGACCAATGACAGCTTGCGTATCTATCTCCGCTCCATGCAACATAAAGCCAGAGACCTCCACCGGGCGAGCTGGCTACGTCCAGTTTAGCGCTCTGCTGGTCTATATTGACAACTTTTCCCTTCTGGGATGCTCCGTTGTCCGTCTTGATGTCCCTCTTTTTTAGCCAGATGTCCGTCACTTTTGTCTTCCGTTGTGTTGGTGTTCTAAACTCCGGTGGATTTCTGAGGACTATGGTTACCTTCTCCTCAGATCTCTGCAGGGTAAATTCAGACAGCTACCTTGACTATCTATCCAATCTGAGTTTGTTATTGCTCCGTACATCGCCTAGCACCGCCCAAGATGATGGTGATTGGTATAAATAAATGCTAATAAACCACAGCACCTTTTTCTCCTATCCCGGTATGCTGTGTGGAATAGCCAGAACCTAGGTCTGGCAATGAGAGAACAGCATTCGGCTAACTTGAATGGGGATCAAAAGACCTGATCTTGCTGCTCTTCTAGACTTTCCAATTTTTATCGAACCAAATGGATCAAATTCTGCGTCATTTTTCGTTTTTTGGGGGGTTGTGACGCTCAAACATATGTAACTGTGATGTACAGGCATCTCTTTCTCCATGTAATTCTAGGTGAAGTTGTTTTCAAAGCCACGCGCCCATACTGGGGCCCTGGGTTAGAGGTGTCCCTGACGCTGCTGCACACCCTCCGCAGACATTACTTCTCCTGGACAATCTTAATGTGCAGGGAGTGGAGAACCAGCAATGTGTTAGGCCTTAATACTCTGTCTCATACAGACAGACACACAGATCAGAGGTAAATGGAGATTTCATCAGGCGTTAGTCAACCACCATCAACCCATAGACTTGGAACAGCTTCTGTCTAATGATATGTTGATAGAGCAGAGAAAAAGAGAGTTGGTCTTTCCAACTTTGGGGAGTCTCTAGATGCACCAGGAACACAAGTTTCTGTTCAAAAGCCATAAAAAATGCATTTTCCCCAGAAGTCACCTTTAAAGCTGGGCCACCAGAGTGTGACATTTAAACAGTAACCTTTTAGAAATTATTTTTTTCCCGTCTTTGTTTGGATTCCCAGGCTGCCTCACTTTGAATTTAGCTGTGTGCAGACATCTCAATGTGGCAGCGTTCAGTGCTTGGTTAACTTTGAGTAATGAGTGAAAGAGACTAATTTATCAAATCAGCTTCAACTCATTGACTTCCTGCTTCACAGCTTCAGACAGGAATGAGCTACTAAACACCTTTTCTTCCCATTTCATGCCAAATGAACATTAGAGAGACACACAATTCACTGCAGGTTATGATATTTACTGTATATATATGTAGATACACAAAATCGCACATGGTCCAGTTTGTCATTATTGTCCGTCAGTCACCGCCCGATGAAGCTTGTATTACGTATTTAAATGCCATATTTTCAGTATGTGTATTTTGGTAGTCCATTGGCCTTTGAAAGGATGTTATGCGCACAATGTGTCATGGACCTTGCCCAAAGATTTACTTCTTATCTTGTCTCCTTCCAGATAAATTATCGTGACATGCAAGGCCCCGTTATGTCATAGGGTTGCCGCATAGTGAGATTTGACAAAATAGTTGAAAACATTCACTGCTATTTGGAATCAGGACGTTGTGTGGTGCAGCAACAGTTGGCAGGTGACAAATACCTCCAAAAATGTGAGAGTAAACAATGTATTTACTCCTCCAGAGGACTGGAGAGAAGAGCTGCATTCTTCCAGAACACTGGCGAACATTTCACTCAAAAACCGCCCCATATGTGTCCTAAAATCTGGTGACTGACGGCAAAAGCAAGAATTTTCCACTTATTTTCTCAGGTGTTAAATGTTTTACCCCCTCTGTAGTTTGAATAGTTAGATTTTCGATTCGGCCTATACAAATGCTTTGTCAACAGCAATGTCAATGAACAGCAAAGTTGAAGAGCCTCTTTATAAATCCCCCAAGGAAAATTAATTTATTCCACTTTATTGAAGACATGCACATGAGCCCAGATGACATATTGATATGCACTGTTGTGCAGAGAGATACCAGTCCACAATCCGTTCCAACTGGTCCGTGCTGGTCACCGTCCAGTCCCGAGTCAAGTGTCTACCAGTCTATATCCACAATTCATGTAGTGGATATTTCCAGTGCTGGCCGATTTGCCCAATGTCAATCTGTCCAATCTGAGTTTTCTGTTGCTCAACTAAAACTAATTTTGAACATTTTCCACTGAAAAAGTTCCTCCTGAGGCTATCTGGCAGAGGCACCCTGACTCCGTCCGGCACTTAGCACTGTCCAAGATGATTGCTATTGGTTTAAAGACATACCAATAAACCAGAGAACATTTTTATCCTGTCGTGGAATGCTGTGTAGACTAGCCAGACCTACCTAGCTTTGGCTACACTGCACACGTAACGTATGCGGACTGTTCGCGGAGCAGATGTTCACGAATGTATCTTTAAACAGTCTCCACCCGCAGCGCCTTCACACAGTGTAGGATTGGGTGAGTCACAGGTAAGAGGGTGAGCTTTTGCTTTGGTATTATTGTTGTTTCTTCAGTGGTTGGAGCCGCCACAGTGCTGGGAAATGGAAATCTACTGTGAGCTGTTATCGAAGGACGCATGTGACAGACAACAAGAAATAAAAAAAAACTCTCAAAAGCAAACTGCCAACACGCACATTGCATTCATTCGTTTCCTGTATATCTGTAGTTTAATATAGACACTAAACATAGACACTTTAAGATCCATTTCTGTGTAAAAGGGCCACACAAACATAGCATGAAAAATTAAAGACTGTCCTATTTTAACGCTTGTAGAGCTGATCCCTGCTCTGCATAAGTTACGCGTGTGATGTAGCCGGCCTGTTAGCCCCTACTGACGGAGCTACTTCTGCCTCAGCTGACATCCTATATTTAAGAATCCTTGGCTTTTTTTTCTTCATAGCATCAGTACATTCAATTAACACACAAAAAGCATAGCTGTAACTGCCTTTTATTTCAAAATACAGGTCTTTTCATTCACACAGGAAGCAATGCAAGCAGACAATCTTGCGTCTTTTATTTAACCTACTTGACCTACTTCTTTTTTTTTATCATTCCGCAGGCCTCCACAGCCACAACCATCTCTCGGCTCACAACAGACGCGCTGAAATTGACGGCATCATTTCATGCTGAGCACTGTGGATGACTTATGCCTTATTTAACAAGGCGGCCTCTCTAAACAGGTTCGCCCGGCAAAATAGATGAGGAGCTCTTGAGAAAATGAGCACAGAGGAAATGTAAAATGGAGGGGAGTCAGCGGGTTGTTATTCCCCCACCCCTCTTCCTGGCTTTTGGCAGAGGGAGATGCTGGCACTCGCACCTTGCGGGGCTCTCTCTCTCTCTCTCTCTCTCTCTCTCTCTCTCTCTCCAAGACTTCATATTGTCCCCCCTGAATAGGAGGCTCCGGCCAAAATGACACGGAGGGAAATGCAATGTGACAGCAGCAGCAGCAGCAGTGGGGGGAGGAAGGAGAAGGCAGGGGGAGGCTGGTGTTTATGGGGGTGGTGGTGAATGCATTGCAGAGATTTGAAGATTGTGAGCGAGTGGGGGGGGGGCCTTGGGTAGGAAGTTTCATCTGTTCGTGTGCTGGATGATGCAAAAAGTGTGAGTAAATTCCTGTTTATTTTATAAAGTTTATTCATAGTTTTAAAGAGTAAATACAAGATATAATTCATAGGATGAAAAGAGCCCTCTTTAAAATGCATACTTCACTATTCTACATAATACAATAACACATGATAGTATACATTTCCCTCAGACAAAATAAGTGCACTAATGGAATCAACCTTTTAAATGCAACTTTATAAAGAAAACATTCATCTATAAATTTGAGAAACAACGGTCGGATTGTGTGTGTGTGTGTGTGTGTGTGTGTGTGTATGTATGTATGTATGTGTTCTATGCGCATAGATATCCACTAACCATTAGTCCATTGGATTTCAAACTTGACAGATGTCTTGTTACGGGCACGTGTAAGAGTGGTGCCAAGTGCCAAAATATCTCATTAAATATCTATCGGTAAAAGAAGCACACATTAGCTTTTGCCAATCTAGCCGCTAGCCACTCCCCCTCTCACACTGCTCACTGACTGAGCAGACCAGAGACAGAAAGCTGCGGAGCTTTGGCAGCTACAATGTGAAATCCACAACAAGCCCACAAAAACGTGCACTGTAGCACTACTTTGAGGGAGGCAGTGGCTCAGTCCGTAGGGGACTTGGGTTGTGAACCGGAGGGTTGCCAGTTCAAGTACCCGTTCGGACCAAAGTACGGAGTGTGGATTGGTAGCTGGAGAGATTCTACTTCACCTCCTGGGTACTGCCAGGTGCTCTTGGGCAAGGCACCATATTCCCCCAACCGCTCAGGATGCTGGTCTAGCACTGGCAGCCCACAAACTGACATCTCTCCATTAGTACATGTGTGTGTATTTCAGGCCTGTGTGTAATGTGTAATAACAACAGAGTCTAAATTGTTATTTCCCCATAGGGGAGCAATAAAGAGTATAAATTATAAATGTTCCCAAACAATTGCTAACTGGACTCTCTTTGACTTAAAATAAACAAACACCATTTACAAGCACAGCACAAGACGCCACATGCAGTACGCTGTACAACCGGGGGGGATATATTGTTTGGTATACTGGATATACCAAACTTGCTTTTCTACACTTAACTGGAGCATGGCCTGATACAACTTTTGTCTGGAATAAGGTTGTCCAAAAAGAGGCATCACGCTTTTCCGTGTCTACATGAAGCTAACACTAAGCCAGATACTTTTTAGTATTAAGTTGCTGTGAGTTGTAGCCTACATTCACCACTTCTAAACAGAGGTAGAACATAAAATAGTCTCGGAGATTATTCCTTCACAGCATTGTGCAAAGTGAGAAAATCTCAGAGCTGAACCGGGCAGACACAGCACTCTTCACCAGACTAACCCAGGGTAAATTAATATTACCGCTAACTAAGTTAGCAGAATCAATTCCCCTAATTCACCGTTAACGGTCAAGCCACTAAACCTGTTTACAAATGAACACCTCTGCTGAAAGTTTAAATTCGTTAAGATCATAAGACACAAGACAACACTTTCTCTCTCTCTCTCTCTCTCTCTCTCTGCGAGCGTGCACACACACACACACACACACACAGTCCGGTTCTGGTGGTTGATGAATGCACATACCTGTGCTGATTAGCTCTTATAATGGGCCGGGTGGGTGTCTGATTAGTCCTACTCCACATTGTCATTGTGATATTTTTTGATTACCGTCTGAATCTGCTACGTTCTCTGTCAGTAAGTCAGTAGTAGGCTATACTGTGGAGTTGCATATTAAGTGGTGTGGGGACCTTTTGTAAGTAATTTCGGGGTTCATTTTGGTTTTAATGAATTGTACAAGCAGCATTATCACAGGCCAAGCAATCCCTGTTCCAAACAGGCACTTTGTCAACAGGTACTGCACTAGTTTTAAATAATTAAAGCCTGAATCAAGTCAGTTTTGTGGTTAATTCTCTAGTCCTTGATGCTCATACACACAGTCAAAGTACTTTTGATTTGCAAGTTACAATTCCAATAATTCTTAATTTTCACTTAATAGTGCCTCTTGTTTGTATCATTTATATACCATGGAAATGTTTGAATATTGATAACATTAATGATGAATCTTTGGAAAGTCCTTGCTGTAATCAAACTCAAACAGTTCCATAGAGTATATAAACATCCCCTCTTTCATATGTAGACACCGCTTAATGATGCAAGTCCCCGCTTGGCAATTTCTTTAAAAAACAAATTCAAACCAAAATAGCACATTTGCCATTTAAGTCTAGGTCTTCATGGGAAAAGACCTAGACTTAAACACAAATGTTCTATTGTACAGAAGTCCACACATGGTCTGTGTAGCTCGGTAGTCCACAGCTGGCAATATAGGAGGTTTGTGTGTGTGTGTGTGTTTCTGTGTGTGCGTGTTAGCTTAAAAATGTAGACTACATGAGGTTTTGCAAAAAAAACTTTCATTTCATATTTCAGACGGTCCAGTCTGCAGATGATGTTTTGTTTCTAGATCATGGAAAGGTGGAGTTGACGTTTTCAATAAAGCATGTACGCTCTGATGGCAAAAGAAAGAGAGCGGAGGAGGCCGGGTCGTCTTATTTCACACTAATGTTTTTTTAAATGGTGGAGCGGAGTATTTAGAAGTGAACCTGAAGCTGACCTCAGTCCACTATTTACTGCACTATTGATAATCCCTGCCTTTTTCCCCTCTGTTGCTCCCCCCTTTCGTGTGTGTCTATGTCACTTTCTATCCTCTGTGTTGATGTAATTATGATTGCATTTTTTTGCAGGGTTACAAATCCACCAGATAACACATCCGGTCACAGGTGAAAGCTCACAGAGAGTTGCTGGATAGAATGCATGGGAAGGATTAAGAAAGCTTTCTGAGGCTGACCATATTTCCTCGGGCCTGATGTGGAGCTTACACGTGTCGGGCACAAACTGGAATGATTTGCTAGTTTGCTCTCAGTGAGCCATGCAGGTCATACTGGAGGAATGCTTGTCTCTCCAAAGTGATAGGCAGGGTCAGCAAAAGTTGGATTTTTGTAATCACTAGCTTTGGTTTGAGATCTGTTCCCTGTCAAACCGGTTCCCTATCACACCATCCCCTATCACACCATTCCCTATCACGCCATTCCCTATCACGCCATCCCCTATCACACCATTCCCTATCACACCTGTTCCCTATCACACCATTCCCTATCACACCCTTCCCTATCAAACCTGTTCCCTATCACACCCTTCCCTATCACGCCATTCCCTATCACACCATTCCCTATCCCGCCGTTCCCTATCCCACCGTTCCCTGTCACACCCTTCCCTATCAAACCTGTTCCCTATCACGCCATTCCCTATCTCGCCATTCCCTATCACACCATTCCCTATCCCACCGTTCCCTATCCCACCGTTCCCTGTCACACCCTTCCCTATCACGCCATTCCCTATCACACTATTCCCTATCCCGCCGTTCCCTATCCCACCGTTCCCTGTCACACCCTTCCCTATCTCGCCATTCCCTATCACACCATCCCCTATCACACCATTCCCTATCACGCCATTCCCTATCATGCCATTCCCTATCACAACATTCTCTATCACACCATTCCCTATCACACCTGTTCCCTATCACACCCTTCCCTATCAAACCTGTTCCCTATCACGCCATTCCCTATCACGCCATTCCCTATCACACCATTCCCTATCCCGCCGTTCCCTATCGCACCGTTCCCTGTCACACCCTTCCCTATCTCGCCATTCCCTATCACACCATTCCCTATCCCGCCGTTCCCTATCTCACCGTTCCCTGTCACACCCTTCCCTATCTCGCCATTCCCTATCTCGCCATTCCCTATCACACCAATCCCGATCCTCAATACATCACACTGAGATGCACTAAACAGTGTGTTTGCGATTTGGTAGGAATCTTTGAATTATCAGTTTATTTAATTCACCTCCACTATAAAATACCCACAATGCACAGCTAATTGTGAGTGTACATAAGATGTACCCAACAATTTACTCCTGTATACCTCAATGCAACACTGACGTGTTTTCCCGGATGAGAAGAAAAAGCAGGAGCACCTGCAAAAACTGAAAGGAATTGTTTACAGTGTGTATATAAACACAGTATATTATATATATATATACACACACACACACACAGACACACACACACATACACACACACACTACCGGTCAAAAGTTTGGGGTCACTCACAAATTTCCATTGGACTCCATTATAGACAGAATCCCAGCTGAGATCAGTTGCCTTGTTTTTTTTAACCAGGGCAGCAGTTTCCAGATTTACATTATGTGCTTACATAATTGCAAAAGGGTTGTTTAATGTTTTCTTTGTTAGTTTTTTGAAATAATATCAGATTAGTAAACAAAATGAGCCTTTGGAACATTGGATGAATGGTTGCTGATAATGGGAAATGTAGATATTGCATTAAAGATCAGCCACCCACCCAGATCAGCTGGTATCCTGTCTATAATGGAGTGGAATGGAAATTTGTAAGTGACCCCAAACTTTTGAATGGTAGTATATATATATATATATATATATATATATATATATATATATATATACACACACACACACACACACACACACACACACACTTTTACTATTGTCTTTTTTTTTTGGGGACATATTTGACGTATTTTTGGTTTGATTTGTTTACACTCTAAGAAATATGTGTATTAACATTATGACAGTAGAAATTTAAACAGAAATTGTCCATAGAACGTGATTCACAGTTGTGTTTTTCTTTAGTTTACAGTTCGAGTTTGACTGAACTCATCTGTACAGTCCTCTGATCTTAACTATTAGTCAAAATAATTCATAATTTCTGCTTTTTTAATTCAAATATTAGGTATAATTCTATGTAAATGAGGGTAATTGACCATGCATGAATTCCAAAAAGTACTGTAAAACTAGTTATAATAAGGTAATGTTAGTGTAAACTAAAACAAAAGTTTGAAAAAGGTGACATATTTGTCTATTTTTGACCCGGGAGGACAACGCAAGGGTTAAAGAAGTCCACGTTGTTGCTTGACACTTTTTGAAGTTTTCCGAAATGTACCAACTGAGCATCTTTGTATCAGAGAATTTTCTATATTATGCAGACTGTTCTGTATTTTAATGCTAGCTAAACACATTATTCAGTTTAATTAATTACGGGACAAAGTCCAGGATATGATCTGCCAAAAGTTTTTTCAGTTTTTTACAGATTTTTAATTCCATATGTACATGATGCTGGGCCTCCTCCGTCACACATATAACCTGCACATCTACTGACGCAATCGTGTTTTCAGTGAGTGTCCAAAATCTCGTTTGGGTGTTCCCTATTTCTACCTTTTCAACCAATGTTCAAGGCACTTTCGCATTGAGGACCAGGTGTACTATCGCTTTTGCGGCCACTTCAGGTGTATTTGTGAAACAAATACACCTGTATGCGCGTTGGAGCATGGCGAGGTATGTACAGACAGGCAACACAGCGGAAGCCGAAAATTGCAAAATTGCTCTTTTCTGTGTCCTGCATATGGATTCATGGGAGGGTGAAAGGATAGAGGGAGTTTCCCATAAAGAGATGGGAGGGAAAGCGTAAAGTGCCCCTAATTATGTATTCCGTGTTGAAAAACCCTGTGATATCGCACCTCTATATTGTGGAGAACATTCTCTGCCTCTTAAAAGCAGGTGTTTCCTCGCAATATGCCTCCTGGTGAAATGGCAGCAAGATGAAGACAGGACAAGGAGACAACCTGAAAGGAATTCTGCCACATGGATCACACTTTTTAAGTTCAATTATAAAGCGTTACAGTTACTGGAAGAAATCAAAGATGACATTGAATCTCCGACTCAGCGTTCACATTCCATTTCAGCAGTTGTTAAATTCCTCGCTACATTACATACAGTAAAAACATACAATATTGGCATCAGGATCATTTCAAATCATAGCATCAGCAGTGGGAATATTGCAGTCTGCACTCAGCCGTATCATAACACTTAAGTACTTAACACTTTGCTACAGCACACATACATTCCCCACTTTGACAGTGCCCATTCAATTTACATGTGCGCAATTTATGGTATAATGAACGGAGAAAGGCCCTGATCACCCGATGAACTGGAAGTTTTGGTAAATACGGATGTATCACAGCGTGTGCTTTCTGCGGGTTGACCATGCCGCTGATAACGCTATATTTGCATATGTACGTACATCTGGCCCTGAGTGTGTTACTACCTTGGTCTGCACTCAGACCCATAGACAGTAATGCTCATTGTACACTCAGTCCTCTCACATTGGACTGCCTTCAAAGTCATATTGTCCCCGAGAGAAATTGCTGTGCAGCAGTTTCAATACACAGTGGGAAAGAGTGTGAATAAAGAGGGCAAATCTAAAAGAATAACATGGCAATAAGGTGCCAATCCAAAGATCTGGTGAACTGCATAGATCATTGAAAAATATTCAGGTTGATGGTTCAGATCAGTCTAGATGGGAAATAGAAATAAATGTAAATAGACATGTACATACAGGATCAGATCTGAAGGACCTGCACTGTACGAGTGTATAGGTTTAATACAGAAATAATAATAAAAATTGGATGTCGTCAAAGAGAGGCATTAATCCAGAGAGAAAAAAAGAGAGGGAGAGATTTGTAGAGAGATGAGAGAGAAATAACCAATCATTTCTCTTCACCTTGCTGCCCCTCTGAGGTATAGAAGGATTCACTTCCCTCTGCCATTGCACTGCTCTCGCTGACCCTGTGAAGAACGCTTGTTGTTAATGTACTTTTTCTATGTGTCCATATATCTGTTTCTATGTATCAGTCAATGTACTTGTCCGTGTGCATTAGTCTATGTAAAAAACGTTTCAGAATAAAAAAAAATTACATTTCACAAAAGACCCAGACCTCCACACTAGGGCAAGGATGATCTGCTTTTGTCACAACTGGATTTGGGTTATTTTTATTTATTGTCATTCTAAAGGTAATGTGGTTCGGTTTGGTTTGTTTTGAATATAGGGATTTCCATTACTTATTTAAAATTACTCTTAAATAACACACTTCTAGAGACGATACATCACAAGACATTTCTAAGAAGAATTACATCAGGTCAGTCAGTCTGACATTTATTTACTTTATAAAGATGCACATGACATGGATTTTTCGCTTTGTCGGCTTTTGCTCTGTTTTGCTGGACACAAATGTGATGTAGCCACCGTCAACGGTTACCGTGTAAACTGTAAAATAATCGATTTTCAAATCCTCGAAAAAAATATTACCATGGTTTTTCCCACTCCTACTCCACACCCTTCCTGTGTTGTCACTGAACATTACCAATAAACTCCTGCAGAATAGTTGCATGTGAGGGCCTTTTCACATCAACAGCCTTTAGTTCGGTTGAATAGAACTATTTGTTTGCCTTGCTGGTGCGGTTTGTTTGGACCGGTGGCCTTGATACTTCGTCAATTGAAATTGGAGTGGTTAGTTTGTGGTAATAACGTGATCCGTACTCGAATCGCACCAACTATACAAACTCCACCAGTCTGAGCTAATGTCTCTTGTACTCGTGTAGCTTAGCAGTCTTAGCTAATGTCTCCTGTAGTCAGGTGTGTTTAGCTGTCTGAGCTAATGTCTCTTTTACTCTGGTTTGTTTAGCATTATGTAATGCAGCAGAGCAGCAAACTGTAGCAGATTGCAGTGTTTCTATCACAGATATAGACTGTGGTCGAGCTCGCCGTCCGTCACTCGTCTCTCCGTAGTCAAACCAGCTGTCGGTAAAGTTGGAGACAGACGCCGGCAGAGCGAAGTCTTGGTGACCAGAGCAGACGTGGTAACATCTCTCTCATCTCTCTTTACTCTCTCGGTAAAAAATTTTAATGAAATGAGCTGCTTTGACCACTAGACCAAAACACAGGGCCACCTTCCTCTGTTTACTTTCTTGCTCCCACCCCCAGACATATCAACCAATAAGAGGACTGGATGTTCTTGCCTGATTTGTAATGAAACAATTTGTTACTCTTGGATTTTTCCAGGTGTGAAACCAAACCGACCAAAGGCGAATTGCTCCAAGTTTACTAACTTACTAACTCACACACTGATTTGGACCAAAGCAAACAAACTACAGGTGTAAAAAAAAAGCCTTACTGTCATTCACAGGAGACTGGTTGAACAAGGCAAAAGGCAAAGCTTAGACATCCCCGTTCTACTAGGGGGGCATCTCCAGTGGTCTCACGGTCTGATTCAATCACAATTATCCTGTCAATGATTCAAATCCATTCGATATCACAATGTATCGCAATGCGTCGCCTCCTCAATATTATTATATATTGCCGCACATCGACAAATTCAAGCAGTCAGATGTGTATGTATGAGCTCCCCTTTTTGTTGTATCTGCTCTTAAAAAAGTCACTTCCTGAACGTAGCGGAGTCTGAACACAGCAGACAACAGAGACAAATTACAAAAAGCAGTGAACTGGGCGCCTTGGTAGCTCAACTGGTAGAGAGGACGCCCATATAAATAGGTTTAATACTCAACGCAGTGCCCGCAGGTTTTTAACCAACCTGCGTCATTTTTAAGCATGTCTCTCTCTCTCTCTCTCTCTCTCTCTCTCTCTCTCTCTCCCCCTTCATGTCTTGAGCTGTCCTATACAAATAAAGGCCCAATCTGCCCTCCAAAAATCCTTAACAACTTCAGTAAGCAACAATTGATTGTGGTCTGTCATTGCATCGATGCACAATTGCTTACGTCCACATTGCGAGAGTTTTTTTCAACAGCCCTACACTTTCTACGCTGTTTACAAAGATGTATCAAGAAAAGGACGTCATTAGTTTGCATTGTTCGTTTTAATATGTGATGCCAACTTGATGATCATGATCACAAGTGTTGAGATGTGAACTGTAAAGTATTTTGTAGTGGGGTCAGGCCAAATACCAACAATATTTCAGCAGATGTCACTTCATTAATGAGAGGAAATTACTCAGGGACTGAGTTTTTTATTTCACATTCTACACACTGCAGTAATAAATTGCCTGAGGCAAATCCTTGGAGGCAAGATGCCCAGACACACACTCTATTTCCTGCTTACACAAGGGTTTACCCACAACAAAACTAATATTAGGGAGGAGAAAAAACAGGCTGGAATTGGGCTTATTAGCTTTTCAGAATTAAAAGTTCTTACAAGCAACATCTGTTTTCCCGGTGTTACCTGAGGGTCTGACTGTTTCAGGAAACAATTACTTCCATCCCATAATTAACATGAGAATTTAATGGAATATTAAGTACCTCAGCAAGTACAACGGAGCTCATTAGGAGTGAGTTGTTGTATAGTGTCTCTCAGCTTCAAGCTAAACTGACGATATTACTATGATTACTACTACTTACTATGAACATTATCTTCATATCCTTATCTGTAAAGCTTTGTTTGGATGTGTCACATAGCTGACCCTGTCTGCGGGGCTGTACTTTTTTTAATGTCTTAAATTTCTTTGGTATTTGGACTCGTAGTTGCTGTGGACTTGGCCATTGAACTCACCCAAAATTATAGTTGGTTATCGACCGAGTCCAGCACTTCATGCTTTTTTTCTCGAGGACGTACGACACACCGGCACGGTCCAACGATCTCTGATACTCAACTCCTACTCAAAAAGCGATTTTACAAAATTTCAATTCAGACACACAGTATTTAATCAAACATAACCTGAGACTTTGGAAAACTCATTTCAAGCACCAAAACTATTCCCAAAACACATTATAAAATAAGGTTTGTTTTCAAAAGAGATGTGAGGACTTTCAAAAAGCTAGCATCAACGTTTCAGCTATAGCACCAAATTTTCACTTAACCCATTTCTCTATCTAGATTTAGCGTCACTCTATGGGAAGCTAAGTTTGTTCTCAACATTTTGATGTAAAACACATGGGAGTTGTGCAAATACATTAAATAGGTATTTTGAAGAAGATTTGTGATTTAAACCTTAGACTGGGTAAACCCCGCCCACTCTGCCGACCAATGACAAACCGGCTTACCTACCTGGTGCGCTATTGGCGGGTTTAACACCAGGACGATAGAGACGTCTATTGAGCTTGGCTTGGTCTGGTAACAGCAATACTACTTAAATATATTTATTTAGAACAGCTCAATAGAGACAGAGATGGGAGAGAGGGGACCAAAGGACCTCGAGTTGGATACAAACCCAGTTCAATGGCGAGGACTTAGCCTACATGGGGCGGTTTCTCTGAGCTTAAGGCTGTCAGGTGAGCTAGAGGCTACCTATAGGCTTTTTTCCAAAGTAACTTCCTCGCTCACCCGGAAACTGAAGAGGACTTCGGTCTGTGTAAAGTGTCTAAAAATATAGATCAACATGAATCCAACATATTATCGAAAAAGGAAGTTTTTCCTCGCCACTGTCGCACTGTTGCTTGCTCTTGAGGGACCTACTAGAACTGTTGGGTCCTTGCAAATTATGTGGTCTAGTGTGGTCTAGACCTGCTCTATCTGTAAAGTGTCTCGTAATAACTATTGTTATTAATTGACACTATAAGTAAAATTGAATTGAAATTGAATATTATATTAAATGAAAACAACAAAACATGTAATTCACACATTGATAACAGTTAGTATGGCAGCCAGTCACAGATACAGTTAAACTCAAGGATTCATTAGGACAACCACGTGTATGTTTAACATAACAAGTTATGTATAAATTATACAAGGATATCTATGCATCTATTTCCATCGGTCTGACCCAGTCTGCCTGCTGCGTAAAGGAATAAACCTCTATATACAGTATGGGCGCTCTACCAACTGAACTATCCGGGCGCCCATTAAAAAGATACTCTTAAAATAGAATATATAATGTCTCTCACATCCCATAAATTATGAACAGCTAAGTAAGTGGTCTTGAAGAGGATACTTTTTTTTCTGTCTTGGTCTAAACTGGCTCTCATTTGGACTTGGTCTTGAATTGGACTCGTTTAGACCTGGTCTTGGACGTGTCTTGGACTCGGTAAAGGTGGACTTGACCACAGCCCTGGATTTCTGAAACGAGCACAATGCTACCACTAAACTAATCAGGGTTACTAATCTATCTAACTATGCTGCTTTCTGATATAATAATGTTGTAAAAATGCATCCTATTCTCAAACTTTGTCCCTGCGGGTCATCATGCCCACTGTAGCTACTGGAATTGGCAGGACATATGTGAATGTGTGTGTGTGGGGGGGGGTGCGAGTGTTGTATGTATATTCTACAACAAAGCAAAACCCAGGCATTTGTTACATTTACTTTTTTACATTTGTAATTACAGTATATGATAATTCATATTTCTATTGTTTTCCCAGTAACAATGACTGATTGATTATGTTTTCTAACGTTGACAACAAAAATGTTTGCTAGCTAATGGCTAACGTTAGCTATTGTGAAAGTTGTTGACCAGACCAAATAAACTAGAGCAGTGAAGTATTTTAGTCTAATGCTCCTCTTACCATACACTGACATTTTACCTTCTTCAGAGAAACTAAACCAACACCAGGTCACATGGTGGGTAGGTCAAGAGGTCAGAGAGTGTGGAGCATTTATATACAGTATATACTATATAGATGTAGATAGATATAACTAGTTAGATAGAGAGAGAGACAGTAGTTATGGGGCCTGTTAGGATGACCACTTAATTCTCATGTTTTAGTCAAAAAGGCTTGGTAAGAGACATTCCCAGGAATAACACAGAACCAGTGATTAGTTTGAGGGGTCCGGGACGGTTCAGACATCACAGGAAATGGAAACATTTCTGAGATCTGCTGTCCCAATTGATCTATATTAGTCGTTATAGTGTACTAACAAGAAATAATGCACAATGTGCACTGTGCAATATAATTAAACTGTGACTATTAAACTTAAAAAAAAGAGCAGCATTTTTTGTTGGAATTGTTTACCACCATCAACAAAACAGATTTATTTTCTTCTGTCTGAAAGAAGCTTTTTACTATTTCCTTTGTAAAGAATGCATTCATGCATCTCCATCAACAGCACACACAAATAGCGGGTCAGTCTGCATACTGAAATTTTTGAACTCTTTATTATGTCACTTGTCCAGTGTGAACACATTGCATACTCCTGACAGAGCCGACAGGCAGTTCTAAAGGTCAGGAACATAGACATTCTCAGACATTCGCAAACACAAAGCCAAGGGGGCCTGGGCATGTGGAGCATTTACAGCAAATACACAGAGCCGCCCTGGGTAACTGTACTGTAGCTAAACACAGCATGAATGTGCCTGCTTAGACCTTTCTCCACAGCGCTGTGAAGGAAGGTCTGACTAGTCCACACAGCATTCTGGAATGGGAGAAAAACATGGTAAATTGGCATTTTGTTTGCTCATATGCAAAGGTTCGGTCCTTGACGCAGCGGCTCACGGTTTGAGTCTGACCTGCGGCCATTTGCTGCCTGTCTTCTTTTTTTCTCCAGCTTTCCTGTCTATTAAAGGCTAAAATGCCTAGAAGAGTTAATCTCAGCAGCCATTAAGAGTGTGACCAGCATTTGCAAACCTGTGCTGATATATAACGGTCTCTTTGTGCCACTAAATACTACTAATTGCACCTCCAGTGGTGATTTTACTCCCTCATATTAAATGAAACAAGCCGATAGCTCTTTGTTTGATGCACACTGTAATTTGTAGTGTGACTGAGACTCACCTGTTTTCCTTTCAACACAGCAGGTCACCCGGGGTCAGAGTTTAGAGTCCAGGCATGAAATCTATGGGCTTCCCAGGGCTGTAAATTCACTCTCACACACATCCAGTTATCTCAAAGGCCAACCATTTAGACCCTCAGGTGTCGTAAATCTTGCTCTCTGGCTCCCTTGACAAGCCAGACACCAGGATTACAATTCCACATCTATTGCTCACACTAAAGCCCCTAATTCCCTGTTACACAAAGCAGAAACAACCCTCCCTCGCAAGTGCTCCAAAAAGTCAAGAGATGGGGGAAAAAAAGTACTTTGGAAAGTATTTTGTGAAGGAGCCAACAGCCTGCAGTGACTTTGCGGTGCTTTGATGATGAATAGTAGCTGCTGCCGCTCAGCTTCACGCATCATCCCAGTGAATCCGACTCACTCCTCCTGATGTGCCAATTAACACTGTTAATTACCAGCAATTAGCCCAGCCGCACACCTGACACACAACACGCAAGCTGTAAAACGCCTTGCTCGCTTCGCTGCCAGTGTGTAATTTGACATTTATTTAACTTCTTTACTCCATTTTATTGATTTGCTTGCTTCTTCTCTCATTTTTTTAATGGATTCATATTTTGCATTTGTGTGAACGTTTATTTGGTTTTGTATCATTGGCCCATTTTTTCACGTTTCCCATGTCCAACCATTTTTCATTAGCAGGCTTATTTCATGCGTAAAACTGTAGTTAGAGAAAAGGGAAGGCAGTTTTTTTAATCCAGTCGCTCAGTTATTTTTTTCATTTTCAATCAATGCTCACAACATAAAATCAAAAGGGCTCATGGCCAAGTGAAGAGTTCTTACATTAGTTTAAACAGGTCTTTAAGATGCAGTAGGTAAGACTTATAAAACTAACTTTTTTGTCATATTTGCTGAAACTGAACCTATGTCCGAGTAGAACTACATGAAGCAGATAATGTAAAAAAATCTCCTCTAGCACCACCTACAGCCTGTAGTGTGATTTGTAAAAAATCCACCGCTCCCTGTTCAGATGCATCAATCAGGGAGGGGGGGGGGCTTACTGCATGTCAATCACTGCTCATGTACATGCAATTTCATAACGTCCTCCCCTCCCCCGCACATGAGCTGCACATAGGTTCCCCCCCCCCCCCCCCCCCCCCCCCCCCCCCCCCCCCCCCCCCCCCCGCTCTATCGTGCACAGCTCTCCCGTGTAGGGGGGCGGGGCTTACAAGACTGCTTTGGGCTTTAGCAGAAAGGTAGGAGGCCCTTAGAAGACCTGCGGTCTCTGAAATTTTCCTACATGTACATGCAACACTACCTCTAATACTCATTTATTTTTAACCCATGGTGTTGTAGTTCTTTCTGTAGCTACTCCACACTTATTTTTTCTGTATTATATCTACAAACCCGACCAACATGCTTCTTATATTGCAGCCAATCAGCTCTCGTGTCATTGGCGCAAATCTCCTTCGGATTACACCACGGACATAAAACAGATTTTTATTCTTCAGCTATGGGGAAGTTAAAGTTAAACGATACTTGGCTTGAACAAAAAAACTAATTTTGGGGCTGAGTTGATATTGTGATAATGGTCTTAAATGTCATTCACAATGGTCCTAAAAGGTCTGAAAAAGTCTTAAAATTGACTTGGTGAAACCTTCAGGAACTCCGAGTACTCTTTAACAACATCAATCTAATTCCGCTTTTTCTTACGAGCGAGACTCATCATTTAACACAGGTGGCTTTAGGTTGATTTAGGCCTTTGGATAATTGACAAAGATGTTTTTTGACTGTTGTTAAAAGTGTTCCCTTGGTGGTGGTGGGACAAAATATTACCTGCTTACTGTACTTCAGCAGCTCTCATGGATTAATTTAAAGAAGGTGAACTAATAATAGTCTTTTATTTCCAGTGGTATTGACGCCTAGAAATGTTGTTTAGTCAATTATTGTCCTTCATCTCATAGTGTTGCTCAAAGCAGATGGTAACTCTTAGACTGAAACAAACACATTAGCACATATCCAGTGCCAATAGTGTTTTTTGTTGTTGTCCTTTCTTCCATGTTCTAGGCATCACTTTTTAAAAGCATCCGGTGCATACACGTGTGCGTGCTTACAATTTCTTTATATCACCTCACTAAAGCAATATCTAACAAGAGAAAAAAAAAGGATCATCTGAACTTGACTTTCAGAGTTTGGATTAAAATCTGATTCATGCACATAAACTCTAAAATGTTTAAACAACTACTCCCTGACTGCACCTGTAAGATGACAGTTACTGACACAGTAACTTATGCACACATTAGAGCTGCAGCCACACACTCATTGATAGTTAGAGAAAGAGATTTTTTATTCAGAAGGTAGCAGAGGTTGCTAGGAAACCATTGTTGAATGGCATGCATCGTTAGCGTGTTAGCGCTGGCTGCCTTGCCTCTAGGTATGGCTGGGATTTCAGATTTTGCCGGCGAGGTGAAAGCGGCTGAGAAGATAAGGCTGTAGAAAGCGATGCTCAGTGCTTGGGAAAAGCAGGGATCAAGCTGAAGGGCGAAAACAGTCGGTGAGTTTGATCCTATTCTGCCTGTCCACATGTGTTGTTTTTTCCCTCCACTTCTTCTTTCAGCTTCATACGAATGTCTGTGTCCGCCTTCCTTCACTAAAGCCGAGGAAATAATTAGACAGACCTCAGGGGATTTGGGAAAGTGTAAAGAATAAATCGTTGGTTTTGGAGCAATATTGAAGAGGTGGATCATGTTTGCCAAGATGCGTGCACACACACACACACACACACACAGATTGGAAAGACACAGAGCAGCTACTAAAACGTTTAAAAGGTTTTAGAATGGTTGAGCAAATTGTTAAACATATAGATAATCTGTTTATTTTACCACAAAAAGCCATTGCCATGAACACTACACAATACCTGCAGTTTCTACAAACAACCGTTATGTTTCCATCCACGCGTTCTTATCCGAATTAAGTGATATTGAATAAAAAATGCCTTTTGGAAGCAATACAATTCGATGGAATTTCATGAATATCATCTCAAAAGAAATATGTTCGGTCTCATAGGATTTTATCTTGATTTATATACGGCTTGTGTGATACACGCTGATGGACACATTATATGCCAAATAAATAGTAAATTGTGATTAAGTTTTAGTTCATTTTATGGTTGCAACCCGTCACAACATGAAGAAGAAGAAGAAGTTTTAGTTCATTTCCGCCCAGTATTTCTGCTCGGTCTGCACACATGGCAGGTGTCAACAAAGACAGATGGTAGTGGACAGACGAGGAGACGAGAGACTTTCTGAATTTAATTTGTAAGGGACTTGCAAAGGAAATGGCCAACAAAGGTTAGAGATAAGCAGTTAGACGTCCTGCAGGGAAAATAGAAGACGCTCAGACTATAATACATGTCTCAAGAAAGAGTTGTCTCGCAGCGGTGCCGGAGGGACAATAAAAGACAAGTTACATCTGCATCATCATAGGAATGTGTTGATAGCATCGTTGTTTTCTTATTATAGCTTGATATGTCGCTATCAACTGGCACAGAAGCACTACAATTTATCAAATATTTCACCATTTGTTTGTAGACAAACTTTCGTCTAGAAAAAACTTTGTTCGCAAATGTTAGCTTGAATGTTGTGCGATTCAGTGCAAAAATGAATGGAAACACCTTAAAAGGTCTGAAATCAATTTGATATACCAATTAGATCGCAAAACTAGAAACAATTGATTGACAAGTGGATGGAAACTTAGCTAATGTTTCATTTTTCTCCAACCTTTTTAACTAACTAGCCCCAGAAAACTTTTTAAAGTACTTGTGGTATTAGTACTTGAAGGTTAAATACACTTAATCTGTGTGTGAGTGTGGTGTTTTGCCTTCAGGTTTAGTGAATCGACCCCCTACCGGCCCTTCCTGTTTTTGGTCAAAGTGCATCTTGAACTACAATAAATTTGAAGTCGCACCATTTAGTTGTCAGCCTTATTTTTGCTGAATGGACTCACTCCTTTTATCTGCTGCAATCCTTCTTTTGTTAAGCCTTCAAAAGCATTGTCTGTAAGTACTAGTTTAACACAGATCATGGAACAATATCTGGGCTTTATTTTTGAAAATCAGTAAATTGTAGTACTAACCACATGTATTAGCTTAACTACTTGCCATGTAGACTGCACGCTTAAATTAATATACAACCATTGCATAGTAGCTATGTAGAGTTTAAATTACAGTGTATATTTTGTGCATCTTGCGTATTGTATAATTTTGTTTACGTTCTACAGTTTCACTCCTATTCATACTTTATGTGACGGTGAGGCCAAATAAATCACCAGGACCTTGGACACTATATCCTGACTCCCGTATTCTTTTTAATGGAGTTTGGCTTACTTCTGAATTGTGTAGACGTACACACACAAGGAGAGAAGCACAGTGGTTTCATCACATTTAATTGACAGTGAATGAACAAAACCACTGACTGTCCTCAGACTCTGATTCAAATGCTGTTAAAATCTGAACAGTGTACAGTGCTTGACATCACATGAGCCCCACCCACTGCCAACGCCGAACCAATGAGAAGAGGTCACAGAAATCTCTGTCTTTCTATGTATTAACATACTGAAATCATACACATAAAATAATGGAAGAAGCTTACTTGCCTGAAAAGTGAAGCCAATGCTGAAGTGCCTTAAACATGCGATATATCTTATTTCCAGCATTGGTTGACTCCACTGGTTGCAAAAAGAAGTCTGATTGTATTGAAGTCTATGAGAACATGACCTTGCTTCTCACTTGGTTTATTATTTAAATAAACATTTTCATAATGAGTGTATGTAAATGGACTGTATTTATATAGCACCCTTCAACTCTTAATGACTACTCAAAGCGCTTTAACATAGTACAGTAACCATTCCACTCACACACATTAATCCACTGTGGACCAGGCTCCTGTACAATGTGCCACCTGCTTTCTTTTTCAAGTTGCCTTCACACACATTTACACTCTGATGGCGCAGCATCGGGAGCAGTTTGGGGTTCAGTGTCTTGCCCATGGACACTTTGACATGGGATTGCAGGGATCAAACCACCAACGTTTTGGTAGGGGACCGCTCTAGCACTGAGCCACAGACACCCCAATCCCACCTCAATCACTAGTTTTCTTCTTTGATGCAGCAGGATGTTCGTTAAGTAAGTGATGGTCCCATTTATTTAAACTAGATGATAAAGCAGCGGATGCTTTAGGACCTGTCAATCAGGACAGAGGCTTAGCGATGCTAACCATGCTAACATTTGGGACATTAAAATAACCCTCAACTTGTTTTTGGGTGTTTTCTATGATTTCAACTTAAAAACATGCTTACGTTTCAATTTGGGTTCTAATCTGCAGCATGAAATGACCAACTTCTCTGGTAACTACCAACGTTATACTTCCCAACCGCACTCCTGCTCTTCCTCTGACAGATTAGATAGAGAGTCAGCCAAAGGCGGGAGTCTAGCACAACCACCTCCGACTGTCCAAAACCACTTTTCTGTTGACCCTTTCCTTCACGTTGGTTGCAGGTGGTAGCATCAGCGTCTGCCGCATTTTAAACCTGTTCCAAGCCCGTTCAAATTGTTTGTGTTGGTCCTCTGTCCCTAACAGACAATCACAAAACTCTCACTTGATGTACTAAAATTGAATTATATACAGTATGTACATACTTTTTAGGGGGCTGAGATAAAATTTAGGGGGGCTTAAGCCCCCAGACATTCCTGCATGGGAGAAATACGTGTTCTTGTTTATTGGTATTTCTTTAAACCGATTGCAATCGTAATGGGCAGACCTAAAGACAATTCCTCTGCAAAATAGCCCCGGGAAGGGACTTGATTTTTTTGAAACGTGTACTAAATGGTAAAACGTTGTCGACATAGACTGTTGTGTCACGGAGTAACGTCCGTAAAACTCGGTTGATATCACACGGTACACAAACTCCAGTCTCCTGAGTCTAAAGTCCTTTGTTTGTTTGAGCCATCCGCACAACCCCAATCTGCAGCCCTCATGCAGATTTTGTGCGTCTTTGTCCCCTTGCTTCCTTGTTTGCACTCGCAATATTTTCTACGGCCACAAACGCTCACTGCTTAACAAGAAAATGTAAACATCAGCCATTGTGAGCTTGTTGTGAGCCTATATGGTCATTTTTCTGGGTGAGGAAGGTCTGCCAGAACAGGCCAGCAAAGCTGACAAATACACAGTTCTATTTCGTATAGGCTTCGCCCTCTAAGGGCTACGCTATTGGGTTTATCCCTTCGCGCATGCGCAGTCGTGAAGATTTTCTTTCCCGCCCTTGCGTCCAGCTCGGGCCTCAACTACGTCCGCATTTACTGCATAAATACAGAGCGGACCCGTTGTTCGACTCCCACTTTTTCTTCAACTTCGCAGTATGAAGTCAAGCTCAAGACCTTCCGCCGGTGCCCGCGTCTGCCCCTCCTGCCGGACCGGCTACATCCTTCCGCCGGACCTCCATCCCCGTTGCGAGGCCTGCCTGGGTGCCGTTCACGCCGGCCAGGCTCTTACCCGCCATGCCTCCTGCTAGTTCTGCGCCCGCCTGTCATCTAAAGAGCTAACTCGACGGGCGGAAGCTTTTCTGGTTTGCCAGGCTAGCGGGGACGGAGACGGCAGCTGGGCAGACAGACAGGAATCCGGCGGCGCCTTGGAACCGCTGGCGGACGGCGTTTTCGACGAGCATGAGTCCGCTGACTCCGCTCTCTCCGACAGCGCATCCATCACCGGTTTTCCCTCCCCCCCTCTGGGAGGATCCCCCTCCTCCCCCTTGGGAGGACTGGGCCTTGAGACGGCGATTGACGCTTTCCCGCTGGAGCTCTCCCCGTCTCCCGAACGGCCCGGGGCACCACCCGAGCGGCCTTCCCCTTTGCCCCACCCGGCTCCGGCTTCCACCGCTAAGGCTCTCTTCGCCGACCTGCCAGAGATCATCAGGAAGGCGGCGGAGCTGAGAGGCATAGCGCTCCCGGCGGAGCTGCCAGCCCCCGCTCGCGGCCTTTTGAGCGGTGATGTTTACGCCCAGGAGCCGCCGTCTTCACGGGCCCCACTCTGGTCGCGCTTTGCGGAGCTTCGGCCTTTTGTGGAGGAGGCTTTCTCCCAGCCGGGGAAACTGAAGGCTCCCGTCTCTCGCTATGCCCCGTTTACTCGGGTTCAGGGCGATACAGACGCGGGTTTTCCTTCAGTCCCTCCCCTGGAGGGGAGCCTGGCGTCCATTTTGCTTCCGAAAGCTACTTTCTTCGGCCACCGGAAGCCCACGCCTCCCTCTCCACAGGATCAAGTGTACGCCCAAGTCACTGACCGGGCCCACCAATGTGCCGCCCAGGGACTGGCGGCACAAAACAACATTGCCTTACTGGCCTCCGCCGTCTCCGCGATGGCCACTACTCCCAGCGCCCTTCCCTCGGAGCTTGCCACGGAGATTGGTAAAGCTATGACCGCCATCCTTACCCTGACCACAGCGTCCACGGTGGCACTG
>NC_048416.1:9820806-9822284 GCF_013103735.1 Etheostoma cragini | reverse complement strand
GCCTCCCCGTCACCACTGGTGTAAAGTGTTTCAACACCTTCAACACCGTGGACAGCTCCAGGCAGTTTATGTGAGGGACCTGGCATATTTCCCCAGTATGCCAGGTCTGATTTTAGGGAGTGAGGGATGGACAGCATTCGCCATCTGTGGCGAATGGGATCGAGCCGCTGGCGGTGAAACCACCTCTGGATTTTTCTCATGTGGAGGAGACCCAGGGGGACCACTGTGTGTGCCGGGGACATCATGCCCAATAGCCGCATAACTGACAGCGCTGACACTGTCGTGCGGCCTGAAGCGGGACAACAGAGAAGTCAGGGCTTCCCGTCTCGGTGCTGACAGCCTGGCTCTCATGCTGATCGAGTTCATGTCTACGCCCAGATAGACTATCGATTGTGCGGGGACAAGGGCGCTCTTCTTCCAATTCATGGCAAACCCCAGCGTTTGCAGGTGCTGCAGAACCTCCATAGTGTGCAGCGGCGCCTGCTCCCGAGGAGGCTAGAATGAGCAGATTGTCCAATTAAAAGAGGACTCTGATGCCCCTCTCCCGTAGCGGCTGGAGCGCCGTTTCCATGCACTTGGAAAAGGTGCGGGGGGCTAGTGAGTAACCGAACGGCAGGTGTTTGAACTGGAAACGGGCCCCTTGGAAGGAGAAGCGCAGGAATTTCCTGTGCCTGGGAATGATTTGGATGTGAAAGTAAGCGTCTTTCAGATCCACGGATGTAAACCATTCGTTGTGGCGCACACATTCCAACAAGTGTCTGATGGTGAGCATGTGGAAGGGGCGCTCCATGACATATCGATTGAATTTTGACAGGTCGAGGATGGGACGCAGTCCTCCTGACTTCTTCGGGGTGAGAAAATAGCGAGAGTAAAAAACCCTCATTTTCCTCCCCTGGAGGGACGCGGGAAATAGCTCCGCTCGTCAGCAACCCTTCTAGCTCTGACGTCATTGCGTCTGACTCTGTCAGGGATGACACCGTCGTCTCCAACACACCCGCGAATGGGGGCAGGGGGGAGGCGAACTGAAGTGTGTAACCCCGTGTTATCAGCTTTGACATCCACACGTCCAGGTGTGTCAAGCCAGTCTATGCTGCGCTGCGCTCTGACAGCGGGCGAGCACATGTCTGAGTGTTGTTCACTGACATGGCCAGCAGGGAGCGCAGAGCCCATTTCGCCGCTGGGCGAGACGAGTGACCGCGTCGCCCAGCCCATGGTAGGGCTTTTTCAAAAGGGCAGGGGCCGGTCGCTGCCGTGTGGGGCGGGAGCGGTCACTGGGTTAGCCCGGCCCCCGCCCCGCCGGCATTGCCGTGGGTCGGTGGGTGGACAAGCGTCGTCGTCCACCATAGGTGGACGCTCATTTCAGCTGCATGCGCAGCGGGGGCGCAATGGTGACCCGATCAAGGCAACGGCCTGGTGTGTGCTTGTGTGGGGAACGACTGTCATAACAGCGCTCTGTTTAGAGCAAACAGGGGCTGTTT
>NC_048416.1:9819154-9820706 GCF_013103735.1 Etheostoma cragini | reverse complement strand
ACACTTAAGTGTGACAAACATGCAAAGGAACAGGAAATGAGGAAGGGGGCAAACACTTTTTCACACCACTGTACATCACATTATGAAATTTTACTTGCACTTTAGAGCAATCATACAATATACAGTCTAGCTCAATTCATGATATAACTTTGACATTTAATGTCAAGGCAACTGGTTTTACGTATTTGTGTTTCATTTGGAAATACAGATAAGGGTATGTATGAAACGTTATCAACTCCCAAAAGAGCTTTAATTTACGTGACTTTTTCATATAGAGTATGCTCCATGGAAAGATGACTTACAGAGATAGCAAAATACTGGAAGAAACTGGATTGTTACGCTGAGGAAATAAAACAAAACAGGTTAAAAAGACCATTGAACAGGGTCTGTTTCATTTTAGTTTGAAGTATAACAGTGGTATGCATAAATGTCTGTGTAATAAATATACCGTTAGTTACTGTGGTAACTCCAGATTCTATTAGTATAGGCGTAGCCCTCTAAACGCTATTGGGTTTATCCCTTCGCGCATGCGCAGTTGTGAAGATTTTCTTTCCCGCCCTAGCGTCCAGCTCGGGCCTCAACTACGTCCGCATTTACTGCATAAATACAGAGCGGACCCGTTGTTCGACTCCCAAAAACATCAGCTTTCTCTTCAACTAATGTTCTAGGAGCAGGTGGCACGGACCTTAGAGGGCTACGCCTATACTAATAGAATCTGGAGTTACCACAGTAACTAACGTTCTATTTCGTATAGGCTTCGCCCTCTAAGGGCTATGCTATTGGGTTAGGGCGAAGCTGATGTAGTCAATGCCACCTGCGGTACAAGGTCCACAAGCCGAACATACACCAGATTGCCCCAGCAACAATGTACAGGTGTTAGTCAGAGTAATTCTTCTGACAAACCCTGCCTAGCTATTACCCGAGCTATAAGCCTGGGTAATAGCCTCGCACAGCCAGCGAGACAGGCGCTGCTTTGAGAGAGCTGATCCCTGGGAGTGTTCTCTATAATGCACAAACAGCTGCTGAGTTTTCCTGATATTTGCCGTGCGTAAAATGTATTGAGACAGAGCACGCACCGGACACCACCGGTGGGAAGCCTCCTCCGCACCGTTAGCGTGAGGTGAAAAAAAAAAAAAAAAAAAAAAAAACCTTGAGGGAAAACACCCTCGACCAAAAAGAACTAGCTAAAGTCTTCGGTGTGAAGGAGGGGTTGGCCTGCAAGGTGGCTGCGCTCCCATCCCCTCTATTGGAGAGGCAGGACGGAGAAACTGACAGTGCACATAAATCACTCACTCTTTTGGCTGACGTTAGGGCGAGGAGAAGTGCTGTCTTAAGCGACAGCATTCTGAGCGAAGCCTGTGCCAAAGGCTCAAAGGGGGGTTTCCACAGAGCCCGGAGCACCAGAGTTAGGTCCCATTGGGGGGCGTGTGGGCGAACAGCCGGTTTTTGACGCCCAACCCCCTTCAGGAAACGTTTCACCAGGGGATGCGCAAAAACTGTCCTCTCACCGAAACCTTCGTGACAGGATGAGATGGCTGCTGCATATGCTTTG
>NC_048416.1:9793842-9819054 GCF_013103735.1 Etheostoma cragini | reverse complement strand
TCACACAGGGCTATGATGGTTTGGATTTTTTTTCACCTTTAATAATAAACACCTTCATTTACAAATTGCATTTTGTGTGACAAACATGCAAAGGAACAGGAAATGAGGAAGGGGGCAAACACTTTTTCACACCACTGTATTGACTCCGGCAATAATTGAGGTTATTAAATTACCATCCAATTTCCCCTTAATTACATCAAAACAGATCATGTGAATGGGGGAAGTCATGGATTACTACAGCAGGCTTCTGCACTTCTATACAGACAGTAAAGGTCACAGTAATTACTGATCACGCAGATACAAGGGGAGTCAGCACATGATGGACTAAGGATATTAACATCATATGACGATGGTTATGATTGCTAAATTCAGGGTAAAAAAAAGGACTACTTTTCACATGGACCAGCCAAGGCGAATTTTCAGATTTAGATGTGAAAAAAACAAGACTGTGCCCACATCAAGATTCAGACTCTGTAACATACTCGCACACAGAGAGAGGGAGAGAGTTTGGCACAACACAATATCCCATTTCATGGCTTGGCTGGGAAAAGCCTCAAAAATAGGCAATGTGTGAAAACTCAGCCTTTTCCACCTCACAAGCGTATCTGCTTGTGCATGTACTCTGAAATGTTTAACACCCCATGCAACAATGTAAATTGGACACCCCTTGGAGGTGGCAGAGGCAGGGAGAGAATGTGGAGCGAGGGATTTGAAGTGTGTGTGTGACATAGAGGATGGGGTCAGGGATAGAGAACAGCAGGGTATTAACATAGCAAAGGCAGTGACTGTAGTTGCAGTAAACAGTTTCTCTGTCTCCCTCAAGCCCTGTGGAGAAACCCCCGCGATTGTCAGTTTCCTTTTTTTTTCCCGCAGACACCTCCTAATTGAGAGCCCTTTTTGTTAGGTTGAGGCCTGGCCAATCGGGAAGTGGCAACAGAATGTGAGCTTTCCTCCAAGGGGGCATCCAAGCACCCTGAGGAGCCCCTCTGACAAGCCTGTAAGCCTCTCAGACCCGGGCTGTCTGGATATACCAATTACCACTTCTACTGTCTGGCCCTCTCCCTCCATTTATCCTCTTCATTCTATCCTCTCACTTTTTCTCCTGTTCTTTGCTTCACCTCTATTTCTACATATACCCGCTTCCTGATTCTCCCTTTCACTCCTGATCCACTTTCGTTCTCTATCTCCCTCCATATCCTCTCAATTTTCTTCCTCATTTTCTCTCATTGCCTTTGTTGTTTTCCCCCCACAGCTATCCGCCTGTGGTTGTGAGAGGTGGTGGAGCCCCATCTGCACCCCATTAGGCTTGGAGACAGGGGTTTTTGTGGCAACACTAGGTGGGGACGGGTATGGCCATGACCTTTGTCAGTAGAGATTAAGGGGACAGAGCGATGTAAACAGCTCCTGAAAAGAGAATGACTCCACTTAGCCTACTTCAGCACCTGTGATAAAGCACTTTTGAGTCAAGCCGGGACATTGGCTTTTATCAAAATCAAAAGAGTGGAGATTCATCTCGGAGCTTCTCCAACAGCCAGAGGAATCAGTCGGGTGTAGTGTGGGAGGATTTTACTCAGCAGCTTCAGGTTGGGCAGACTGTTAAAGCTGCCATGAAACCTGCCTCAGTCCGCCGTAAAAGAAATACATCTACTAGGAGTTTTAAAAAAAATTGGCAAAAAATAAGGCTAATTTACAGTATAATGGCCTAACATACTCTAATTTGTTTGGCGTGTTACTTTTTAATTTATCTTTTAAGTAAGATTGATCACGCCGCACACTGATATGCTGTGCATGCTGATTATTTGTTGGACAACTTAACAAATCAATGAACACTTCACAAACTGTTTATTAAAAGCTGAAATTACACTTTATCGGGCTCAGAGAGTCATTCACTGGCAAGGTTGTCAACGTGGCTTAGAGAATACTTGATGATTATTTGTTCCTGTAAATTTAATGTCAGAGAAGGACACATCTTGTTTTTTTTGCCATGAGCCTAGCATGTGTGTGCTGAGCAGTGGTGGAAAGAAAGGAAGATAAAATCGGAGGGCAGGTAAGAGGAAAGGAGAGGGGAACAAAGGACAGAAAGGAATATTGAAAGAAATATTCCACCCAGACTTTGGTTTCAAGGCCAAAACTGATATTGTATGTTGAAGTTAAGATCCTCACTACTAAAATAATAAAATCCAGCCATTTTTCTTTCTTTTTTTTATCAGAAACATAATTCAAATTCTGAAGCCCTGCTGGGAGCATCAAGAGGCAATTTTTTTCAGAAACCATTTTTTTGTTAGATGAAACAAATGATGGTAATGATTTTGATTTTCTCAAAGCCTTACCATTACAGTCAAAAGTAATGTTCCAGATGTCCACACGAAAGATGGATTTACTAAATTCCATGTTTTTTGTCATGGACCAGATTTAGAAGGGTGCTAAATCTGAGATGCATGAATGTGATCAGTGAAGGAAATAACAATGACAGGTAGTGTCATGTTGTTTATTATCTTTGGAACAATTAATGGTCATTTTAAGATCTGTCCCACTGGATCTGCAAAAAACATGACGCTTCAGCCTCTGGACAAATAATCTGCAATCCAGCCACTAAATACCTAAATATGAATGAATTCCTGACTGGTAGTGCTAGACTTTTGAGCCTTCACCATTGGCTTCGGGACACTTGCAGGGAAAACAACATGAGCTTTATTGACAATTCTGATATGTTCTTGTACAGACAGTTGCTCGCGTATGAGGGCAGATAATATCCACTACACAGTGACATACCGTTGCCGGGTCCGTCATCAATGTCTACCTCCTTCTAAATCCTGCTCACTTACAGTGGAATCTATGAGTTCAATGAAGCAAGCCCCCACCCTGCTGTTCCAACAACACATAGAATCGACTACATTGAGCATAATGGCTAAATCTGTTGAATCTTTTATCTGTACCTACAACCTGAGAATGTACAAGCAGCTAGTTCTACTCCCATATGTAAAATTGAACTAGCAATACTGAATATTGGCTCTCTAGAACAAGCCTTTTTTTAATCAAAGATCTTATTTGCTCACATAATCTTGATTTTTTAGCTTTTAACTGAGACATGGTTGGACCAAACCAACAATGCTCTTACCCTTATTGAATCAACCACTCCAAATTTATTTTTATAAGCACTTATTCAGTGTTAACAGTCATCTTTTGGAGATTTTACATCTTTTGAATATTCAAGCACAATCATTAAGTGTTCTCCTCAAATTAAAATTATATTACATTCCATTTACAGGTCCCCTAAACACTTAGCTAAGTTTTTTTTCTGGAAGAACTAGGTGAATTGTTGACAGCCATCTGTTTAGAGTTTGACTGTCTCATCAAATCAGGGGATTTTAATTTGCATGTAGATAATCCAGAAAACAATTATGCCAACAAACTACTCACACTAATTGACACATTTAACTTAACACAACATGTACACGGGCCAAGACATTCACATGGCCAGCCGTTGGAGGATTTGGGATTGTCTGGTCATTTCTGCATCTTCTTTGATGCATTTACAGTATGTCCCCACAAGTTCAGAACAGTTGGGTGATGGTAAGAAAGAGAATCATGAATGATCACACTGGTGTTCTCTTTAAACATGCCCTCTAATTGTAATTCTAAAATGGTCAACATTATGGATGATATTACTCAATATAAGCTTATAAGAATCGATGAGAAGCCAAAAGCTCCATGGAAACAGTCAAACTCCTAAAGAGAGTGTAGGAAGACTGAAAGAAAATGGTGTAAATCCAAACTACTTATCCATTTTCAAATACCCAAAGAGATGCTACGCAAATATACCTCTGAAACATGCAACTCAAGACAGTTTTTTTCCCAAGTTCATCAGCTAGAATAGGAACCATGCTTTTTTCAACAGTCAAAAAGTTAACTAATATCCATTCCCAATTAGGACCCAAGATTGTTTCCACGGGAAAGTGCAATGAGTTTGCATCTTTTTTCTAGGATAAAATTGATGAAATCAGAGTGAGTATATCATCTCAAACGCAAATTACTCAGAACCCTGAATCCCCAGCGACTAAAAGCGGAGCACATGAACTGAATTTGCCTTGGTTGACATTGAAACTCTTGGGGGGAAAAAATTGTACTAAACTTCAATTCTTTCACATGTGAATTAGATATTCTACCTACCAGCTTTGTTTAAATCTGTCAGTCACCTCATAACAACAGATCTGCTTGAAATCCTAAATGCATCATTACAGACTGGCACATTTCCCAGATCCCTGAAAACAGCTGCTGTAAAACCTTGCTGAAGAAAAATAACTTGGACTCCTCTACATTTAACAACTACAGGCTCATGTCCAATTTGCCGTTTGTAGGTAAAATTATTTAAAAAATTCTTTTTAACTCAGCTAACCACATTTTAACACTGAATAACTTGATGATTAACAGTCAGGTTTTCATGCTAATCACAGCACTGAAAAAGCTCTTGTCAAAGTTGTAAATGATAAACGCCTGAACACATTGGTACTAGTGTTGCTGGACCTTGTTTCAGCCTTTGCCACGGTCAATCACAGCATTTTACTCCACCAACTGGAAGACTGGGTTAGCTTATCAGGTGCTGTTATCAAAAGGTTGAAATCATCCTGCGTGAAAGGAGTTTTTTTTCTTGCCATAGGCAACTGTACCTCAGCACCTACTGTTCGTTCTTGACCTGTGGTGTCCCTCAAGGCTCTATTTTGTGTCCACTTCATTTTAACCTTTATATGCTCCCACTTGGACCAATTTTAAAGAATAATCTTATCTCCTATCATAGTTACGCTGACAACACCAAACTCTATCTAGCTTTGACACATAATGATTATTGCCATCTTGAATCTCTTAGTCACTATATTGAGCAAATATACCACTGGATTTCTCAGAACTTCCTACAACTAAACAAAGATCAAACTAAAGCAATATTTTTGGGTAAAAGGTTGAAAGAGATATAATTGCCACCATTCTTCAGCATTATACCATCTCAAAAATATTGAAAAACGTAGGGCTGTTAGGACATAAGATGACTTAGGGAAACTAATGCATGCCTTTATCTCCAGTAGGGTTGATTACTGCAATGGACGGTTCAAAGGCCTCCTAAAAAGACCTTTAAACAGCTTCAAATGATACAAAATGTAGCAGCCAAAGTTCTTACTAAAAGAAAAAGAACTGAGCACATAACCCCTGTTTTCAAATCCCTGCCCTGGCTCCCAGTAGGTTACAGAGTTGACTTTAAAGCACTGCTGCTTGTTTTCAAGTCGCATAATGGAATAAGGCCAAAGTATCTATTGTACGTGTTTCTGAAGTATGCACCACTCAGGTCTCTCAGATCAGAGCAGAAACCTCTTTTTAGAAAAACCCACTGTCCATACCAAACAGGGTGAAGCAGCACTCAGCCATTATGTGGTTCACCTCTGGAACCAACTTCCACTACTTAAAATTATTTTTTTTAAATCCAGACTTCAGTGAAGCATTATACATTTTTGTGGCAGACCGATGATTTTTACTATTCTTTCATTTATTTTATTTAATGCTTTTATCTTTTACTGTTGTATGCCTTAATATTCTGATGCTTTCAACTCTTACTATTTTTATGATCATGTACTGACCCTTGCTTTTGTTTTGTGTGAAGCACATTGTATTGCCACGGGTATGAAATATATAAACCTATCTAAGCTATATAAATGAACCTGCCTTGCCTTGCTTTAAAGTTAAAAGCTCAAGAGATTGAAAGCTAAAAGACAAACAAACAAAAAGGGTTCATCTTTTGAACAGCACGGATGGGCAGTAAAGTTCATAGCAAAATGTCATCATAGGACTTTTTGGTAAATGTGCTCCTCATGGAAATGTCACATAATCATAAAAATAATTAAGATTCATCCTTTTGGGATCATACATGACAACTTGTTTTATTTTGGCAACACATTTCACTGCAGGCCAAGCTTAGCCATAATTTAGTGTTACAAGATTGACTACTGTCGGAGGTGCTAGAGAAAATCTGAAGGTGTGTACAAAATGATGAAGGTGTGAAAATGATTGGACAATGTTAATGGTAATCTGCCTGTTAAATTGTCACAATTCATGTGTAAACTGTTTGCTGATAGTGGTGGTATACTTAAAGTAAGTGGATTACCAAAAACATAAAACTGATAATTTGGGGTCCTTGAATGTTCATGGTGAATTTCATGGAAAATTGACCAGCCTTAAGGGGAATTTTCAGTCTATATTCATCCAAATATTAAAACAATCTTGTCTGTTGTCATCAATATCTTGAACAGGACTAACATTGTGTGCAGACTAAGAAAACCTACCAAAATAGTGATAAGTGTACAGAGCACGTTCATGCTCCCCAGACGATAAGCCTCTATCCATTGTGGGCACTTAGTGCCACCATACAGGCCAAGTTGTCTACTCTGTATGTCAGATCAGTTGAGCCACTTCATTATGCCAAATGTGAAACTTGAGCTGCAGTCAGGAGTGCAAGATATAACATACCAATACACAAAAAGACAGCAATCCAAATACCAGATCCAAATGACAACAAAAGGTTTCTTATCTTATGTTCTAATATGCGTTCCTCCAGGCTCCTTATGGTTTCCCAGTGGCTAGATATGGCGATAGGTGTAAACCGAGCCCTTGGCATCCTGCTTTGCTTTAGAGAAAATGAAAGCTCCGATTGGCCAATCTGGAATATTGCTCCTTATGAGGTCATAAGGGGAAAGGTGATCTCCCCTTTCTCTGCTTTGCCTGTGCTGAGAATTTGACCCACCCATGAGAGAGACACATGGCTTTCAAATGAGCAGAGTGGCAGTTGGTCAAGGCCAAATACATTCTTTTAACACTTACCAGCAAATCCGAAGCAGGTATTTTGATGGGCACGGTAAAAGATGATTAATAATTAACTATACGGACAAAATTTGACATTTACGTCCCTTTTTCAGATTTTCTTTAACTTTTCAATAACACCACCTTACTTTCACTAGTTTTACAGTACATTTTGGAATTCATTATCTCACATGTATATAGAATTATACCACATATTTGAGTTTAAAAAGCAGAAAGTATGAATTTTTTGACTAATAGTTAAGATCAGAGGAACATACAGACTTTCTTCAGGAATGAAAGTGATCAATTGTATTTCAAAGAGCGTTGTATGGAATCCAATCCATTTTTTGTGGTAATTAGGTTCAAAAGAAAACCATATTTCAGATATAGACATCTTTTAAAGGGGTCAAGGACAGCAGGAGGGTTAATAAAGGCTGAATATTTATGTATAATATCCTTCAAAGGCCATCTCCCACCCCCACGCAGACGCCCCTCATTTCTCTCCTCCCTCACAGATAACCACAGCTTAGGTCAGTACTGTGATGTTGGAGGTGTGCCACAATCTGATATCCATTGCGCACCAATGACTTTTGAGTGCTTTGGTGTCCATTGGCTAAGCAGAAGGTGACAATTTGATTACATCAGATTAAATTGTCACCTTCTGCTCAGCCAACACTCAGCGGAACAGCAGCACAGTTACTCACGCTCACTGTGATGCAGACAGACAGGTGCTGCTCTCATCACGCATGATGATGATGATAGAGGTGGTGTTTGCACACTATTCACAACAGATGTATAGTGTCACATGAACAGAAGATTTATTATTTATAATAGCAAAACACAGTGGCGGTTCTAGGTCATTTCAAATGGAGGGTCCAGACTGGGGCCACATGCATTTTAGGGCATACGTTAAATCTATAGTGCGTAGTTTCTGCCGCTTCCATGATAAATTTTAAGTAATGACAAAAAAATCTGTTGGACACATGATCCAAGCCTTCGGAGAGCCCGCGCACCACCTTCCAGGTCCAGACGGACAGGGACCTGGAGGACAGGGATGATTAAAAAAAACTTTAAGCACAAGTGGTACATACCAGAGATATGGACTTGAGACTCAATGACTTGGACTTGAGTCACCATCTTGATAACTTGCGACTTTAAAAGTTAAATGACTGAGAGACTTAACGTACAACCATCCAAAATTCTGATTCCATGGACCCAGCACTGGAACTGTTTTTTTTTTTTTTTTTTTTAAGACTGAGCCTATAGAAAATGTGTATTTGGAAAACAATTTTTTTTTATGTGATGTGATATTTTGTGTGATGTTTTATTTAGCTGAATTACATACTGTTGTTCTATCCTATATATCCTTTATTTCGAAGGTGATTCTTAGTAGGATCTGCAGCATGAGCAAAATGTGTCATTGTCGGAATTATAATCTTTCATCATTTGCTAAATAATAATGAAAGAAATACTAATTGAAAACAGGAAATGCTTCAGCCAAAAGTGCCCTGCAGAAATCAAAACAAAAGGAGCTTAATATTACTGTATGTCAGAAACCCCATTTTTCCAATTAGCAAGTCACTACTTTCAGACAGGTGGCTGTTTGGAGATATTTTCTGGCTGCAGTAGTCAACATCTGGGAACATCAGGTGATGTGAAGGGAGAGTATGATTATAGCTACAGACTTTTTTCTAGATTTTTGTTGCAGTATAAGCAAATAAGGTGTGTCTGTCTCTCACACATTTGTTATAAAAATGTACCTTAATTGCACAGACAAACAGGCCTTTATTCAAAAGAGACGGATATTTGACACTATTTGTTCTTTAAGTCTATTTTCAGAATTTTGTTAGAAGCGTCTTTGTTTTCTGATCTGCTGCTGTTTCAGTTTGCCGCCTAACGCGTATTTATCTTCATGTTTACCGGTAGTCTTGATACATTTCCACAGCACTTATTCATCAGCACAACATTCATGTCATACTCACCAATCTGCCACTCTTGCTTTTTCTCATCTAACATAATACTGTTTTCATTCAGTAATTATTTCAAGTCTCTTCCATTTTGCCATTTTTTGAATGCTGTTTTTGTTACCTCTCATAAGGGAAAGAGAGACAGAAACTGAGTGCGCTGGTGTGAGCGTATGAAAGCGATGGAGCTTCCATACATGGACAGATGGACAGGAGTTTAAAACTGAAAACTCAGGTGTAGATCTCTAAAATTAAAGTCACCATTTGCTCTAGGGGACTCTAGCACAGCTGTCGATGTACTGTTGCATCCTGATTGTGTCTAGGCAGGCACTGGTTTCCATATAATCTTATCAATATATATATGTGTTTTCATGTTTGTCAAACTTTATATGTATAATAAGTTTGCACGTTTTAGCTTTTGGCAGCTGGCACTACCAAATGTTTATTGGCATTGCTGTCATATCTGCCTCTCATTTTGTGTGAGTGTCCACAAGTGATGCCATATGTCCAGTAGCTGTGGCATTTTATCAGCCTGATCAGTATGCAAGGCAGCTCTGCCAGAGCAACACAGCCCTGTGGATCCTATAATTCACCTGGCTGTGCTTTTAGAGACCTGGGAAAATACATCCATTTACAGACTAAAAGGCAATGGCTGCATTTCCATTTAGATTTATGGCTCATTCTTATTGATCAACATAGTGTATTACTGCTCTCTGGGAAAAAGTAGCATGCAGAAAGCAAAAAAAAATAAAATAAAGAGGACAGTTGGTAAACAGTAAGGCAAACATTGAGACAATGTGAGAGTGCTGAGAAAAAAGTGAATTAAAAGGAAACAAGAAATAACAATATACCTGTGGTTTGTGACAAAAAGCGAGCGTTGTTTAGTGATAAATGGCCAGTCACTGTGTGGTTTTACAGATGCTTTGCAGTTCTCCTGACATAATGGTGCTGTAAATCCGTCGCTATGTTCCATAGCGCTCTTATCTTCGCCAATTGATTAGGGTCACTATGGTTGCATGGATGCAGCGTAATGATGTATGTTGTCATCATAGTGACTGATGTGTTGTCCTTCACATCAAACAAGCAACAGTAGAAGCCAATATGGGTTGTTTCAGATGTGGGGATGTAAATCCAAGATGGCACTTAATGCTCAACAAGCGCAATAAAAGTTCCCTTCTGAAACGCTTCGCCAAGTACTTCACAGAGTTGAACACAATAAGACCCAACAGCTCCCACACATGACTGACTGGAACTATGTAGGCATGTAGCAGAGTACAGCTGGAGAGATGGACCGGCAGCATCTGGAGTATTGATACTAATATATAGATACACATATACACACACACACACACACACACACACACACACACACACACACACACACAGATACACACACTCACTTATAAGATTATTAGGAACACCATACTAAAACAGTTTGACCCCCTTTCACCTTCAGAACTGCCTTAATTCTACGTGGCATTGTTGGCCCATATTGATAGGATAGCATCTTGCAGTTGATGGAGATTATTGGGATGCACATCCGGGGAACGAATCTCCCGTTCCACCACTTCCCAAATATGCTCTATTGGGTTGAGATCTGGTGACTGTGGGGGCTATTTCAGTGCAGTGAACTCATTGTCATGTTCAAGAAACCAATTTGAAATGATTCAAGCTTTGTGACATCTTGCATTATCCTGCTGGAAGTAATTCATCAGAGGATGGGTACATGGTGGCCATTAAGGGATGGACATGTTCAGAAACAATGGTCAGGTAGGCCGTGGCATTTAGACGATGCCCAATTGGCACTAATGGGACTAAAGTTTGCCAAGAAAACATTCCCCACAACATTACACCACCACCACCAGCCTGCACAGTGGTAAAAAGGCATGATGGATTCATGTTCTCATTCTGTTTACGCCAAATTCTGACTCTACCATCTGAATGTCTCAACAGAAATCAGACCAGACCAGGCAAAATGTTTCCAGTCTTCAACTGTTCAATTTTGGTGTGCTCTTGCAAACTGTAGCCTCTTGTTCCTATTTGTAGTGGAGGTAAGTGGTAGACGGTGGGGTCTTCTGCTGTTGTAGCCCATCCGCCTCAAGGTTGTGCGCATTGTGGCTTCACAAATGCTTTGCTGCATACCTCAGTTGTAACGAGTGATTATTTCAGACTAATTTGCTCTTCTATCAGCTTGACTCAGTCGGCCCATTCTCCTCTGAACTCTAGCATCAACAAGCCATTTTCACCCACAGGACTGCTGCATACTGGATGTTTTTCCCTTTTTACACCATTCTTTGTAAACCCTAGAAATGTTTGGACGTGAAAATCCCAGTAACTGAGCAGATTGTGAAATACTCAGACCGGCCTGTCTGGCACCAACAACCATGCCACGCTCAAAATTGCTTAAATCACCTTTCTTTCCCATTCTGACATTCAGTTTGGAGTTCAGGGGATTTTCTTGACCAGGACCACACCACTAAATGCATTAAAGCAACTGGCATGTGATTGGTTGATTAGCTTATTGCATTAATGAGAAATTGATTCCTAATAATTCTTAAGTTGAGTGTGTTTACCTATCAATCAAGCAATCAATCAGAATTTATTTATATAGCAACCAGCTGGTATCCAAAGTGCTTAACATAGGAAACCAAGAGTATAAACACAAGTTGCAAAGAAACAGAAGAATGAAATTGTCACACCACTGTATTAAAAGCCAGACTAAACAGATACGTTTTGAGTTTGGACCTAAAAGACCTAACATATGTAATAGTGTGAATTTCATGGGGTAACTTGTTCCCGAGTCTCGGAGCAGCAACTGCAAAAGCCTGACCCTCCCACCGTTTATACCTGGACCTTGGGACTTCTAAAACAAGCTGATTTAAAGAACGCAATTACCGGTGCTCTCAATGTGCTATATGCAATGTGATACCGCAGAGTTCAAATTTCAGACAAATACTCTGGGGACAGACAATTTAACACTACAACATTAAAGAAAAAAAAGAGTCAAAAATTGTTTTATATACAAAATGTTACCTATTTTGGCCATCCATGGTCACATTGACCCCTCAAATTTTTGCGATATTGTTTTTAATCATTTGCGCAGTTGAAGATTTATTGGTTGCTTAGTTACTATCAGCGTCTCTGTCAAAGAAATGTCATAAGCGGTGTCGAGCAACAAGTGTGGACATCAGCAATGGGCCCAAGGCAAAGCCAGAGCCGGTATCGTAGGCTACCACAATAAATACGATGTAGATGGACTCTGTTTGGAATTAGCGCCGGGCCCTTACTCTGGGAAAGGCGCGGTACACAAAGCTAGATAGCAGGTGGCTGCCTACTATATATAACTATATTTATTCTTGAGCTGGCTGGAATCACTGCACACATTCTCTCAAAGGAGTTCACCAGCATTGATATTGTCTGGAGGAAGTTCTGCAGCAACTGCAAACCACAGCAGACACCCAAACTGTGGCAGTGCCAGGTTAGGTTATAAATGTTAAAATAAGATACGTTTAGGTGTTATTTGCCTGTTATGAGTTATGTTGAATGAATTTCAATACCATTTATTTTCAGATATGAAATAATTACGTTAACTATGCCATGATATGAATTATTGAAACACCTGGGCTATTCAACTGGAATCTGGTGGTCAAAATGACAGCTCACGGCACTTCTAGTGTGAAGGCCTTGAAAACAAACAAAATCTTAAAATCTATTTTAAAACGTGCAGAAAATGTGTGTCCCTAGTCACACCAGCAATTGTAGCGATATCAGCTGAACTAGACCAACACTGGTGCACCATTTCTTCCACTGCCATCCAATGTAATTGTAACTTTGGCTGACACCACTGTCAATAAATGAGTAGTTTAATTAATTCTCAAATCATTGTCCCAAACGGGTAAATCCAATTTGAGTCAGGAAAGCTTTACTTGGGCCAAGGTAAAAGGTTCCAAGATAACCAACTACTATCTCGGCTGGATTACCAACCGGAGGAAGTAGGGAACTTCTCTGGGGTGCCAGACCCAAAGGTCCACAGTAGGAGCCTATACTGTGTTCCATTTGTACTCAGAACTCATATTGTCCAATGTCAAAGTCGGAAACACACACCGACTTTGGATTTCCAAACTCAAAATCCAACATGGCAGCCACGTTATATACAGTTGTGAAAGCTGTAGTGAGTGTTACCAACTGGTAGTGCTAAAAATGGCTAACCGGGCTAGAGCTAATGTAAATCCCACTTGTAGATATAACACACTCAACTTGGGTGCGACATCATTCCCAGCACCAGATTCCGAGTTCTGAGATGAATGGAAAGCACTACTACAGCTGATGGTTTGCCCAGGGCCTTCTAGCAAGTTATCCTGCCATAGCTACCAGTTATGAAACTAGCGAGCTAGGTCGCTAACACAACAATAGAATAATAGGCCTAAAATAGAATCATGAATATAATTCCCTGGAGCTTGTGTGTATTACCCACTATGCTTCAATACTGATTGCAAACCATTTCCCTTTTGTGGAGCAGTCTATAGGCCTACTTTACCAAAGCAGGTTTTTACAAAATTGGATGGTATGACTCTCCCCTCCGTTTGTTTGATGTGCAACATCTACAAAAGGGAGGTAGTCATTCTAACAGATGCCTAAATCCAAACAACTGGCCCCCTTCGCAACAGAAAAAAAAAACGGGATCAATGTGTTTTGTCAATCTCTCTCTATTTTCTTGCAGATACATTATCTCAATCTTTCAGTTACTAGGCACAAGGGGAAAGAAGACTACAAATCCGGACTTTTGGGACATTGAAGAGTTGAGGAGGTGTGAACGATCAGTGCAGGAATACAGATTGGTTTTCATGGAACCCTGGTCGGTTACCGGTTTCTCTTCTCTACCTCACAGATTTGTTCATCAACAAACCCACCCATAATCTCAGGTCTTCCACTTCCATACACGTCACTCAATCCTCCGCCCATTTGACCACCTTCAGGCTTAGTACATTCAGTCACTTATGGCGGTTTTCCACTGCGTGGTATCTCCTCGACTTGCCTCGACTCGCCTTTTATGGTTTTCCATTACGAAAAAAAGTCCCTGGGACCTGCTACCAGGTACTGTTTTTTAGTACTACCTCAGTTGAGGTTCCAAGCGAGCCGAGGCGATACCAAAAGGTGACGTGGAAACCTGCAGACTACTGGTTGGTCGGATCACTGCATTGTTAGCCGACAACAGTGTGGAGTGTGTGTCCGGAACAAACGCGACATTTACAAAAAAAATGTTTATCCAGACACCGACATCTACTCTCTGCACTATTCTCACTTTTCAACTGTTCAAAATTAAGGGCTATTAGGGGCTTTTTCATGACGTTTCCAATATTGCACACTGTTACTTTAAAAAATACAGACAATGGTATGCACACTGTTACTTTTAAAAAAACAAGACAATATGTCAAAGAAAAGTTTTTATTTAGCTTTTCAAGTATCACATCAAACCCTCCCGTACATCCCGGTCTTTTTCCTCTGCACCCGGTGACAGTGTCCCGACCGGCTCTGCTGTCCCAGATGCATCCCAGTCGTTGTCATAAGCCATGACTCTCATAAAGATTAAACCAAGCACAGCAGGTCAGAACCAGAGATCTCACCCGTCGGACATCGCCCACCAGACGGTCTGCGGCGGTGAAGTGTGAGTGATCTTAAACACAAACAGTACACACCATACATATTTTGGTGTGTAATCATGGTTGCTAAAGTTAATGTACTTTATATAGCATGGAGTAAATACTAACCGGGGCCCCTAACACAAGCAAATGTTAGTTAAAGTTACCAGGAAACTTAACCTACCCTTTTGTTTAGGCAAACAACAGTCATGTCGACGTCTGAACTTTGTCGGAATTCCCAAACTCCTGTTTTTTTTTCAGCGTCGATTTTTGTTGCTTCCTTCGGCTTCTTTTGAAACAAAAAACTTTTCTATCTGTGGAGAGTAGTCAATGTGTTGTTGTGAGTTGCGTTGAAAATTATCATTACGCTTAGCTATGGTGACCAGCCACGCTGAGGCGTTACTTAATCTGCAGTGGAAAACGGACGCAGAATGCATCGAGACGAGTAGAGACGAGATGAGTCGAGCTGTTCCAGCAGTGGAAAAACGCCATTGGCCCCCTGCATCTGAAACTCCCTTCCACTGAATATCTGCAACACTGACTGTCTTTCCAGTTTCAAAACTCACCTACAAACACGCCTTTTTTTTAAAAATAGGCTTATTTACTCTTCGACCACTGTACTGTATCTGATTGTATGCTTTGTAAACATGCCCTGACCTTTGAACGATGGTCATATTGTTTCTAACTTCATACATTGTTTTTTCTTGTAAGGTGACCTTGAGTGCTTTAAAAGACACCTATAAATAAAATGTATTATTATAATTATTAGTATTACTCAGGGATAGTTGTTGGACTGCTGGGTGAGCTGAGCTTGGCACCATTGTCAGCAAAGAGAGAGTTTTCCTGTTAGTTTTCCATAAGAAACACTGTACCCAACCCAGTGATTAGCTTTGGTTCCACAGTGATTAATTGAGTTGAAGTCTTTGTGGGCTCAGTTCCATAAAAAGGTGCATTGGGCCCTCAGTTAAAGTAATGCACATTCAATTTTTCCAATCCCTGCACACTGTTGGTTGAGTGCAGTCCATGATGTCATTAGACTTCAGATCACTTCACAGTGCCTGGATTAGTATTTGAATGACTCATGTCACCATCTCAACTAACAACACCAAGTAGTGATTCTTCACTTTTTAATCACTGTCCATATTAGTAAGATTTTACCCAGGTAACTGAGCCAGACTAGAACTCTTAAATTTCATTAATGGTCAAATGTCAAAAACACCACCTTTTGACCATGAATACAATCCTTCCTGTCGGCTCAATTCTCTAATCTAGGGGTTACTAGAGACAAGGATTCAGAAAAAGATTTTAAATAGGCAAATGTTTGATAAACAAATATTGTTAACACTGATCAAAACTAAATGTAAATGACCATAAATAACTAAAACAACCTTGATAACGGAGGAATTATTCAAATGGAACAGCCAACTTGAAACCGGGCAGGCTCCTCAGGCAAGTAGCACAACGGTTCACACAACACTGCAATAAATAAACAGCAAAGGCACACTTATGGGACAAATATGAAAAAGAGTCTGATACTACTCCAAAATATGCACTAAAACAGCTGTAGCCACAATGATAAGAAGATATTCACACTGGAAGCCAAGATTCGCAAATTAAAATTCCCCCAGAAATTAAGAACAAAACTAAATACAAACTGAAAACAAAACCTAAGAATATGAATAAAGGCTTAATACAATAAAATGCAAAATAAAAGAATCATAGGGAATCTAATCAATCAAGACAAAAATAAATTCTGTTAATAAATCCTCGAAAGTCTCTCTCTCTCTCTCTCTCTCTCTCTCTCTCTCTCTCTCTCTCTCTCTCTCTCTCTCTCTCTCTCTCTCTCTCTCTCTCGGAAGGAGGTCTGGCTACTCCACACAGCATTTGGGGATTGGAGGACAACAACAATGGCATTTAGTTAAACCAATCGGAATGGTCGTGGGCGGTGCTAAACTCAGAACAGAGCTGCTGCAAAATAGTCATGCGATAGAAAACTCAACCCTGTATATTATATATATATGCAAAACCATTTGGTACAGTGTGGTTCCTTATTTGACCCTTTCATTTAGAACACCCTGTGAAGCAAATGATTACTGTTGGAGGGGCAGGTTCCATCTGGAAAGCTTTGTCTTTTAGATAAACATATACAGTGGTGTGAAAAAGTGTTTGCCCCCTTCCTCATTTTTTGTTCCTTTGCATGTTTGTCACACTTAAGTGTTTCGAAACATCAAACCAATTTAAACAATATTCAAGGACAACGCAAGTAAACACAAAATGCAATTTGTAAATGAAGGTTTTTATTATTGAAGGTGAAAAAAATCCAAACCATCATGGCCCTGTGTGAAAAAGTGATTGCCCCCTAAACCTAATAACTATTTGGGGCACCTTTAGCAGCAACAACTGCAACCAAGCGTTTGCGATAACATGCAATGAGGCTTTTACAGCGTCCTGGAGGAATTTTGGCCCACTCATCTTTGCAGAATTGTCCTAATTCAGTTACATTAGAGGTGTTTTCGAGCATGAACGGCCTTTTTGAGGTCATACCACAACATCTCGATAGGATTCAGGTCAGGACTTTGGCTAGGCCACTCCAAAGTCTTCATTTAGTTTTTCTTCAGCCATTCTGTGGTGGACTTGCTGGTGCGTTTAGGATCATTGTCCTGCTGCAGAACCCAAGTTCGTTTCAGCTTGAGTACACGAACAGATGGTCGGACATTCTCCTTTAGGATCTCTTGGTAGACAGCAGAATTCATAGTTCCTTTTATCACGGCAAGTCTTCCAGGTCCTGAAGCAGCAAAACAGCCCCAGACCATCACACTACCACCACCATATTTTACTGTTGGTATAATGTTCTTTTTATGAAATGCAGTGTTCCTTCTACGCCAGATATACTTGGACACACACCTTCCAAAGAGTTCCACTTTTGTCTCATCGGTCCACAGAATGTTGTCCCAAAAGTCTTGGGGATCATCAAGATGTGTTGTGGAGAAATTGAGACGAGCTTTGATGTTCTTTTTGCTCAGCAGTGGTTTTCTCCTTGGAACTCTGCCATGCAGGCCATTTTTGCCCAGTCTATTCCTGATGGTGGAGGCATGAACACTGACCTTAGCTGAGGCAAGTGAGGCCTGCAGTTCTTTGGACGTTGTTGTGGGGGCTTTTGTGACCTCTTGGATGAGTCGTCGCTGCGCTCTTGGGGTAATTTTGGGCGGCCGGCCGGTGGTTCGCTGGATTCCCAAAGCTTTGGAAATGGCTTTATAACCCTTTCCAGACTGATAGATCTAAATTACTTTCTTTCTCAATTGTTCCTGAATTTCTTTGGGTCTCGGCATGATGTGTAGCTTTTAAGGATCTTTTGGTGGACCTAACTGTGTCAAGCAGCTCCTATTTAAGTGATGCCTTGATTGTGAACAGGTGTGGCAATAATCAGGCCTGGGTGTGGCTAGAGAAATTGAACTCAGTTGTGGACAACCACAGTTATAGTATGTTTTAACAAGGGGGGGCAATCACTTTTTCACACAGGGCCATGATGGTTAGGATTTATTTTCACCTTTAATAATAAACACCTTAATTTACAAATTGCATTTTGTGTTTACTTGTGTTGTCCTTGACTGTTGTTTAAATTGGTTTGATGTTCCGAAACACTTAAGTGTGACAAACATGCAAAGGAACAGGAAATGAGGAAGGGGGCAAACACTTTTTCACACCACTGTAGAGTTAGCCTCATACAGAAAAGCAGAGATAAAAATGTGTCATTTAAATTGACCAAATGGGACCTTTTTGAATTTACAGTTATACAGGAGGGAGTGGTGCTTCAGACAAAAACTTTGTATGTGCTAACAAGAACAAGAGTAGAGTCTAGCTAGTCCACACAGCATTCCGAGAAGGGAGAAACATGCTCTGGTATGTTGGCATTTCTTTAAACCAATCACAATCGGCATGGGCGTTGCAAAGTGCGGGAGAGAGCAACATTGCCGCTGCAAAATAGCCTTGGGAAAGAACTCGTGTACGTCCAAAGGTTGTTGTCCACCATGCTAAATCATCTGTGGTGCCATCAACTGAACGCAACTTTTACAGTTGAGCTCATCAGTCGGTGCATGCCTTCCCTGTAACGACCACACATTTAGTTGTCCAGTAATTATATACTACCCTGATTACATGATGCACAGCTGGTCTGTGTTTGGGCCAATTCTGTAGTTACCCAGGAATGATTTGCTGCTATGAAAGTCTACCGAAAGCTACGTAGTGCTGTAAAACCTGAACACACAAATGTATGGGGCTACAGAGAGCTACGTTGCAGTGTAAAACCTGAACACAGTGAGTATTTACTGAGTAAACAGTTTAACCGATATACTTCAAATGCACTGGTAGCTGTAACAGTTTAAAAAAAACTATATAATTATACATCATCTTAAAAGAAGATTTTAAAAGGCATTTGCTTTAAGAATGTGCAGTTCGTATTAGGTTTTAATATTTCCAATTTTACTGACTCAACACTAACATGTTGACATTTGCAATTATTTTTTATTGATCACATTCGTACTGACATTATGCCAATGTTTGAGCACTAAGTTTTGTCACAAAAGAATGCTTTCATTTTACAAAATAAATTTGTAATAATTGTCCTTGCAGTATGGAAAAACAAACCGTACCATGACCCAAAACTTGCTATAAAATACTATAGTGTTGTTTTTTTTAAGGAAAGAAAAATAAGTTTTGTATCATTGTGTTTCTACTGCTTCCGACTTTCAAAGAACATTATGTCAATGGACCAACACTTTTATTTTGGCTAATCAATTCTGATAGTCTCATTATATTCTCAAGTGTATCAAAGGCCATTAAAACGAGAAAACCTATCTGGGTTTATGACATCTGGGGTTACTAGATCTCAACTGTCCTTATCTCCCTCTTCTACTTTTTCTTTCCTTTCATGAATAATCTATATAAACTCTGAGTTGAGTCCTGCAGGCACGCGGTCTGGTCATGTCCTTGGAGGGAAAGACAACTTTGGCAGAAGACCGTAATGCTTTGGCTGTTCTGCTCTGCTAGAAGACAACAGGCGAACAAAAGCTCCATCAAAGTTTGTACCCTTGACCCTGTTACGAATGGCTGGAGGAGATGAAAGAGTGGTGTGTGTGTGTCTGGGTGTGTGCAAATATATGTCTTACTGTGTTAGATTTGACAGATGTAGGCCTTTGAAAACTGATATACATTTTTAGGCTTATACTGCCGGAGCAAAATATGTAACCTATCAAAAACAACAGTACATTTCAGGGTTGATATTATTCTCATAGTCAAATCAAATGAGTGTCTTTCATGCACCAACATTGAACCAGCATAAAGACGGACCAGAATGCAAAGTCGTAATAGCTGCTGTAAAAAAGTACATTTCAACTGTGAAAAAGGCATCAAGTGAATGTAGAAGGAGAACTTGAATTTAAAGAACATATCCTTTTTTTCAACTGTAAAGATATCCCATGATTTATAGCTCTGGTGCACTTACTTGCTGTGTAAGTCCTAACAGGTTCAGCTCTTTTAGTCAGTCATGCTCTTCAGTTAGACCGTCCAGTATGTGGAACACACTCCCAAATGAAATAAGAAACTGCACCTCCTATGTATGAAAAATTAACTTGTATTTTCACTATTATACCATCTTATTAGTCTGTGCTGTATTAACGCCATCCTCATGAGAGAGTGAGAGAGTGCTATGGTCTATTTCCTATTTTTATTACTGCTTGTTATTGCTTTGCATGGCTGACTGGTGTCGGAGTTGCGTGAACGTGTCCTGATGCGTGCTTGGCTTCTTATATTAACTGGAGCTACTGTGGATGTGTATTCTCTGCTGGTGTCGTGTTGCTTTCTGCAGCTCTGCATGGCATACTAAAGAAAAGCTTATATTTCTGCTCTAGCTGTATGTATGGTGCCATTTTGATTACTTTGTGTATATTTTAACGTGTTCATGTTTATTTGTTGTTTACTGCTGCCTTGGTCTAAAAATCAAGGACTACGGTTCAAAATGATCCGACAGGCCAACACTGGCACATTTACAGAAATGTTGATTAATGTGTGTTGTCCTTTATAAATAAAATACAAAATAAAAAAATATATATGTTTGGCCTTGTGTACCATAAGTATCAAAACTCATAGCATTTTTACACACATGCTTGGCTTGGCTCAGCACAACAGCCCAGCAGAGATTTGCAATTTCATTACCACCCTCTTTAAGGTTTGTCTTCATTGCCGGTCTGTTGGTGACACAGCGTTATGTTAAAAATAGCCTACATGGAAAGTTTGTGGACATCTAGTTGGGTCAACTTATGGTTCATGAAGTTTCCAAAATTGCCATCTAGTGGACTCAGAAAAGAGAGAAAATGGTTCACAAAGCTTCAAGAAGCTTCCTTTGGCCATTGACTGCTAACATCAGCATGCTAACATAGCAACAAATATAGGGTGTAGTTTATGTCTCTCCCATGTAGAATTCTCAGTAACAACACTGTCTGCGCGTTCACAAGCCTTCGGTGATCACGCACCCCCCCCTCTACAAAGTCACTAGCAGTGGTTATCCTGTCAAATCAAGGAAGACAGAGGATTTAAAAAAAACAAAAACATGACAGACTCTTCAGAAGAGGTCAATATCTCTATATTTTTATGTCCTCTTCCTCTCCAAAACTAAACCTTGAAGTTTCCTTGTCAGCAGTAACGTAAAACATCACTTCAAAGTCACCCGACTAAATCATTCTTTAAACACTGCCATACTGAGAAAAACAGAGTTTTATGGAGCAGAAAGGCTTAGAGCTGTAGTGCGTAGTTTCTATCTCCCCCTAAGTAATGACAACAAAACTGTCAAAGCATTCACATAACACAAGCCTCCTGTGATTGCCCACCACCCTAACCCCTCCTCCACACAGTTACATATTGAATATAAAAAAAAGGACTGTTCAGAAGAGGTCATTATCTTTAGTTGATTTTCTGCGAGCAAAAGTTGCCTGACGACACCAGTTTCTGCACAAAATCAAAGAGAATTGTGAGGAGTCTTAATTGGCTTTGTATGGCTTTGGCAATGGCTTGATTGTAATGAACATTTTTAAAAATCGCTAGTTGTCTACTATAGCTTTATACAAAAAGAAAAGGTTCATGGAATGGCAGATTAGTGTATTTTGAACCCTTTGTCGAAAGGAGAGCACCATCGACAGGGCTCAGAAAAAAAAAAGGTTTGGTCAAACTTAATTTGGACAACACTAATGTTAGGGGTCATCAACACCATATGCCATCAGAATCCTTTAACATGCATTGTAACTACACACTTAAACTGCAGTCTAGATTCCAAAGTTACTACATATAAGACTTAATTTTAGGAAAATGTTTTAAGTTAAGATGGTGCTCAAGACATCTAGAAAATATCTGTGTGATGAAATGGAATCTCGGGTTTGAATAATTTACTCAGTTTTAGCTTAAAAGTGATGAACTAGCATGACACTTTATATGATTGTGTTATTGTGGTAAACTCTTTTATCAAAGATCAATGTGGGCCTCATCAGTCTAACCCTGTAGTGTACAGCCTGTGTTCACTGCTCAATGTGATTATCTCCCTCTGACCGTTCCTCATGGTCCACATGGCTGATATTGTTAGTGAACACACTCCCGAGTTTCTCTAATTACAACACAACTATTACTGCAGAAACACACACACACTCACACACACAGCCAACTGTCGCCCCACCATCCTGCAGCTTTCAGCTAACAGAGCCACTTGTAAGGAGGTATCAGCCAATTCCTGACATGCTGCTTTTCAGACTCTTCACAAAAACAAAAACAAAAAAATCACACAAATCACGCTATCAGACAAGCTACTGAAACAAATCCACACCCTCCAAAACATGGACATAATACATTGTTAACTCACACATTCACAAGGCCAATCGCATTCCTAGTCACAGTTGCCACTCTTGCTGTTGTCAGTGACAACGGCGATGGCGGCTCACTATCAGTTAATGAAAACACTGGCAGATCAGAATCCAGGCTTATTAACAGCTGTGGTAAGATATACTTAAACACAATACTTTTGAAATAATGGCCGACGGTAAGGAGGGTGGACTGCTCAGGTTTTACCACCAACTTCAGTCTTTGCATGGAAGTTAGGATACAGAATGGATACAAAAGTTTATGCAGCAATGAAATTACTTTAATATTGAAATATATACAGCTATACTTATGGTACTGTACAGCTGGCTCAAACCTATTTTGGTGGGACACTGACAATTTCTCTATGCATGTGTGTTAATGTGGTATTTTTATGTCTGTAGTAGGAAAATTAAAATGAATGGTGGCCACACGTTATGCCTTGAGTAATTTTCCAAACACTATAAAAGAAATGTTTTAGTCTTTGCTAAGAAGTATGGCCACGTATATTAAAAAAAAACAAAAAAACATTTACTTTATAATATATATACATACAACATAAATCACATCTCATTTAAGACCTCCTGTTAAACTTTTCCCCCCCTCTCGCTATCCAGCTAAACAGTTGCATTATCTAAAAGGGATATAAACATGAATCACAGCAGGACTGCGGCTGTCCTTAGAAATGAATTGTGGTGGGTTGGGTGTGTGAGCGGAGCAGAGTGATTCAAACTCATAATTGTAATGCACGTCGCCTTGAAGGAGACTTCATGAATATGCTCAGAGAGTCAGAGTGGCTGGCTGGCACCGGGTCAGATCTGATTTGCATATTGTTTACGGCCACTAGCTTAATTTGAAGCTGAGGTTTGAGCCTGCGATAACGCCGGGTCCTTATCTACAAAGTTGACTAAGTGGCTTCAGGAGTAAACTTTTCAAAGTGATATGCTCCAGTAGAATGACAAGGCGCAGAGGCCTGTTGCGTTCAGCACACAGCCGTGTGTGGAAAACGGTTGGAGATGTGCACACACAAAAGCATTTGGAAAATGTCAATGTCAGGTATGAAGACTGGAGGGATGGCTTTTAACCCTTGTGCTGTCTTCCCGTCCACCGTGCACTTGTTGTCCTCGGGGTCAGAATTAAAAGCAAACCTTTTTGATGCTTTTGACATTTATATCCCTTTCTTTGACACTTTTTCTATGTTTTAATTTTCTTTCTTTTTTTTACATTTTTGATGCATTTGAAGCAACCACCAAAGACTTCTAACACCCAGTTATTACCATTAGGTTTACACTTATTTTTGGAACTCATGGACCATAATCATCATTTATAGGAAAGAATACCTAATTAGTTACCTAATTAGAGTTAAATACCTAATTAGAGTTAAAAAAGTTAAAATTATGAAATATTTAGACTAATATTAGAGGAACAAATGTTGATGGATATTGCCAGAGACTTCAGAGTCAAAGTTGAATCAGAATATAGTTTTAAAACTATTTACATTTTTTTGGAAATACTAAAACTTGAATAAAACAACCCTGTACGTGCAAAGACACTTGTATGAAATATTTATAATTAAAAAAAAAACATTTCAGATTTTTTAATTTTTTTTAACCCTTGTGTTATCTCCACTTTCGAGACCCTCTCGTAGCCCTCGGGTTAACTGACCCGTGACTTACTTGGGTTTTAAAAACTATTCTGAAATACATTTTACTTCATAACCTATTGACAAATATTGACTTTATCTCAATTTCAAACAGTTGAGATAACATACTGTATATGTTTAGGGAATGCAATCAGTCTCTACCAGAACACAATTAAAAAGGGAAGTGGGATTAATTTTTTTGTTGTGTTATAATTCGTGTTAAAAATCCCCTATGTGATTGTTCTTATCATGGAAATAACATAAGTGGTCATATCCAGAATCATTTTCAGAATTACGTTTGGAATAAATGTTTATCACAGAAAATAAAGTAAGGCTGTTGATTTTCAGGTAGAAAAAAATATATTTGTACCATTTTTCTTCTTGTAAAAATTTGAAATGGGTCAATTTCACCCGAATACCATACAAGGGTTAAAAAACGGGTTGAACTGGACCTGAGGACAACATGAGGGTTAAAGTGCACAAGTTGTGTACATATTGTTTACTTGTGTGTATTATGGCGGTTGGCAAACAGCTTTTTGGAACATTACCGCCACCATCTGGCCTGGAGTGTGGATCAATCAGTCAACCTACACTTTTACTAACCCATTTATCTTCACAAAAGAAAACATACTGATCCTGGTTGCAATATTTTCTGTAAATTTAATGTCAGCTGGCTTTCCCCAAGCTGTGAAATAAATCTTTGTCTGACTCAATGGTATTTATGACAATACTTAATCACATGCGCTCTGGTCTCTTGACTAAGATAAATCCCATCAACATGCGTTTTCATTATGAATAAAGTTCCATTTGTTCATTTATGTCCTAGCCTCATTCTGGACACCACATCTTCTTGTTGCTTACTTCTGTTTGCAATTCTGCTCTTTGAATACTAAACAGGTGTCTCCTAGAGTATTCAGTATCCCACAACCACTGCCATTTTCCATTTATTTTAGCTTTAATTTTGCTATTAAATTTAGCTTTACTGTATTTACTATCCACCTCCCATTCAAGCTCCTCTGCTTCTTTGTTCACACATGTCTCTGCCAATCCATGACACCCTATGAGATACTTGCACTTCTCCTTAAGCCCTCACCCAGAGTCACCCAATTGGCACCTACCACCTGTACCAATGGGTAGAGGGTGAGCCAAACAAAACAAATTGAATTGAAAGAATACCATACCATGTAGATAACTGTGATTGTTGACATTCCTAGTTACATAATCTACTATA
>NC_048416.1:9709284-9793742 GCF_013103735.1 Etheostoma cragini | reverse complement strand
CCCCACAGACACACACATACACACACACACACACACATCAAAGGCAGAACCATAGCAAAACTACTTTGAACCCATAACACCTGGTGAACCTGCTGGCCTAGCTCAAATAATAAAGTAACAAATCAACTACAACAATAACCTACAACATAGTTCCTATATCCTATCAATGAAATTAAGAATTAAGCAGACACGAAACAGTATTTATTTTGAGAACAGGTCCCTGTGAAAAGGGAGAAAAGAAGCCTGGTAACAGTCAACATGTAATCCCTTTAAATGTGCAGAAGAAGAACGCTGCATGGGTGAGTTCCTTTTAAACATAACCCAGTAGTTTAAGGAAACTGTAATTTGACAAGTTAACTGAAATGATAGGTCTGATAATATTATGTTTCCTTTTGAAAAAAGAAATAAAATATCCAAATAAACACTGAATGGCCTTCATTCATCAACCTAATGTAGAAACCAGCGCAGATGTGAAGGCAGGCTTTGTCTGATTCACGAAACGTTTGAATCACACCAATCAAAGCGGAAGAATGGCCGTACACTGATAAATGCTGCTGCTAATTTAAATATAATGCCCCAATATATATACTGGGTTTTGAGGCCTCGCCTCTACTATTTACGACATGGCTTATATTGCAATCTCTTATACCTACATGTAGGTGTACCTACATTTAAATAAACACACAGTAACAGAGTTCATGCAGTGTTTTTTTATTTATTTTTTTGTGAGTCAGAGCCAGCCAACAGCTGTGAGGGAGAGTGCGTGACCCGCCCCTCCCCGTGCTGGACCACCACCCCAAAAGAAATATGTTGGTCAATGGTAGAAAGAAATCGCTGGCCATTAACAACACTTTAAAAGACAAACTAAAACCTGAAGAATAAATCCAAATGTTGTGCATCGTCATGTTTCCTGTATTGAATATCATTGCCAAACATAACACCATACCTTTTGAAAGCAAGGAGTAATATCCTGTCTCCTTGGAGTGGCCTCCAGTTGGGGCTGTGCTGGACACTGCTCTCTGGGCATCGGGTCACCTGGCTCCATCGCTACATTCACGGCACCCTGTTTTCCTGTGCGGTGTTATGCAGAACCCCGCAGGCTAAAACAATGTCACAGACTTTTTTCTGGCATGTAGACTAGGGTCCCCCCAGCTGAGGCAAGACAGAGCCATCTGCCCATAATCAATCCGATAGTTTGCTCAACGATGGCCCGTGTGTGTACATGTCCATTGTAGTACCGGTGCATAGAAGTCTTCTAAAAGAAACAGATCTGCCATTTTCGATAAGGGATCAACTGAAGCGTACACAAGGTCGGTCCAGATGTGAGGTTTTATCGCAGCCTACACTCAAGTTCAAATTGATAAATGCCTAGCTTTGCGTAGGAATCCTGCGTGTCCTGTGCCTGTTTTAGGTCGTACTCTTGATTCATAAATGAGGGCCACTGTATCTACCAACCTGTAGAGCTGCACAATTAATCACAACCATTATCAAAATTGCAATATGGACTAGTGCAATATCCAAATTGCAGGGGGAGCGAGGCTTTACAGTAAATCTTACCCTACCATTGTGTGTTTTTCTCCTTTTTTCTGGCCTTATGCCAAGACACTTGTGCCTTTGTTATACTCTACTAGATTTTGTTGTCTGTATGCCCACACATGCACCTGTGGCAACCCTAAACCACAGACGAGGAGGTTTGTCTTGGGTCATAAGCTGTTTTTTCGTGGTCGACTTTCCATCATTCTGGTATATGTTGATCTGTGTCTTATTTCACTATAACTTTGTTTCTTCCTGTTCTCCAAACATGAACCTGTTCTATCTATACCTGAGGCCTACCAGGCAGTTAGCAAGGGTTTGCATCTTGTGGTGAACCCTCAGAGATTATGTGGGTGTTTGTGTCCTCCCCGAAGCCACAGTTCACATGGAAGTAATGTAGTATTGGTGAAAAAAGTGTGGAATGTGGACCATACTGAGCATACAGATGGACATCAGAGGATTGAATAATGCTGCAGGAGTGCTCGGACAAGTTGTTGTTGTCTTTTTTCTGCAATGAAAACTTGTCCATCTGAGTCCATTGTAACCCATATGAATTAAAGTGGACCACAGCAACCACCACGTGTGGGTGGATAATTAAAAACGTTGTGTTCATCAGCAGTAATCCAAATTTGGATTTTTTTTATTAAAAGAGGTTAGCGGGCCCATTACACTCAGACATGAGATTGAACTCCACTTGCACACCTCCTGAGGAAAAGGAAAACATAAATATAAAAAAGAAACCCTAAGGTCTCTGAAACTTTCAATTATTCATATTTCAAATGCTATTATAACATTTGTTTTAAATGGCTGGCGATGCTGATGAAATGAGCTCCCAACCTGTTCTCACTTCCAACTATTAGCGTCAATAACCCGAGGCTCTGTATTTGATGCGATGGCCGTTGAGTGAGAATGTGTTGGACCTCCCTCCCCCCAAGGGTGATCCACTGGTAACACTCATCAGAGGTGCGACGGGGTTTCGCCCCACGAGATCTTACCAGGTTCAAATGTGACGAGACTTCTCATCGAGGTAAAAATGATCTTGCGATATCGGTCACAGAGAGTCTGACCTGGTTGGTCTTATAATACATCTGGCTTAGAAGATGAGTCAGGCTTGGACCTCTAAATTACCGTAGAAGAACCCCCCCCGCCTGTTTGCCAGAGTAGACTCTGAGTTCACTTTTGCAGAGCTATTTCGGAGTTGTAATTGTAAAAAGCTGCCGTTAAAACCCAGCGTTAGAATGTTATTTAACCTATTGATTTGTGTACAGTGACATGCTTTTCTTGTTTTTATCGTGGTGGTGAGCATGAATTTTCAAATAATGTACTTTAATGGGTTGGTGATATTAGTAATGACAGCACGATTACAGTAGTGGGTGCTATGAAAAATCTGCGTAAGGAGGTAGGTTGGGGGAGGATCAGGGGCAGGGATCACGTCCCACGTGTGGCAGTTCCTTTTCGCGTTCTTCTTCTAACCACAACCGTCCCGTTGTTGTCGCCGTGTCCTGCACGTAGCCGTCCGTCCTGTTGTTGTTGCCAGCGTGTGGGGTTTCATTTCCTTGTTGATACGTCCCCCAGAGACCGAGGATTGTGTCCCGGCAGCCATTGTTGTCACCCTCTGCAGTGTGTGGGTATAAATTCCCCATTGTTGCGTCCAGGGGCCGCGGTTCGTGTCCCCCAGAGCAGGCTGCTGCAGTCCAGTCTCATGGCGGTACGTGAAATGGTCACGTTCCCATTTTGTGGCGGTAATCGAGAAAGTTGTTGACAAATCAATACATAATAATAACTAACTAACTAACTAATAACTAATAATAACATGACCATTTCACAAACTGCTGTGAGACCGAGTTTGAGACACACACACACACACACACAGACTGCAGTGTGCAGTTCAACGTCTCTCTACCTCTTTTTCTGGCTTTTATTAAATGAGACGGAAGCAGAAAGCAAAACAAAACGTAACCTTTACTTTTAATGATTTTACACAAAGAGAAATGTTCTCCCCTCGTCTTAAAATGGTCATAAATCAGTACAAGAGCAGCCTACTTCCTTCCTTGTTTACCGCTGCAAGGAAACGCTTGGTTACCTTGGTTCCCAAAAGGAAAGATTTTTTTCCATATGTCATTCCATGCCATATTATTTTAATTGAGGTTTTCTTTAAAATAGCGTGACCATCTTGTCTCGTATTGTGTCATTATGTCATTAGCAGAGCGTCTCGTCACACACCTGCTCATATCACAACATCTTGTGGCCCTGGCTTGGTTAAACTGTGTGCGACATGTTTGGAGATGAAGGTTTATTTCTTCTATTGTCAGCATTGTTCCCAGATTGACTCGTGCTCATACCTGTTTCATTACGTTGTGTGTCTTTCCTCTCAGCCATGTTCCCAGTGGCTGTAGCTCCAACGATCAGAGGGTTCGCTCTGAGCCTCTGTGCACGATCAACCAAGCCTTTCTTTCCCCCTCTCTCCTTCACAGCCATTCCCTCTGCTCTCTATCTCTTTCTTCTTTCCTGTTCTCTCCGTCCCACCCACCACATCTCTTTCTCATCATCTTTCCTCGTCTCTCTCCCTCTCTCGTTCCTTTTCTTTCTTTTCCCTCCTCCGTATTCCATCCGCGCCCGTTCTCCTTTTTATCATGCATCAACTGCTGCGTCTGATGAGCACATCAGTCAAGGCCTGGCTAATGAAGTCCCTCTCCTTCGCCATTAGAGTGAAATAGCGAATCTCTCCCTCTCTCCTTCCCTCCCTCCCTTTCAAATCTAACCAAAACACTCTCTCCTCTCTCCATACTCACCTCCTCTCTGATCCTGCTCTTCCACTCCTTCCTTTTCTTTTCCTTTCCCCTCCGAAATACGAGGACAGCTGGCTGAGGTTAAGGATGCAAGTTTACCTGGTCTCTCATTAGAGAGAGGAAAGAGAAGAAAAAAAAAGAAGCCTTGGTTCATGACTTTTCGAAAAGACAAACACAAATATTTCTCACTGGGGAAAATTACATGCGGTTGAAACTGTGACCTCCAGATGGGGAAGACTATGAGGTTTACACAGCACGTCAACTGTAAAGCTATCAAATAATAGATGCTTCTATATATTATAAAATCGTTTTTTGGCAATATTTATAAATTAGTCCAAACTGTGTAATGAAACATAAAGCTATTCCTTTAAAATATAGACAAATGTGTAATTAATAATGTGTAATTTCTTTCTTTTTTACTATTGGATTTCTCTGTCCACATAACTTGGTGTACTTTTGGTCTGGGACCGCTTCCTTTGTTTGTGCTCGGCCCTTTGAATTTGAGATTGAGGTCTGAGAAAAACCTGCATCCCTCGGCTTCAAAAGATAACAGGAGCTATAAGGGAAGCGTCCAACTTTGTGTCAATAGTTTGTCAACAGTCCCTTTCCTGTTTTAACATGACAGTGCCCCAGTGCACACAGCCAGCTCCATAAAAAAACATTTACCCACAGTTGGGTGTGATAGAACTCCAACACCTTTGGGATGGAATGGACCACCGATTGGGAGCTAGTCCTGATCACCCAGCATCAATGGCCGCATTGAGATGTTCAGAATTTAAATCTTTGGAAACAGTGTATCAGACATTAATTTTCTCATTGTGTCTCATTGCCACGTCATACTGGAATGGGTTTTGTTTCCGAGATTGTTCTTGGTGCCGTCGGGAATTTTGCCGAATAGCCTTCATTGTGTCTGTCCCCTCTCTCATTTGTGTCGGCGTTCCAAACTCCGGTGGATTTCTGAGGACTATGGTTAACTGCTCCTCAGATCTCTGCAGGGTAAATCCAGACAGCTGGCACAACTATTGGCGTTTTTCCACTACATGGTTCCTCCTTGACACGCGCCTCTTTTGGTTTTCCATTACGAAAAAAAAGTCCCTGGTATCTGCTAACACAGGGGTGGGCAATTCATTTTTATCGGGGGCCGCATGAGCAACCCGAGCACTGCTGGAGGGCCACTATTATCGACAATATTTCAATTAAATTTTGCTCAATATTCTTTTTCATATACCGTAAGATAAATAATAATAATAACAATAATAATAATAATAATAATAATTTTATTTTACCTAACTTAACTTTATACAAAAGCAGATTGCTTTTTAGGGTTTTATTTAAACTCTTAATCCTTAAAATTATATTGGGTTTGCAGTTTTACCATAAATGCATCAGCTTCCCTTGCGTGCTCTTCATCCGGTATTTATCCTCATTCTTTGTCGTGTAGTGGCGATTCAAATTATAATCTTTGAACACAGCAACCTTTGTACCAAAAATTAAGTACACGGCTTTACCTTTAATTGCTGTAAAGCAGACATCTCGGGGGTAACCGGGCTTCACTTGTCGCTGTGCACCTTCACTCACAGATTACGCACGGACATACGTCAATAAATAAGACTTTTCAAAAATAAAAGCAGAACAGTTGTATTGCACGCACGACGTAGATGTTTTTAAAAATTTATTTTGTAGTTTGTGATTGCCGCTGTTCACCTTCACTCACAACCAAGCACGCGCATACATCCACACAGAAGTAATACAAATAACGCTTTTCAAAACAAAAGCAGCAACGTTGTACTGCACGCTCGACATAGATATTTTTTATTATGTATTTTGTAATTTATGATTGGCCTCACGCGGGCCGGACAGGGATGCACAAATGTCCGGTTGTGGCCCGCGGGTCGTAAGATGCCCAGGTCTGTCCTGACAGGTACTTTTTTTAGTACTACCTCAGCCAAGGACCCAAGCGAGTTGAGGCAATACCAAAAGGTGACGTGAAAACCTGCAGACTGCTGATTGGTCAGAGAGAATTGTCACTATTCACTGCATCATCATTGATAGCGACTGGAGGGTGTCCTGAATAAACCCGGTGTGTTTAAGTAGTTCAGCCATTTTTGTTTTTGTTGCCTTCAGCTTCTTTGAAACTAATTTGTTTTCTGGCTGTAGCATCAGCCGCATGCGGAGAATCAAAAGCAACACACCTTCTACATTCTGTGTATGTGTCCTGTTAGGTCATGGCAGTTTCCTGCTGTGACGACCAGAAACGGTTCACCTCACGCATGAAGTGGTAACAATCTGCAATGGAAAAAGGAGGACGGGGCACCATGGTAGAGACAAATCAAGTCAAATCGGTACTATGTAATGGAAAAACCCCACATCTGTCCAATCTGAGTTTTCTGTTGCACGACTAAAAATAACTTTTGAATGTTCATGTTCCACCAAAACAAGTTCCTTCCTGACACCATTTTGCAGAGGTTCCTTTGTCCGCAGCCTTGTGGAGGAAGGTTTGGCCATGCAAGACTACGACATTAGTAACAGACAATAAACTTTAGCTTCCATCTAACGAGCACCACACATTGAATGCACCGACAGTCATTGTGTAGACTTGATCCTCCTTTGAACCCGCTGGTTACGTGTTGTTCCTGCAGAGCAGACTTGTCATTTACCTAAAGTTAGACTAAAGTTTTTATGTAGACGTGACGCCGTGTGCTAATGATACAAGAGCTATGAAAAGTCTTTATTGGGTTTTAAACAGATTCAGTGTCACTCCTGGGGAGGGGGAGCTAAAAAAATTAAATTAAGCCGCAAGGTTTCAGATGGTACATTAGCATAACCGTGGCACTCAGCTAAGTGATGCTGGCATTAACTCGGTAGGCCCTGCTTTGCATAAATGCAAATTAGGGGCGGGGTTGTGGTGAAAATGTCTGCGAGGATCAGGGAGGGAATGGGCTGGTGTGTTGCGAGAGCGGATCAAAGCAGTCTTCACGCAAGGTTGAGTTAATACCATGGGGCGGCCGCGCAGGCCACGGATTGTATCAGCTGAAAAAGTAGTAAGTGGGAGATAGTCTCGGCTCAGGTCCACCTCCTTGTCAGTGACAGGGCTGCAGGAATGGCTGAATTATTTATTGTTTTATCCCTATTTTACTTATCATGCCAGGGTCATACATTCAATATCTTTGATACTTTCTTTCCACAGACACATTCAAGTGACAGCTGTTCTGTTCTATGCCTGGAATCATGTCAAATCATGCCACTTATTGGACTACCCCATGTACATGTGTTGCACACAGGAAGCAGGAAAAAGAAAGTAGGAAATTAGTTTTTAAAAGCCTTCCATCCTCATGCATCTCTGTTTTCCAGAAATTCACCAGCACCAGAATCAATCGCTTTCCATCCTCAGTTATAATGCTTTGGAAAGCCATGGGTGAGCTCTTTTAAACATTGTATGCAGCCTACATTGAAGGGTGTTGCCTAACGCCATTGCATTTGTGAAAGATTAGTTGATCTCATGTAGTTGAGCACATGAGTGTTGCTGTGTGGATAACATACAGTGAATAGGATTTGAACTAGCTGAGCCTTAGCATGTTTGTGTATCATGCCATTTATGTTTTTAATGTACCAGATAATTGGTTTATTGCTCTGCATTTATTTGTTTGTAGCGTGTATTGTTATGCAAGCTGTTTAGCTCTATACATGGTTCTGTAAAACACAGTGATTTGTGTATTTCTTTTCGTTATAGGTTCACTCCTTTTGGTAACATAAAAAATGCTTTAAACTTCAGATGTCAGACAAAATGTAACAAAATTTAATACATGCAACGCAAGGTGGTCAAGGCACACGGAGGACAGCTATACAAAGAGATTATAAAGTTGGCTGAATTCTGTACTAATCAGAGCACATACAGACAGATTTTCACCTCACCACATTTGATCTCATTACAAATTAATTCAAGCATAGTCTGTCAATGCCAGACCTTCCTCCAACGTAATGTGGAGGAAGGTCTGGCCAGTCCACACAGCATTGTGGGATAGGGGAAAAATCATGCTCTCTTCTACTTCTTTAAACTACTCACAATTTTCTTGTGCGGTGCTAGGCACACGAGGGAGCAACAATGCCTCTGCAAAATAGTCTCAGGAAGGAACTTTTTTTGGTGAAACATTTGTAAATTAAAATGTAGTTTTAATTATACAGAAACCTCAGATTGGACAGATAGTCCAGCTAGCTGTATGGATTTAGTATAAAACACCAACACAAAGAAAGAGGAAGGCGACAGACATCAGGCCGAAATTAAGTACAGCCGGCTGAGGCAATCCTGGAAGAGAAACGTCGTGGATATAGACTGATCAAATTTTTATTTTACAATTAAACAATATATTGGGACATAGGAACGTGTCCCAGGACAAAAAGAGAGAAAACACGGGTAGGGGAGAAACCTACCAACAACATAACAGCAGGAACGGAGTTCAAATCTCATCAACTAGAAACACAAAAACAGACACACACAAACAAACAAACAAAAGACATTGACAGAGAGAGAGGGACACAAGACACAGAGGACCAAACACATGCATGGACCGAAACAAGGAGGCCAAAGCTCAAGGCTACAGCGTGAGCTTGTGGTTATAGACTACTGACGTCTCCATCAACTTTCTGACTTCATTTTCATCTAAAAAAACATAAAAGAGACATAATATTACCTTTATTACACTGTCTGGTATATTCCTCAGCAGTGTAAACACTACTATAGAGACCTAGTTGCAGTGCTGATTTTAGCTTGTACTGCAGAATATGTCAGTCATTTGAAAAAATTTGACTTTTCAATATGCATCATCAAATTGGAACATGTTACCACCGCATTTAAGACAGATTGCAAGTGAGATAAGTAAACATAATGGGAAAAAATTAGAAAGTAGAAACCATCTTACACTTACACATTCTGTTTAGCTAAGTGTGGACACTACTGTACACTGGTACGTGTCCATTGGTTACTTGTGTCAACGTTAGTTGAGAAGAAAATGTGAAGGTATCAGTAGAACTTTATTTTTTATTGATAATGTGGAATTGTTAAGTGTATGGTATGTATTCATTGTATTGATACTAATGCAACATTGAATGTCTTGTTTGGTTTCATCTTTTGTGTGGACCCCAGGAAGAATAGGTGTTACTACGGCAACAACTAAGTGGGATCCTAAATAAAAAAGAAATTAAAAAAAAATCTCCAGTAGCTTTTAAATAATAATGCCATGCAGAAATTTTTGATTCCAAAGGCAATATTTAGTAGGATCAATTTATAGTCTTTTTTATTATTATCTCCAGCAATTAGGTATGGATCAAATATCTTATCTGGAGGAAAATAAAACAAAGTTTGTAGGAGCAGGCATTTTATAGACAATGCCACAGTATTGCTTTTTTGAAACAAAGGCTCTCTATACTGGATCCAGACACTGGTTCCCTATGGACAGGGCCAAAAGGCCAAACTACCCTCTAGGAATTGTACACCAGTCAGATCCTTTGCTTTGCCACCGCGCTTTCAAGTTCACCTTGTTACTCTGTGATGTTACAAAGCACAGCCAAGGAGATGGTGTCTGTGATGCAACCCAAGACACACTCACGGCCAACAGACGGATGAACAAGTAATTAAATGAATATAATTGCAGCCATTTAGTTTTGTGTCTAACTGAAATACATAATTCATCAATAGGCTTTACTGGGTTTGTAGTTTTTCTTTATAATTTTCTGACTGTTACACACATCCTGAGGGTCTCAATATGCTTCAAAAGAAGTGCTTGTCATTTCATCGAACAGCATCTGATGCCCCCTCTCCCGCACCTTTCCAACATCAGAATGCAAGAGCTGCAGCTAACAATTCTTTTTTACTTTCCAAGCAGACCACCCGACAAGCGTGCCCACTTTACACAGTGTATGGCCAGGTGTGTAAAGTGTTTTTCAGGCATTTTTCCCATTATTAGATAGTGACAGTGGGAAGGTGGGAGAGAGATGGGGATGACACGCAGCAAAGGGCCGCAGGTCGGACTTGAACCCTGGCCGCAGCAAAGGACTCTACCTACATGGGGAGCGCGCTCTTGCTAGGTGAGCCGGAAGACGCCCCATATTTTCGATTTCTGTCTTCAGCTCGCTGTTGTCATTTTTCTGAACCTTTTGTGTGTACAAGTGAGTGAAACGCCAGGAATGTCTTGCAGAAGCAATAGTAATAGTAGGAATCAGTACTGCTTGCCATCATGCTTTTGTTTCCATAATTCTCCAAGTTTACACGGCTAGTAAAAACCAGCAGTGAAAGCATCATCAATGTTACCATGCTACAGGATGACTCTTCATGGATAACACTGGGAGCTGGTATTGCATTATAGTTTCCATGTGCTGACCCAATCCCAGCTGACTTAAGAATGTAATCCTCTGTGCATGTAGAGTAAACCCAGCCACTTGCCTACAGCAGAGGGTATTGGCACTCAGTGAACATGTTTAACAAAGGCTCCAAATACTACAACTGTTAACGGGATGAGCGAGATCTACATTTAAAAAAAAGGGTTTCGCTATTTGTTGCCCGAACAGAGCATCTGCGAAACACTGCTGGCTGAAATCAAAAAAAGAGCTGCATGGTGGACTCAGTCCCTTTCTCAAGTAAACAACATCTGCGGGCAGCAGCACCTTCAGTGGCCCCAGCCAGCTGGGGTCCATGGCTAGGTGAGGACCGGGCCCCTGTTGAAGTCACCCAGCGAGAGAGCCCCTTTCCTCAGCAGCTGCCTGTCTGTCTGTCCAAGTGCTTGGTGTTTCTACTGGCTCTCTCTTCAAACAGAAGGGTCCTTTTCATTCTCTATTATGCACAGTCATGGCAGTATTATGCAAGCTATAGGAATCAGGTTTAAAGTAGGTATAAGGGTTTGGGCCATACTATGCATACTGATGACAGCTTATAGGCATACTATGCAACACAAGTTTTTAGGCCATTATTTTGACAGGACAGCTGAAGGCATGAAAGGGGAAAGAGAGAGAGAATGACATGCAGCAAAGGACCGCAGGTCGTTGATGAACCCGTGCCCGCAGCTTCAAGGAGTAAACATCTAGATATGCGCACCCGCCTCAACAACTGAGCTATCCTGTCGCCCAGAACAAGTGATTTTAGAACTTTCTATGCACATTTTTATATGTTTAATTGCCCACAGTTTCAGGCTCAACCTGGTCTATATCAATAACTTTTCATTTACGGTGCCGTTGAAGGTTCTGCCGGATGCCCCTCGCCTTCGGCTTTCTTTGTGTTGTCATTCAGAACCAAGGTCGATTCAGGAAACATTGTCAGAGCTAGGACTAACAATTACGTTAGATGTACCTACCTTTTGAGTAAAATTATCATCACACACTCGACAGCTGTTTCAATTCCAGAGCTCGCCTCTTTTTTTGCATATAATATGGTCTAGAAAGGGGGAAATCCCACCTACCCTGCAATGAGTCCAAAGCCTTTCTGTTATGGTATGATGCCCTTGCTGTGTATGGGGCCTGCAGTCAACCGGGCACTGGGGCCAGGAGGGGCCTTAGGAGGTTAGTAAGTTCAGTTCATGTATCCCTGTGAGAAAACTCATCCTCATGATATGCCCTTTTCTAACTAGAACTGGGGAGTGGGCAGCCAGTCTCCTGCGCCTTGGGACCGACTCCAGCTCGGGGGGCCACTGCCTCGGTCAAGGGCTGGAGCGCAGTTATTCTCAAAAACATTTCTAGACATGGCAATGGTGTGCAAAGGGCCGGGGAAGGGCTTGGGGTAGAAGGGGCACCAGCAGTAAATCTGTCACTAGTGTCTTCTGTCGGGTGTTTTAGTTCAAATTGGCATTGAGGAGGGCAGTCCTTCTCTGGACCGATGATAAACAACAAAGTGGAGAAAATCTTTCATAAGGGCACATAAGTGAGTTAAGTTCAGTCTAACAGAATTCAACATTATGCCCCCTTTCAATGTGTTATTTTTAGCTCAGGACATGTATATCGAGTTTGAACCATTCTCTGCACCTTTTGCACTATCTTTTCTACATGAACAAAAGAGACATCTCCATGCCACTTTTAAATGCTTTATTCATTTGCTACATCAAATTACCCTTTGCTTTCGTTTCACTGCCCTCACTCTGTTAGTTTATTTTATTCCAAATCATTTTTCTCTGTTTACTTTGACTGTGCATGTTCATTTGACATTGCCTGAAAACACAACTAAACCTGACTGTTGAAGCCTACAAAAGACAAATAATTGAATTGTATAATTGGCAAGGCATTATGGCCTCGAGACTGACCAGGAGTGGAACAACGGCAGACGATTGAAAGAATTCTTCATGCCGTCTGTGAGTAGAGGTTGCTGCTGCTAAAGACACAGTCAAATGGCAATTGAGATCTTTACTTTGTTTTAATAGACGCAAGAAACATACAAAAACACACACAAACAAAAAAAAACATTACATAAAACAATGTTTTCTAAATTGATAGGAGTGGTTGCCCCAAATTTCATGTATTTTTCATTTTTTTTAATTATTTTTGGGGCTTTTGACTTGATTAGATAGTCACGGTGGATAGACAGCAAAGGGAGGAGAGAGCCGCAAAAGGGCCGCAGATTGGATTTCAACCTGGGCCGCTGCCAAGGACTCAGCCAACATGGGGCACACACTGAGCTAGAGGTTGCCCAAGGGTCTACCTAAGGGTCAAGGATGAATAACCAAAGACATGTCAGCATTTTACAGGAAGAAATAAATCGGACTTTTGATATATGAATACTCAAAAATGCTTTGTAGCCATGCTAATGTTGACAATGTTGACATTGCTCTGCCTGTTGAGGAAGATTCAGCCTTAAATACACATTTCATCAATTTCATTCGGCAGTGATTTAAATTCTGTCATGGACCCTGCACTGGACCAGTTCAGGTCCAATACTGGTATTTCCTAGATTTCATAACCTTCAATCCAGAGAATATTCATTCTTTTCCCATGTCAATCATACACATTCATGCATAGATCAATTTTCTTTTGTAGATGGCTCTATACTCCCAAGGGTAACACACTCTAAATATCTACCCATTGTCATTTCTGGTAATGCTCCCTTGGCCCTTAAAATAATCATTTCCTCCAATTGTAAGGAGACTTGGAGACTCAAATCTTTCTTACCCCACCTTTTGTGACTTTATCCCTACATCTATTGACAATTTCCTTATTTGAAGCAAAACAGATGGTATATCTTACTCTTTATTATGGGAGACACTAAAAGCTTATCTCAGAGTGCAGATTATGTTTCACTCATCACATCAAACTAAAATTAGGAAAGCTAGACAGGAGGAACTCTCCAATGCTATTCTCAGCCTGGACCGCCAATATGCTCCGAATCCTCCTGAACTCTATAAATGACGCCTCGACCTTTAAGCAGAGTTTGATGTTTAATGCACAGGCACAGCTGAGCGGCTGTTACTACGTTCATGGCCCGTATGGTAACAAAGCCAGTCGCCTTTTGGCTCATCAGCTAAAACGTCATACAGCAGGGCGATCTATATCTCAAATTGAATTCCCATCTGGAACTCTTACAATTGACCCTACGGAGATCAACTCTGTTATGAAAACGTATTCCTCTTCACTTTACACAACGGTGTCCCCAAATAAATATGATGTGATGCAAGAATCTTTGGATAACTTGGAGATACCAACAATTGAAACCACACTGGCTGAGCAAACTGATGCTCCGGTGACATTACATGAGATAACATGCTCAAACAACAGTCAGGGTAAGCACCTGGTTGTGATGGCTTTCCCCCTACATTTTAAAAACAATTCACAAGAAACTGGCCCCACTGCTATTGTCCCTCTTCCCTCCACACTGAGACAAGCCTCAATATCCCTTGTCCTAAAAGAGTGCCCCACAGCATGTGTTTCAATAGGCTCCTTCGGTTTTGGCGAAGTTTCTGTCATAGCTTTGGAGATACTTTCGTATCTTAGATACACCTCTTGTAAACAGACATTATGTACTAGCCTCTTTAAACACTACAAATTTAAAATCTGATTATATTACCCAGTCCCGTGGAACTCTCCAGGGTTGTCCACTTTCCCCTTTGCTTTTTGCTATAGCTACTGTATTGCGCCTCTCTCAATTGCACTCAGAACCTCACCCTCATGTGTAGGGACAACCCGCAGGGAGTCAGAACACAGACTCGCCTTGTATGCCGATAACTTGCTTTTGTACATAACTGACCCTGTCTCCCACATACCTAAGATTTTGTCTCTGTTGGAATCTTTTGGCTCTTTTTCCAGGGTACAAGCTCAAAGGTGCTCTATGCGATGTTGGGTGACGTTACTTCTTGTTGATGTTCAAAGTATTTTCAAACGTAACAAGACTAGCTAGCCCCTCCCTCCTCCTTCTCCCGTACCCTCCCCCTCCCTTCTTTGCTTCCGCGCACTAACCCCCCACCTTAAATAGCAAACTAAATAGTACGGCAATCATGCAAATGAATACAATTATTTTTCAGTAGATGGCTTCGATACAACACAATGCAACTAGCAAAGCAGTTTTGTGTTTATATGTGCGGGCGGGATTTATCAGTTTGGGAAATCGCACCGTCTCTACAAAGCTACAGCTCAGTCTGGCTGAGTAAACAATAAGGGACCCATCTCCTATCAATGTGGGGCTGAGCATGAGACATGGAAACGTATGCACCAAACACGCTACCTTGAAATGTTGCGGTTTTCATGAATAAAAAAGTTCAATGACCCTTCACCTGGACTAAAAAGAGATGAATGACCTTGCTTTCAAAAAAGAATAAAAAGACATAAACCTCCCATGTTTTCCTTCAGTTGTCCATTCCATAAACCAAACAGTCCCTAAAAGAAGAATACTCTACATTTGGTTTGGAAAATACACTAGAAACAACAAAGACTAGAAATCCAAGTTTTTATATATATATATATATATATATATATATATATATATATATATATATATATGTATGTATAAATATCTATAAAAAATATTAAATATATATAATATATACATATATATGTATGTATTGTTTAGATATATATAAAAATATTAAATATATAAAATATATGTATATGTATTATATACAGTATATATATATAACTATATATATATATATATATATATATATATATATATATATATATATATATATACACAAACATACGTTGGCTACATTTAAATACCTTTAACTAGACTCACAGGAGTGGTGTGCCAAATAAATAAAAATGTGATTTAAGTCATTTATTGTCAATTTAGATTCTAGTTGTTGCCATTGCCATTCCTCCAACTCTTATTCTTATTTTGAAAGAAAATTAAGGATGAATCTTTACTTCCAGGTTGTGCTCTGCTCTTACTTAAAGTGTGCCTCCAGAGATCATGCTGTTCCTGTTGCCGCCTCAAATGTACAATCACAAGTCCTCTTGCTTATCTGTTTTGCTTACAATTATTTCCTTACTCAGGCACAGACAATATCGGTGATTGGTGATAATATTGGTCCTATAAATCTGTGCCCCTCAAATGTTGACTTGAAGATTAAGTAGTGTTCAAATTTGCATTCTGCTCTTTCAAAACATTTGTCATCAATATACTTCCATAATTTCATTGGCTAATACAGATAATAATAGACACCGCACCCTTGAGCTCCGTCCAAAAACTTGGGTTACTTAAGGAGACTTTACAAACTTATATAGCTATTTTATTGTCTTTTAGAGCCAGTGAAGAGGCTCATTATAATTTCAAATATTACAACTAGATTTAGCTTAGTCAATACATCAAACGCCTCAGTGACGGTGTGTGTAGTAGCCTGCAGTTCTGTCCATCAAACCCACTTAAAATGAAAAGCCCAATGAGAAAATGCTAAACATAAATCAGCTCTCTAATCTTGTGCATCCAAGTGGAGAATTGTACTTGAAGCATGGAAGGATTTCAAACCACATTCATAACAATGAAGAAATATGCTTTCAGTGTAAAGGAAGGGAATGAAGTTAGCTCCAGACCACTAAGATTTCAACATGAAATATATTTCTTTGAAAAGCCAAAGAATGAAAACACCACCAATATTTTCAGCTGAATCTGTATATACAAGGGAATAGGAAAAGCAATCACCAAATGCACCTACAGTGGAAACTTACATCACGGTTTGACAGCTGATTTTGAATGTCCATGAACAAAAATGGTGCCTTTGCGGAACCAACTATGAAGGTAAATATGGTGCAAAATGCAATAGCTTGTAGACTTTATTTTTTTTTGCATTCTGCAGAAATTATTGTTGCTGCCTAAGTGGATGTAATTCTTGGCAGGGCTGCAGTGAGGCAAAGCTCTGGTCCTGGCCAGAAGATGGGCCGCTTCTATTGGTTGTAGGGCTCTTTGTCTCCCGCCACAGATTTTTCTTTAACTAATTTATTTTTTGTGCACATTTTACCATCAATTTAGATTTCTGCTCACATCAGGTCTACAAGCTTTTGCACTTTGCACCATATTTATCTTCACAACCAACAGGACTGCTCTTTACATTGAAGCAGCCCTTGGTATAGCTTTGGCTTGAGACTGGTCTGAAAGGTATCTCAAAGGTTGGATTAGTTGTGCCATTCACTATCTTTATCATTAGGTTCTGCATCTGAGGTTTCACAGAAAATGGAGGACAAACAGATTTAATTTCCTTAATGCCTGAAGTTTAGCTAACTGAGTAGTTTCCTCTAGCTTATTCGATAGATATACTTAGGTATACAAGTTTCAGACTGTAGCTCTCATTTAGACTCGGTCGGCAGTCGGCACACCTCACCATACCCCAAAATGATGCCTCCATTATTTAACTCAGCCTCTGTTAGTCAGCCTCACCTTTCCTCTTTCATTAATGTTGGCTGGCTGCCTGCCCCTCCCCAACCCCCCCTGCTCTCTCTCTCCCTCCCTCCCTCACTCACTCCCTCCCTTTCACTCTTCTGCGTGCTTGGCCCCTTGTGAACTGTGTACAAATATAGATTAGTTTAGAAATTCATTAGCCCGGTCGTTATCTGTCATTGGCGCGCCACACCATAACAAGCCCAGAGGAGGGAGGGGGGGTTAAGTGTGTGTGTGTGTGTGTGTGTGTGTGTATGTCTGTGTGGGGAGGGGGGGAGATAAGCAATGAGTTCCTCTTATTCACTGTGTCAAAGAGAGAGAGAGAGAGAAAGGGAGGAGAAGAAGAAAGTTAATAAAGAGTGAGAGAGCGAGCAATGGAGGGAGAAATAGATAAAAATAGATGGAGATGGATGAAGGGGAGGAGATAGTGTGGAGAGGAGGTGGGCGGGGGGATGTCGAGTTTAGGGACACAGAAGGAGATGCCGACAGCATTTTGAACATCTGTTTACGCTCTGCAAATTTTGGAGTACACACATATCCTGGACAACATGGCCAACATGCTACAGTGTTGGGGGGAAGAGCGCGCCGGCCGGCCGGCTGTTCCCTCATTGATATGTTGTGTGTGTGTGTGTGTGTGTGTGTAAAACAAATGACAAAATCACTTGAGCCAAGCGTTACATTTTATTTATGCTTTCATCAGGGAGGTGAGTTTGATCCTCACTTATTTTGACTGTCTGTTTTGTAGCCTTTCTAGACACACACACACACACACACAAAAAGTAATAACCAACACTGAAGGTATGTGTGTGAGGGAGAAATTCTGAGTTTAGGTTACCGTGCTGTCACTTCAGTGAGCAGAGACAGAACCGAATGCTGGCAATGCAAAACCAAACCGATTGCGCATGTGATCCAACGAAAGGAATGTTGTTGATTCACCTTTGAACAGCAGTAAGTAATCACAGTTTGCATTTCAAGTGGCTGAAATGCAATAAATGCTTTAATGCTAATGTTTTAGCACAAAGCATTCAGCTGGAGAAAACAACAATGTGCATTAATGTTTCATAGTGAGACAGCAGAGCATCCTAAAGAACGGTGCATTACGCACCACATTAAGCTGTTCGAAAGCTCTATCCCCAATGAAGTTATTTCTAGATGGTTGGTCTGTGGTTTGTTGTTTTTCTTCCTGTTTATTAATTAATCATCTAAATATTTAGTGGACTGGACTCTTAAGGGGGTGTGAGCAAACTTTTAATTGGGCCTCTAGGAAAGGAGAAACATTGCAGTTTCAGAGCTCACACTGCAGTGGCACCAACTTAAGCCGTTCGCCCATGAATGTAAAGGGAGTTATTAAAGGGGAAGTGCTTTTTTTTTCTACCTGGACCCTATTTTGGCTATGTTTTTGTGTGTGACTGACATGAACAACGATCTCTGCAATGGGGGGGAGGCATTCTCAGTTTGGTCTTCTAAAAGTTCTGTTTTTGCCGCTGACAGGCTTAGATTATTATTCAAAGTGTCTGACAACAATATGGAAAGGATCCCTACAGAGATAGATGTTGAAAACCTCTTTGAGACCTGTAGGTTTAACCAGAAACAGCTCTGGGGTCGCTAGCGCCAAACCCACCAGACTCCATTTAAAAAAAGCAATACTTTTAGCGTGTATAGAACCAAAGACATGTGACACTTTGTCAACAACAAAGTTTCAGCCATCATACGAGTTCACCAAATCAAGCAAAAAAAAGCTAACATTTCTCAAAGCAGCTACCGCACATATTCACAGCCTGAATATGGAAACTTTGCTTCTGGGATAATTTCTGAGTCTCAATTGAGAAATCTGATCCTCCAATGAAGTAAAAGTACACATTTTAAAGTGGCCTTTTTTGTGGCGAGCCTCTGCAATAATCATGCTGTCTAATCAACATCTCAATATGTCACACCTGTGAGGTGGATGGATTATCTCGGCAAAGGAGAAGTGCTCACTAACACATAAAAAAGCCTTTTGCGTACATAGAAAGCAAATCTTAGATCTTTGAGTTCAGTTCATGAAGAATTGGGGCAAAAAAACAAAGTGTTGCGTTTATAATTTTGTTCAATGTATATCTGAGGGAGGATCCCTACACTACCCGGTTATAATACACCCCCCGCCCCCCCAAAAAAAAAAATCCTTGAACAAAACCTACGCCGTTGCCTGCATGTGTGGTAAAGTAAGCCCAATATACAGTATTTGTTGTAGGCAGATTTAAATGTATTTGTAAAGCGTACACTTAATGTTTAAGTGGAGACAAACAAGAGGAATGAAAAAGAGAGAGGAAGACGCTTAATTAAAGTTGTTTACCACATCAGATTCTTGCGAGTTCATGGTCTGACTCTGCTTATAAAAGGAAACAGGCCGTGCTGCACTTTGAAATGACTTCCTTTCAAATTAATTAAGTTTTTCTTCCCGTCAACAACTTTAAACCAATGGTGTCTCATATTTTCTATATGGCTTGTGATTACTTTTTTAATGTACAACCCATTTTACCTTCTCTGTGGTGATTTGAATTCATCTCAATGGCTGTGTTTGAAACCGTTCCCTCATTCACTCACTCACTAGTCCCTACGTAGTGTTTATTAAATAGTAAACAGACACTCTAAAAACATGGTTGCTTCCAACACATTTTCTCTCTCTCTCTCTCTCTCTCTCTCTCTCTCTCTCTCTCTCTCTCTCTCACACACAATTTATTTTTGGCGCCATTGGGCAAAAATTCCATAATAACCTTTTAGGATATAGTAATTTTAACTGTTCTGAGAGAAACTAGACTGATGCACTTTTAGGCTTTAGATATTGTAGACTTTGACCGAAGACTTTGGCCAATCAGAACAAAACCGCGGCTCAGCCTCAGGGCCTGAAATTAACACCCGACCAACCGCCAAACGCCGCTGAATTTAGCAATTGCCAGGTAACACTGTCAATCTACCTGCCACATTGGCAGGTAGCCAATGAGAATTGAGTGATTCATAAAACACATTTTTTCCAACTGTTCTTTTACATTTCAAAAAAAGTCCACCATTTCGTTGAATTTTATAGAACAAAACAGCACATTACTGGGGTAAAGAGGCCGGCTGAAAAGAACAACGACAAAAAGATGAGCAAGAGTCAAGGAAAAGTAAAATACGACGTTTTAATACCAAGTGGACAATTGGAGACAACGGCAAGGTTTGAAAGGTGCTAATTTATGACAGTGTAGAACAAATGTGCTACAGTACAACGTACAAATAGAAGCAATTAACGACCGTAAGTCTTCAAAAAGCCACCTACTCACGATGTAAACTATCAAAGACTGCGCTTCTGGAGGAAACCGCTGCGATCAAGGCACCGACGTCCATGAAAGCAGCGCAGTTGGAGGGGATGCGGCTGCTGTTTTGGAACGTCCATGTGATTCCTGTTTTTAACCTTTTATGAGGAAAAAAAAACTGTGCAGCCTGAACGCAGCACAGACACACCCAGTGGAATATCCGCATCATGGCAAGTCTGTCATTTTTTATCCGTTGTAGCATTGCAACATTTTTGGTAATGGCAACTTTTTGTGTTTGTGTAGACTGACCCAGTGTGCTAATCCTTGCATACTAGTTTCTGAAAGTACTATTACTCCTGTCAGTATAGGATGAATATACATCTGAATGAATATTTATACACACTATTATAACACACATTATTAGGTATTGATAATACACATTGGTCCCCTATCAGTAAAACCCCCACATGCATACATCGTCATACATTTTTATCTGCTATCTACTCATTCATACGTTTACAGAGAAAACAGCAATTTAACAATAAAATATTCCACATCTGTCATACATTTAAGGTAGTATTCAACTTCATTATTTATTATTCAACCTTGTTTGAGGCTTAGGAAAAAAATGCCCTTTTTCTCTACAGCATCTCCTCACAACACAACACTGGCTGTGTCCGGTCAAATACATGCCTAATGTGATGAACTAATTAAAGTTGACATGCTAATGTGCTTAACTACAATGGTGCCAATTGCAATATATGTGCATGATTAGATCATTAACCTCCGTGTGTTAACACATGATATGCTGGTTTGGACAAGTTATATCAGTGTGGGATAGTGAAAAAGAACAAAGGACCTAAAAAACAGGATGAGAGACAGTTATGACAGAGTTAGGAGTGTGGTCATGTGAGAGGTCATGTAAGAGTTACATAAATTATAGGTACGCTCCTCCCTTTGGGGGTGACTGAAGAACCATTGGACCAGGAGAGCGCTTAGAAGCGTGGGGACGCCTAAGCCTCAACGCGGGTCCAATAGGGCCCGGCCCCAGCTAACCAATGGAAGAAGACAAAAGAAGGAGGGAAGGGCATCTGTGGCATTCTGCGGAGCTCCAGAGCAAGGTAGAAATGGCTCACATCGATGTGTGTCCTGTATTCCTTGTGTAATAACCTGATTTACATCAGTTGTTTTGTATTTTTTCTCATTTCAAATATGCGAGTTATTAATAAGATGCATAACTTTTATTTGGTTTATTTCAATGTTCAGGACATTTATTCACACAAAAAAAGTATTATCATTCTGTTCAGACAATTATTTGCAGGCAGTAACATGTTAATGACATTTTAAGGCGTGTTTAGTACGTAAAAAAAAAAAAAAAAACAGAGATACTGTGTTGGTGTTGTTTCTCATTTTTTTCTGTAAAACTGAATGGGTTAATTCATGTGGCGCATTAAGTTAATCTTATTTGAGGTTATTAAACCAGGATTGTTCTCCTGGCCTCTCATTAATTGCTAAAGTCATAATGAGAGTCATATCTTACTCTAGACAGATTTATTATACACTGAGATGTCTCTTTCACCATTTTACCAATCACGTAGTACACAAGTGTAACATTGTGATGGCGGCATAAAGTGTTATTCATGTTCTGAGCCTTTGGTGAGAGGGTTACACTGTGTGTGTGTGTGTGTGTGTGTCCGTGTCCATTTAATGGAGTTCTCCTTCCTTAACAAGTGATCATAACCTCACGGGTTGTGTGAAAACTCATGCACAAGACTTTCCAAAATCCAAAAAGAATTCCAAAATCAAAGTTCTTTTCAAACATGTCACTGCTGTGTAAAAAAAAGTATTTATTAGAATCTCTAGACTGCAACAAAATGTGTTTTTTTTCCCTACATTCCCTCTCATTTTTATTTGGACCATCATTTTTTTCATGTCTGATAAAATCTTCCAGAGCTTCCCATATAGACAACCAGTTCAGTAAGGATTGATTCGTATACTGTACCATAAATTTATTATATGTACAACAAGTGACTAGTCTAACTGTAGAGGAATTTTACACAACACTACAATATTAATAATTTTTTACAGAGAGGATTCTGTTTCTGGGTGAAGCACGTAGGATCTCTACATCAGGGTTCGCTGTGTATGTGATAGGCCTTCCTCTCTAATCCAACCTGTCTTTGGGGCCTTGCTGGAGAAGTATGGTGTGAGATGTGCAGGGAGATAGCTGCTGTCAGATTTATAATTCTGATTAAAAGAAGTGATTTCCCTTCTGTGCCATCCCTCCCCGGGTGAAGATGCGCAGCAGATGATATAGCCTACCCTCGCAGTAGGAAAACATAGAAAAAACATTCACACCAGAGGAGATGGCTGACTTTGGATTCAACAAGAAATGTACACATAACACAGATGGTTTCATAAATAATAATATTCACAAGTTAAATTAAGGATCACTACTTTTATTGACTTTTGGGTGTTTCACTATCTTTTTGAGCGTGGCTGACTAATGCTGATTTGACTAAACTTTGACAGTCGGTCATTATCCATCAATCGACACACACAAACGCACACAAATCCTGAAAGAAATCTTCAATTTAGACGACTATTCCACATATAATTTTGCATACTGTACATGCAACTTATATTGCAGCAATGAGCTTTTGTGTTATTGGCGTGACTTCTTAGAGATTGTACAACAGACATACAAGAGACTTTATCTTCAGCTAAGGGAAGTGCAGGTTTGGCGCTACTTGTCTTGAAAAAAACTGAATTTAGGGCTTGGTTGATGTTTTGATAAAGGTCTTAAATTCCAGTAACAGTCTTGAATTTGACTTGGTGAAACCTGCAAAAACTCAAGGGCTAAAGAAAACACCTTTCATCTTTTATAACACGAGAGAGCCAACAGGAAATGAAAGAGTCCCGGCCTGGAAGACAAATAAAGAAATGAGGGAGAAAAATCGACAGTGTGGAAGGGAATCCACTCTTCATCTCCCTGAGCTACAGGGGCCGCGGCTCCGCGGAGAGACAAATCTCTGGCGCATGTGTGTGCATCATAGCTGCGGGGGCCGAGTGAAACTCGGCAGCGTCAATAAGAGGAGATGTTTTTTTTTTTTTCCTTTTTCTTTTGCCCTGTCCAACTCTGCCTACTTATAAATGTTGTCATCCTTCTTAAGGGCAAAAGATTAAAAGGGAGCTTTTGGGCCGAGCACTGGAGCTCATTTGTAATGTCGAAGAAGAGTAGTGCCTCCAGCCTGACTGCACACACACACTCACACACACACACACACACACACACAAAGTGAGAGCAGGGCGTTGGAAAGCGAAAGAGAAAGTAAAAGGAGGTAGATGTATGCAAGAGGAACTCCGGCAGATTTACTTATTGATTTCGGCAGAGTTTTTGTTTCGTTTACTGACCTTATAACTCTGCCTTTCCTTTTACCATCAATATAATTAAAGACGCTATTCAAGCTTATTCAGGAGCCTTCGTGAATCTTTTCCATCAGCTTCTTCTCCCACACTGGTCTTGAACCTCAAGAGAGGACTCTGGATTTTCAAAAACCTTGTTTATCTATCACCGTCATTCATTCAGACGGGTTTATACAGTCTATTGGTTGCTGTGTGTGTGTGTGTGGGTGTATGTGTGTGTGTCTGAACTAAGTCCTGCCTGGGGCTATGTTGGAGGGGAAACCAGGGTGTCGGTGCATTAGAGAAAACACTAGGTAAACAGTGTGTCAGTCAGCAGCCAGGCGCTCTTATTAAGAGTCAGCATTATGTTTCATTATTATACACATTTCTTCACATGCCCACGCTCGACTGCATTCATTCAACGACAAGAGGACATATTTACAAAGACAAATGCATCAAATTAGTTTAATTTCTGAATGATAAAGACAACTCACTAACACGTCCAAATGTGATTTGTTTCTGCTTGAAAACTCACAGCAGTTGATTGGCAAGCGGCGCTTTGAGTCTGGCATGTAATATCAAGAGAGGGAGGAACATGAAACATTAACTATAAAACCACCACAAGAAAAACCTGTTCATTTCCATTCAGCTCTGTACCTTACTTATTTCAACTGCAACTTGAGTAGAAGTTTTTAGACAAACCAAATTAGCCTATCCCGCAAGACAAAATCAGTGATTCATGTTGGATGAAATCCATTTCATGTTGTGTGACCTACACAATTATTTAGTAGTAATAGTAATATTCATGTCTTCTGGAAATCCAGACCTAAATCTGAATGACTAAGGGTCTGGCATCGAGTAATGGAAGTCGTCCATCTTGAGGGGCGGCGGCACCAAGCGTGCATTTCAAAATAAAAAAATCCAAAAATAACACTACAACCAATCCCAACACCACACGGGGTGACGTATCCAGAGCCACGTACGCTTAGCCAGCAGCGGAGCTACCGGGTAGATTAAACTGTCATCTGTATAGCTCGACCCTGGCCCCACCTATATCAAATACAACGATGTGATCGGTGCAGCTCGGCTAGCATAGTCAATGAGCAGCATTACTTGATGCTAGAGTAACATGCTGAGAAAATTGTAATTGTGCTCTCGCGAGAACTCTGCTATTTTTCTTTTTTTTTGTCTATTACCCTGGAAAACCAAAGAAATTTTTTGTTCAAACACACAAAGGAAGTTACTTAGTTGTTTTGCCAAAAAGAGGAAACATCGTTGCTTACTGGATGCTCTATATATCAAAGACGTTTCCTAGATGGTTCAGGTGCCGCTGGAAATTCCACCGGAAATCTTTACTTTTGGCCCGATGTCCGTCACCTTCATCTTTCTTTGTGTTGGCATTCTAAACTCCAGTGGATTTCTGAGGACTATGGTTAACTGCTCCTCAGATCTCGGCAGGCTAAATCCATACAGCTAGCTAGACTATCTGTCCAATCACAATTAAAACAACCTTTGAATGTACACATGTTCCAAGTTCCTTCCAAGGCTATTTTACAGAGGCGCCGTGGCTCCACTGCCCAAGACGATTGTGATTGATTTAAAGACATGCCAATAAACGGGAGCATGTTTTTCTCAAATAAACTGTCTACCCATAACACACAATGCTTATGGCCACCTTGCCATGCAGTTAGCTGTTGATCTCTATTTCTTGGATCTATCCTTTTTACTTTTGTTTTGATGGCCAGTCAGTTTGTAGGTCCACTACTAGTAATGGGCCAAAGAACCAGAATCATCAGTATTATTCTTCCGTCTGCCACTACAGTCAGGTGGTGTACAATGGACATTGCAGCTTGTAGAGACTTTCATGACATCATCCAACCAAACTTACAGTTGTCTGCTCAATTTACATTACCATTCCCAATGTGCATATGGAATTTTATATTTTAAAAAATCATTACCACTTACACTTTAGCTTTGGAGTTTTGCTTTGCAAGTGTGCGGTAGCTCCTCTGCCCTTCCAAGTACAGTACACATGTTCCTGTGAGTGTGCTTATATGTCCATGTGCATGTGAATCAGTGTGAGGCAGAGAGGAGGCTCATGCATATCCCTGGGGGGTCCAGTACAGGGGCCGGGCCTGGTGAGCGGCAGCAGCCTTAGCTTTCGCTCCCTGGATCTGAATAATTCACTAACCATCATGCCATCCCCTTCACTTCACTTGCATGAAGCGAAGTGAAAAATAAAAGACTGCATAGAGGCAGAGAGCAAAAAGAGAGCAGTGAAGAGATTCAAAGCTAGCAGATTAATAGTGCTCAGGATTTTCATGTCTTTGAGCACATTCGCAAAGCGGCTAACTTGTCCGTTGCTTGAAAGCTATCTCTGGGAAGCATCTGTGAGGGGAGAAGGACAAATCACAGCTACAGTACGCTTTAGAAGGGGAGGCAGGACTGAAGGCAGGAGGGGGACAGAGTGGAACCATTTGACTAATCCCTCTTGCTAAACCAAAAACAGAGAATCAGTCATTACAAATGAAAACCAGGGCATCCCCTAAGTTACAAGCGTCAAAATGGTGGCCTTAATCTTTCTTAATATGGTCTAATGGAGCTTGCAGAGTGGTTTCCTTTTGGACTTGGGCCCTGCCGGCTCAAAGATGAAGCGTGACGCACTGGAAACGAGTTGACGAAACAAAGTTAACCCAATTATTGAACCGTCTCTCTTACATAACATGACAGCTTCTCCTATTAGAAATCGCTTTGAGCCCTTGACTGTGTCACACATGACTTTTTGGATTTAAGCAGAGAAAAGACCCAGCGCTTGCAGGGGGGGGAACAATTAGATAGCTGTTACAGCGTTGAAGGAAGTGGACTCATCAGTAAATACTGCAGGGGAACAGACATGTCATTATCTGTCTTGTTGTCATAATCTGACGTCAGTGTGAATGAAGCTGACATGCTGGTTTGGTCTAAACGGGAGTCCCTGTAATTGGCACTTGTTGTCATGGTTAACATCAAAGGCATGGAGGCACAATCAAATCAGCATGAATTTACTATTTAGCATCTGCACAAACACACTCATGGAATGAAAGCAGTGGTCGCCCCAGGGGGTGATGGCCCTGCATGATGATGGTGCATTACACCAATACCATTCCCCCCCTCTGGACTTTTGATTGGCTAACCACAGGGACCCGAGACGCAACTCTGAGAACTGGCAGGATGCCAGGGATGTAAATACAGACACACAGACACACAGACACACACTGGGGCAAATGAAGGCTAGAGACTTGTGGGGATGGATAAATGATTAGTAGTCAGAGAAGGGAGAGTGGGTTGTTGGAAAAAGAAAGGGAATGTTCTAGGGAATAAAGGGCGGGGTGTGTTTGAAACAAAGGTGATATTACTGTCCTTGTATTGTCAGACTTTCCTCCACAGCACTGCAGAGGGGGGTCTGGCTAGTTCACACAGCATTCCTGGATGGAAGAAAAATATGCTCTGGTTGATGGCCATTAACTTAAACCAATAACATTCATCTTGGGTGGTGCTAAGCTTCGGACGGATCCTCGATGCCTCTGCAAAACAGACTCACGAAGGAACTTGTTTTGGTGGAACGTGTACGTTCAAAGGTTGTTTTAGCCGTGCAACAGAGAACTCAGATTGGACAGATAGTCTAGCTAGCTGTCTGGATTTACCCTGCAGAGATCTGAGGAGCAGTTAACCATAGTCCTCAAAAATCCACTGGAGTTTAGAACACCAACACAAAACGTTGTCGCTGTATACTGGACTATATGTACACCCACAACCGAAGACGCCGCAAAAATGCTGCAGTCACAAAGAGGTAAGAGACAACGTGGCTCGTGAGAAGGGTGCCCACTTTCAAACAGAGTAGTGATGTGAAGAATAAAAAAACAAACATGCACATCTGCCAAACTGCTTCTTAAAGTTGGCTTGCTAATAGGATTGCTTGTTGTGGAAAGATGTTGGATGCAGCCCCACTTAATTTTAACAACAGAAAGCATGTCTATGGTTCGGCAATGCAACATACACATTATTTGAAATCCGTGGGAAGGTAAAAGAGGTTAATAATAAGAAAAACCTAGGAAAAAAGGGAGGCTTATTAATATTGGGAAGACTTCATAAAATGTCACAAGGAGATGCAGTTTCTTCAATTATTAGTTAATCCAACAACATGTTGAGATTAGTAGATGGGTATAACATCATCGCAACTTCGGCTTCCGAGTTCCAACTACATAGAACCCGCTATTATCATGCTATCGTTGCCTGATGAGTAAGTTGCTTAACTGGTTGAAACCTACGTCAAGAAGGCATTTTCACTGACTGCCGTTTATTTTTAAATCTATTTTCCCTAACTATCCTCCTCATCTAAAACTTTTAATCCCATCTAGATCAACATATAGTCTGAGACATATTTAGTAACCCTTTCTTTGTTCCCAGAATTTCTAAATAAATTGACGACGTGCCATTAAAATTAAAGCGCCATCTGATTGGAACACCTTGCCCAGCTCACTTAGATCTATTACTTCATTTGGTTTCTTTAAGGCATCTTTCTTTAATTATCTACAATCAACCTGCTCTTGCTTCTAATTTGTCTTTCTAATTTGACTGATGTTTTTTTAAATTTTCTTTTCTTTCCTCTTAGTTTCTTACTTTTCTCCTCCTTAATTGGCAGCTGTTGCATATGCTGTAAATAGTAGCACAGTTGGTACGTATGCAGAAGTATTGTGTATTAACTTGTGTGTGTGTGTGTGTATATATATATATATATATATATACATACACATATATATATGTATATGTATATGTATACTTTTTTTCCTCACTGTGCTTTACGAGTTTTCACCCTAGACTATAGGATGCTCACAGGCAACTTCAACAACAGCAGAGCCGAGCGGTTACATTCATGCTGAACAGTCCGATGGCAGTGTGTGGTCGGATGTCCGCTCCCCCTCTGCGAAAGGCAGACTAGTGGAATTCTACTGGGTTTTACTAGGTTTTAACAGGCAAATCTGCCTATTAAAACACAGCTTTAAAACCTAAACATATAGAAATAAGTTGTGTTTAAATACTACTTTCTGCTTAGCACATCCGCCATCATCATAGCAATGCACCAAGGTAAAAAAGGGAATGGACGATGACATTATGATTGGTTTATTGCATGTTTCGCCCCAAAACACACCTAGAATTAATGTAGACACTAAGTACAACGCTTTGGAACCACGCGCCCGGTGTATGGACCCTTTTTTCTACCTTCACGCTGCGCTTAGATCGTCAAAATAGCCTTCCATTCAGATCAAAGGAACGTCTAGGGGAACGGTTCTAGCCAAGCCGACATCTATTGACACCGGCTGCTTGTTGTGCTGTGGGGTGGAAGATAGGGAGTGTGAAGACTTGTTGGAAACTTGTCTGGTAGTAGCACATTGGCCTAATATTACTTGGCCTCAGTCTTTGATTTCTGTTTAAAGTCATCTGTGGGGCACACCGATGCTTAGCAAACAGTTGTTGCTGACACATGACACTTACAGGAAAGAAGCTCTACTCAGTGACTGAAGTGCACTCTTAATGATATATTTTTTGATTGTCTACTATGGTGATGAATTTATGTACTGTAGGTCAGTTCATCAGTCAGGCGGTCAACCACTAACCCAGGTCTCGACTAGGGTTGTTCAATCTAATGCCATCATTAGATCAAAATTTCAGTTTATTCAATGCTCTGATTTATGAACAAATACCTGAAAATTAATGACATTAAAGCCTAAGCTGAATTTGGAAACATATCATCCAACTTATTTCCGGTCAGAACACAATGTTGTAATTACATTGACTGAGACATTAACTGGTCAACACCCACCACACATTTTTTTTTAAACATCCAAATTAGTTGTAGTTTATTATGTTTGGGTGTGACCCTTGATTGGATGAAATCCATTAGATCAGATAATTGTAATAATTTTAGATGGTGTGATTGTCAGTTCTTCAGCCTTCTTTGGATGTTGAAATAATACAAATTTTATTGCCAACAGGCCAGTGACAGACTTGAACAAACACGTATCTGTTGACTTTGACTTTTTGAAGGATTCAGCATTTTTCAGCAGGTCAATTGAGTGTGAAATACTAGTTTTTGAGAAAGTATCTGCAAACAAACACAGGAGACGTCTTCGCAGGCTCATTGGGAGGGTAGTGCACTCAACAAACAGCAGCACAGCAGAGGCAAACACACTGTCTCCGCCTGTGTGGAGGGCCTTCACAAACTCATGGAAAATCATTTCAACTGGGGCGGGTCTCTAGCGTTTGCCCTATGTTGGCTGAGTCCTGCAGCGGAGCAGGGTCGAATCCTTTGCTTCATGTCATCTACCATCTCACTCCCCATTTCCAGTCTACGCACTATCACTGTAATAAAGGAAAAAATAAAAATAATCTTAAAAAATAAAGAAAATCATTTCAACTACAGAGCAAAACATTCAAGAGGAACAAAAAGTCCAGAAGCAATCCCTTGCAATGCTAATTGCTTACATTTTGAATTTTAGCAATGGGATGCAAAGTGCCATAATTTAAAACCATATTACTGATATGTTATTACTAGTGATGTCTAAATGAAGCTTCATGAACCATTAGTTGTATTTGTTAATCCCACTATAGTAGATGGCTCTTGGCTTAAAGGAAAAGGTTCAAGGAATGGCAATTCACTATGCTTTCAATCTTTAATTAAACAGAAAGTGCCATCCATTGGGCTCAGACAATAAAGAAAAGGCTTCATGACAGTTCATTGGGACATCACTATGTATTACAAAAGAAGTAGGACAAGCACTAAATCTGCCTGTGCATGTTCGATAGCAAAATTTGATGGAAGAGCCAATCCATTAACTTAATGTACCTGAGACATATTCCTTTGCAACAGACTGTCGCTCAACATACATCTCACTGATCACTCTGTAGACTTACACACAATTGTGTTATGATTAGTCTTGCATTGCCGGACCTCCCTCCACAGCGCTGTGGAGGAAGGTCTGGCTAGTCCACACAGCATTCTTTAAACCAATCACAATCGCCATGGGCGGCGCTAGGCGCCGGACACAATCACTTGTCAGCTCTGTTACAAACTTCTAAGAAGGCTGTAGGATGTCTAAAAGCAAATGCGAATTTAAAGTTAAGTCAACAATGCTGGGCTTTAATTGAGCCCAACTTAAAGCCTAAATTAGTGAAAACAGTAATTCACTAATAAGGAGAAAACATTACAACAAATCTAAGATAAGACAAGCTGATTCTTCAATAACATTTTGGAAGGGCTGGCGCAAAATGTTGCAAAGTCATCTGAACCCAGACCGAGCCCCATGAGGTCCAGTCAGATCCTGGGGATGTTCAGACACAAATGTTACACACCAGCTTGTGTCAGCAAAGCTGTAGTGACTTCTAACAGTAGATAGAGTGTCAGCGTCTCGGAGTCATGACTCATAGAGACTTGTTATTGGACTAAATCTGTGGTACACCAAGCTATTTGCCAAGGACATACTCCACACAGACACACATACACACACACACACACACACACACACACACACACACACTGCCCACAGCCAGGCTTGGATAAGCTGGTAATCTTGTGAAAGCAGCAGGATATCAAAATATCACTAACATGGTGAATCATGCATGTACACAGCAATGACCACAGCTTCGAGGTCTGTGGCAGTGTGTGTGTGTGTGTGTGTGTGTGTGTGCCTGTTCCTCTCACCTGAAGTTAAGCAATCTGTTACTGACTAATCTGGATGACCTGTGACAGAGACATTCATATCATTCACTGATGTGACACCTGTAGTCATAACCAAGGTAAGCAGACTTCTCAAACACACTCACACTTTCACGTCAGTTTATCACTATATTCCTTGGAGTAGTTTTTTGTAGTGTTTGTTTGCTGGTGTTTAAAAAGTTGTCATAAAATGTCTTAAATTTAAACCAGAGAACTTCAACTAAACTAAACTATGTACAGTGCATAGGGGGACATCTCTGTTCATTCTCAGAGTTGCTCAGACGTAACCTTTTTCACTTTCTCACTAACCCCTCATCAAACATCACTAACCCATCATCAAACAGTATACTAAAGGTGATATTAAAAGAAATAAAGCAAAGCGGAAGCGATAATTAGTCATTGAATAATTAATAAGCAATAATTTGTGATTTAAAATATGCTTGCAAAAAGATATGCATAAAAGATGCTGAAAATATAGAACATGTAACACAAATTACTTACAGTACTTACTTAGATTAATGTATTGGCTTACATAGTGGTTAACCTAAAGTGGGTAAATCATTTTACTTGCCCAGTTCAATAGGCCTTTTTATATAACCAAATTTTAAAAAGTGCTTTCATTCCAGATTGCTTTTCAGTATGAATGAATGAAAGCTAAACTTGATCAGTGCAAAAGGAGAAAATCAATAATTGTGTCAGTGTGTGATAAAGTCAGTTTCTCCAACAACATGGTCGCTAAGCTAACAATGTGCAGGATTAATGGTTTTTGTTTTAGCTTGTTAAATTCATAAAGTTATATAAATTTCAATTTGAGACATTTTTTAATGGTGAGTGATAGGGAAACTAAATTTCTTACATTTATTATGTATACGTACAACAAAGTTATAGTGTGCTTCAAATTTAAATAGCTTTACATCTTCTAAGTAGAAGATTCAGAAAAATGTCTTATTCGAATTACAAATCAGTCAAGCATGACATAACAAGTCAACATAATAAGTATGTTCATGAACACACACAGAGTACTTGTGGTTTCTGGTAGAAAAGGTATTCTTGCTATCCATAACAATTCTCAGGAAGTGGGAAATGTGTTATATGATTGCATTGATAGTTATATGATTTGTCAAGTTGTTGTTTTCAAGTTATCTTTATTCATCTATCACATTTAAAACAGCATAAGCAACCAGGGTGAATGGGGTGAAGTGTGCCTCGATACACAGATAAAATAACAGAAGGCTACATGACCCAAAAAGTGCATAGCAATCACAACATCACAAAACAACTTGCATGGTAAAACCAACGTCAAAAAAGGAAGTTAGAAAAGTGAATTTAATCAGCAATGGCTTAAAAACGGTATGGGCACTACTAAAAAGAAAGATCAGGAGGGGTCTGAATGAAGCCAGGTAGCCTTGGAAGATGCTCAAAGGCCCCACGGCATTAAAATGTCACTTTATGAGTTTTTTTTTTAACATTAATACGAGTTTCCCCAGCCTGCCTATGGTCCCCTAGTGGCTAGAAAAGGTGAAAGGTGTAACCGAGCCCTGGGTGTCCTGAGGCCATTTTTACAGTCTATTTTCCGTCTGGATTTATTTTATAAAAAAGCTTGTAAAACATCAACCCTGTGGTCCACAGTCAAGATATGAACATCATTTCTTTTAGGACAAACTGGGTTATTAGAATATTTGGGTTGCAGTGAGGTCACTTGCATTTTAAAAATGGTTGTAGGGCCTTAAAGATAAATAAATAAATAAAACGGAACAAGAATCTTCCAGATATGTATTGATATCACAGACAGATAATTAATAAATAAGCCATTTTCCTTTCTAAAACTCTTCTCATATGTCTTGGAAGTCACACTGTGAAGAAATAATCATTATAACTTATACAGTTGACAAAATACATGCATTTTTTCAAAGAAAGTCAAGGCGCTTTTGCTCTCATGACATTTACTTATGCCAATAATAACATAATAATGTCATATTTATTAATATTACACCCACAACAATGCTATACACGCAAATGTGTGTCTAAATAGTGCACAATTTGGCCTTTCATAGAATCTATAGGTCTTTTTGTCCCCTCTGGCTTTCCATACAAGAGGGGTGACTTTATCTCCCATATATGGGCATGTACTTCCTGAAGAAAAAAATAAATAAATACAGGAGAGAGAGAGACGAAGAGCAAAGGCGCCAGCGGCACAAATCAGCCAAAACACGATGAATTATGGACATAAAGTGGATCAATCTTGGATATCACAGTGGGGATTTAAAGCCCAAAGAGGCTGAAGTTCCAGGCTGGATAGAAAATCCCCTGTAGAGGCTAGAAAGACAGGGAAAAGACCTCCGTAATCGCGGAAACGTCAGGATTTAAACGCAACTGGAAGTAAGTCAATCGCTTGTATCGTTCAAAAGTTATTAAACAATGAATCAGAGGTGCTTTTTTACTCGTCGGCGAGTGTCTCGGGCTCAGAGGGTTAAGAAAATGAAAGATCAGATGGGCCGATCTGGATTCTTGACCCTTGTGAGGTCACAAGGTTATCACCCCTTTCTCTGCTTTGGCTGCCCAGATAAGTTGGCCCACCAAATTTCAATTGAGCAAAGTGGCAGTTGGTCAAGGCCACACCCCCAGCCTCCACCTTGCTCCCCCCCTCTCGCCTCCTCAAAAGCTACAGACTCACAAATGGCACATGCTAAGTAAAGCTCATTATGGGACTGGCTCTAGTGGCTGGAATTCTGCACCAAGGCTGAATTTTGGGAAAGTTACTTCAGATGGTATTAGGAGACAACTAAGGTCTACATGAATGTATCCAAAAAGCACCATGTCATTGGATGTTTAATAGCAAGTGAAGAAAGGGGTCCTAGATTTGAAGTTTTCAGTCATATCATATGCCTTACCATTGCACTGGAGCATGTTCCAAAGCCTTCCAAAGGGAACAGACAGGGAATGTGGCTTAAATGACATATTCCAGCCATTCCAGCCACTGTTTTTCATAAACAACGTATATAAGTTGTTCTAATGACAGCTATTCCCTTTACGTTGGACTTTCCCTCTCCCTGTGACGGTCCGTTATCTCTCCATCTGACCTCTTTCAGTCCCTCTGCATCCCACCTTTTCTATTTCCATCTACCTGTCTCTGAACAAGGTCACAATAATATGAAGAGGTGCAGACATGAGCGCTGTGCATGGGCATTAGCATATGCTTAAAGGCAGATTATGTGTTTCCCTCTGGCCTCTTTTCAGTCAGTCATAAGCCCCATCAGGTATGCAGAGGAGAGCCAAGTGAGGCCAAAGGAAAAGGTCAGGAAAGATGTCCACATGATATTAGCAAATGCTTTCACTATCCATGGTGAAAGGCATTGAACAATGCTTCTGCACTTTTTCCCGTTGACCAACACACAGTCATTGCTGTCTAGGCCCCCCTGTAAAGGAAACTCAAGGTTGAAATAAAAGTACAGAGTATTCCTTGACAGAACTTGTTGAACTTATTGAAACCTAATTTACAATATTTGAAATTTAAAAATGTAGCTTAGCAACTACTTCAATGGTGTGTGGCCAAGAAAATGTGGGCACCCCAACCACATTGTTCTGGGTGTATTTAGTCCCGGTTTAGGCCCAGCTCTTTAGGAAAACAGAGATATTTAGGTGATCCTCTGGCTAAATGGGAGCAAAACCGAGACTGCTGTTCCAGGAAAAACAACATGGGGTGCACACTCGGTGTGCTGGAGGTTGCCCTGTGACATATGACTTCCATCTGAGAAAAGGTGAAAGTACAGTGAAAGTGTTATTATCCTGCAGCCAGGCTTAAAACAAATGAGTGAAATCATTTTCAGAAAAACTAAAGACTGTTATAGCAACTTATTGATGCCTATGGTTTCAAGTGCAACCGTAAAATAATTTTTGGTTGCCTACACATATGCAAAAAGCAGGTAATCTATAATAAAGGCAGGGTTGCCATGATCATCAAGTCATTGACTTTCTGGTCTGATATCCATCACAACAAAGTGTAGAAATGAAAAGCCTGGGCTAATATCCGCCTGCTGTGTGGATAAGACCTCCTACGCCATAGGGCTGTTTAGATTTGATGATCTCTTTATGTGCCAAATTAATTCCTAAAATGAATATCTTGAGGCCATCCACAAGGTTTGCTCTTGTAATTAAGCAGCACTTCCTAATACCATCGTTACTAAGCTTGGGGGCATCTCCTTTTAAGTCTGTCTTTAAGAGAGGCATCCTTTTCTTTTTTATCTCTCTTTCGGTTGGGGGACTGACTTAATCAAGAAACGGGCCACTACATCACATGCAAGGGCGTAGCGGACATTGGGGTATATGCCCCCCCCCCCCTACTTAACATGTTGGTACCCTTTATTCTAGCCTGGCTCCTCCCTCCTACGCATTTCCACTCAATATTCGTTTTACTTCAGTGCACTGTCTGGGTTTGCTGGGTATTCATTGTTTTTTTCTGACCAAATTTTAACCCATCCAATCAGCAAACAGAGAGAGTGGCTGAAAACGATGACGTGGAGGCCATGCGTCAGATATGCAGTTCATTACTGGTGGCCGAGAAAGTTGCGAGCAAAGCCATTCGGTCTGCTGTGGCAATGCTGCTGAATATCGAGAAGTTAAAGTTGGATTTTCCAGCTCGCTCCGTTAGTGATGAAGGATTTGGCTAAGGCAAATGCTAGCGATGCTAAGCCAATGTCGAGACCAAACATTAGCAATTGGTTACGGCAGATCCAATAGTTGTAAACTTCACTAGAGCACCCGCCTTCAAGTAAGTCAACATTTGTCAGTGGAGAGTGGCCAGACTCTCTGTACAAATGTGATGAACCAGAGTCTGGTAGGACCAGGCTACCTCTGTAGCCTCTTGGTATGTCTAAGTTGATTTGAACGCACCATAAGTAGGACAGTGTGCACGTTACTTAGGTGGCGTCATTTGATTGACACTCATTTAGATAAAAGGAAAAAATAAAATACATTAATAAAAATATATACAACTAGTTTACAGTTGTATATATTACAGTACAACAATTGAGAGAAAACGTCATTTAAATATGTAATAATTAAGAACAGTGATTGAATAGTGGCATTAGAATGTGCCCGAGGCCACCAAAACAGATGTCTGTGGCAGTCAAACAGTATGGAACATTTTATGGAAATGTCTGTGTTTCTATCAATCATAAATGAAATGGATGAATCCAGGATTCGGAAAGAAAAATGGGATTCTCCAACATAATTCCTCCTCCTTAACAATATGTCCCCTTTATTTCTGAAATTACAGCAACGGCCCTGATCACATGGCATCACTTCAAATGATAGACAGAGATGACAGGAAGGTCAGGGATGGAGAGGACTCCACAGTCCCCCCCAGCATTTGTACCTGTTAATGACCCTTGATGTTATATATCGCCGAGGGAGGGCCAGACAGTCACGCTCGGTATCATCGGGAGACAGGCTCGACTGCTATTTAATTCAACCAAGCTCGACTGCCAACTTTGTCCGCCTCTTATCTGTTTGTTGTCTCTTCTGTTAAATGGCTGCTGGAAGAATTGTTTGTCATTTTGATGGGAGGGTATGGTGCTAGAGGATGAAACCGATGGTCAAGGGGGTCATCTACGCTTTCAGCACGGTAAAAAAGTCAGGGTAAGGATATCCTAGTAGAGGCTCTTTTTATCATAATACTGTGATTATCTCTACTGCAGGTATTAAGTAGTGTGGTATGACGATATGTGATTATTTGAGATTAATAAACAGATCAAGTGCACTAAGTTCTGCTTTTCTCTCAGTTTTCAGTATTTTGTTAAAATACAATAAATTGCTTGTTGAATTTAACAAATATTGTCCAACGTTCTAACCCTAACCATTTTATTGAACAAATTAGATGTTGTTTTGGACATAAAAGGCACCACTATAAAAGAATGACAGTGACATTATAAAGTCCAGTTTTTTACTGATCTTTTCTTTCAACTAATACAAAAAAATCTTGGAGGTTCTTTTGCAATGTGTATATGGCACAAGTTGATATTGCGAAGAAAATAATAACACAATGTGTTGTGAAGTCCTAGCAGGTATACAATTACCAGTTCATCTATAGGCATACTTACTGCTGCTCCTGTTGGAAATAATGAGAATTGTTGTATGCAGAGGCCATTTATTCTGTTGTGGTTCTGTTGGATTCTGTGGCCAGTGATTGTCAAATGTAAACTAAAGTTATTTCCTTCCACCATGCTGACATTAAAGTCAAATAACAAGATCAGTCACTAGAATAATAGGCAACATAATAAACTATGTTCTTTGTGCAACACAGCCTCTGGTAATCCATTTACATAACTTACACCACTTATATAAATGTCAGCGCGTACTGTAAAAATAAGCAGTGTGAATCACCTTTAATCTTGTCTCTATCACTGTCTGATTTTTTAATGGCGAGAACGCAGGTAGTTTAGTCATCCACAGCAGTGCAGTGCAGTGTGAGTCTTTGGATGTTTGAGGGAGAAGGCTGGGGCGTGCAATTAATTGGTGTGTGTGTGTGTGTATGTGTGTGTGCGTGTGTGTGTGTGTGTGTGTGTGTGTGTGAGCGTGTGTGTTTGTGTGTGTGTGTGTTTGGCGGGGCGGGGGGCTAAAGGCAGCTCTTCAGCCGAACTGCTATGGTACTACAGCATGGACATCGTTTACATGATGGAGCAACTGCCGGTAAAGTAGCAGCAGCATTTCAAGTGAAGATGAAGGGGGTGATGGGGAGGAAGATGCAGAGTACGCTTCTAGTGATTGTGTCTACAAAAGCATTCCTGGGTTGAGTATGGTGATAGTCAATATGTACATACGTACAGTATAAATAACCTTCAATGTTTTCTAATGCTGAATTATTGGCAAACACCTTGAGACATTAAGGGACTGTTTGTTCTTATTTAAGGGGCAATCGGAGAAGTTTTGGGCTCTTTAGTCAAAAAAGACTCGACTCCCTCTTTGCCAGTAACACATTTTTAATTGACCCTCCAAAATGATAGGGAAAAAAATGGCATGACCCTCCCCAACAATTTCTTGATGCCTTCTGACCAACATGCTTTCTCATCTTACACATCACACTCCACTGTTATGGTCGTCAATTTGGGAGCTTGCATGCTACCACTCCTTCCTTCTCAAATGTTTTAAAAAGGTTGTCGTTTGCACAATTTCAAATCATCGGCGATTAATGTTTTCCTCCGTGGATGCTCACGGCCGCATGCCCTTTGAAAAAAAGAAGAAAAAAAAGAAGAAGTACACTAGTCAAAAAAATTTGCCTTTCAGAAGCTTAGGAAATGGACCACAGCCGAGTAATCACACATGCCTTATAACTCGTAGTAAAGCTGTTAAGTAGGCTCTCTTTCAACTCAAAACAGCGCAACTTCTCACAAATACAGCTTTAGAGATAAAGCATTCCTAGGAGCCCTCCAGAACATTCAGGTATGTTCTCCCTTTTCTAGTATAGACATCCAATCTGGCAAACCATTTGTATGACAATTTTGCAAATGTTGCCACCCCAGCCATCTCACAAGCCCACTCCTGGATTGACGACACCGAGTGATGGTCAAATGAAGCTTTGCGGTTTCCAAAGCTTCATTTGACCATAACTGCTGACACCCCTTCATTCCTCTAGCCTTTTAAAAATAATCTGACTATCATTAAACTAGTCTGAACCTCTGATCTATTCTGTTTAGGAATGACCCATCTCTCAGAACAAATTGTTTGGGGCTGAATGGAACCTTGGTCACTGCAATCCCATATGGGTTATCATGTATCCCCGTCCAAAATTCATAGAACTACTGGATATGGTGAAGTAATTGCCCGTCCTCTGTCTTATATTTCCAACAATTAGGTGCATTTTTCAGACCAATTCTAAACAATCCGGACAGCGTTGAATAGAAGCGATTCATTAATCTTAAACTGAATGAGGCGCACCCTTACATCACTTTACATCCGTCCCACTCCTCACCATAAAGTGTAATACTAAGATCCCTTGGGGACCCTGCCGTCTCCTATCACAATGTTATTACAATGTGAATTTTAACAGTCAGGAACTAATTTTACCAATCATTCGACCACCACATTAATGCAAAACAAACACCCTACCTTACATTGTTAACGTGGGTGGAAAATGACCTGTATGCGCTTTGGTTTTGGATCTGCTCCAAAATGTGATGGCTTATTCCCTGGTCATGCTACAGCCCAGTATCAAATGACATGATGAAGGCCTTAAACACTTAAGCGGCTGTGGTTTTATCAATCAGAACAATAACAAAAGCCCTGATTGCAATCAGTTTCTTGCCTTCAGGATTCCTTCAAAGTTCATTGTTCAGGTTTTTACTGGAAGCCGAATTATCACCAAAGTTTTCTTGCCTTACAATGCAACCAGGCCTGGTAATTAAAACAGGTAAAAACACTGAATAAAGTTTTACATTAAAATTCAGTCTCTCCCCGACTCTGTTCAGCTCGTTGGTGGAGCGGTGCTACAGTTTACTCAGCTAGTTTCTTAAGACTCAGATATCCGAAGACTTAAATTCTGTTAAAATATTAATTATAAAACTGCAATTAATAGATGGGCTTTTTTTGTCGTAGATTTAACCACTGAACTCAACGGCCATATATTCAGGAAAGGCCTTTGATTCCTTTCACACACACAAAAAAAAGACTTGAATTATCATCAAATTGTTTATTTAAGTAGACCTGTTACTTGCAGCTAAAAGACTGAAAAAAAAAATTAGCATCAAGATTCTACTTTCCATTTAAAAATACAGGTGTCTCTGAGTTTGAACATTGTTGCAATTATTAATGTCAGTACACAACTCAAATTCAATATATTATATTATTAAAGAAAAACTATGGTTATTACATTTCAGCTTTATTTTGTAGACATGTAGCCAGCAGCTATGATAACATTGCACTCACAAAAATAAAAGCTGAGATCTGGGACCACAGTGATGTTGCCAAGAATATGCATATAAGAAGTGTGGAGTCAGATGTTCAGTCAAGTTGTGATACATTCTAGTTTTTCTTTAGAGTGGGCACTGTTCTTTTTTCTCCTCTTGAGGCCCCGTCTTAATCAGCATTGAGTATTATAATTAGTTGCAACTCTAAAAATAGGATAACTCTATACTCGTCATGTAATTAGATGTTTATGTATTCATGTCATTACTGTATTTCAAGATCTAGATGTACTGTAATCTCTTTGTTGGCTCACCGATTTAAAAACCCATTCCAGCAACAGACGGCTGAAAGAGAGGTCTAACTGGGTCTGTAAAACAAATGAAAACAGAGGCAGACAAAAGCTGCTTGTAAATGCTCTTCAGCTAACTTTATGTTAATGCCCACTGCATTACTTTGATGAAGCTTCCTTATGTTCTCCTAATTATCCCAATTAAACCTATCTTCCCTCCCTGAAGATGATGAGCACAGTAGAATCAACTCTTTGTTGTTGTTCCTTTTAATAGTGTTTGTCTCGGCATGCGTCTGATTCAGGGCCAAAGGTCAAATGCACCAAATACTGCATCAGCTTAAATAGGCCAAGTTAAAGTCCTTAGTTCAGACAAATACAAGTAATCAAGTCTGGGATTTATTTCGTAGTCAACTGCAGGAGTGCCCAAGCAAAATTTCCCCCATGAGACAGACATGAACCTCTGGAGGAACTCTTCCCAGCCTTGTATTCATGTTCTTGAGCAATTATTGAAACATAGCTCCACCAAGGATTAAGCTGACCATGCTAAACCAATATGCCTCAACCCTAAACCTTTCCAATGTCATCCTGATGCCAATTTTAGTCATGGGGGGGGGGAATTATTAGGTTAACAGAACTTCCATTCATGTTTTAAGTTATCTTGGGTCCCACACTATTTTATGTTTGCATACATGACATTGCTTTTTGTGTTGGAGACCGAAAAATACTCCTTTATGCTGATAACAAAGTCAATTTAATTGTATGTGTAGTGTCAAGATCAAAGGAGCTGCATGCTACAGTGTAAAAGAGACCTGTGCTTGCCTGGATGATTGCCCAATTTCCTACCTAAGAGGGGTTGTGCTTTGCTAAACTGACTCATGCATCCGCTGTTTCAATTCATGCTCCAGAGGCGGGTGTCTGGACTTCTCGAGCTTGGTCTCCGCGAGTATATTCTCCATGTAACTGTTCAGGTTTAAAAAAGTTGTTCTGTGGGAAATAAGAAAGCATCTCTTCAATCAAACAGTCTTTCTTTCTAACAGTATAATTTGTGTAGTACCATGTGGATTGTAGCTTGTGTGCCCTACAGGTGCTGCTCCTTCCTGAGTGATTACTATCTCACGCACCTGCAATGGATGGGTTAAATCAGCTCTCACACACCTGCAATGGGTGGGTTAAATTAGCTCCAACACACCTGCAGTGGATGGGTTAAATCAGCTCTCACACACCTGCAATGGATGGGTTAAATCAGTGAAAGAGTTCAACAGCACACCCCCCCTAACTTTGTTAGACTACACGCACCTGTATAGTCAAGAATTCAACCATTAACTACAATGATTGTCGTAATGTTTATTAGATTAGATTTAGTAGATTATTTGGGTTTCCCTGCAAAGACAAAACAATTCATGTCTAATATAAACTTAAAAACAACCAATTACTGAAAACACCAGTCACCCTCATTTTTATTTGAGTGGATACTTGCCTCATATCCACAAAAGATTCTGATGTTTTGCCAGACTTCTTCAGTGAGCATTTAATGATTTATTATGTTTGTAAAAGAAAAAGACCCAAATCACCACAGGATTTGATTAGACAGTATAAAAAAAAAATCCTGGTCATAAATTATCTAATTGCTAATACCTGGGATGGATTCCAATTGATGAATATTCAAAATACGTTTTCCCGCTTTCCCTTTTCATTCATTGATGTGGTCGACTAACATGCCCCCGGAGAGTCTAAGTTAAGTGCCAACATTTACCTCTGATCAGCTCTGTTTTCTTGGTTAAATTATGACATATACCCCTTTGGTGTTGGATTGTGAACATAAACACTTGAACAGTATGTAGGCAGCAGAGGAAACAGAAAATGCTTCAAAGGCGCTACAGGTGCATCAGAACAAGGACTTACAGACACAAGAACAGTTTCTTTGCTAACACAATAACTACTTTACACTCACACATGCACTGACTTCACAGTCTATGCCCCCAAGCCCCGGACTTTCCTATACAGAACTACTGTGCCATATTGTATGTTTAACACTATTGATATTACTGTGCAAGCCACCTACTACGCCACACTTTAAATGTAATACTATTGATAATTCTGTGCAATTTCACTAATGTGCAAAATATGCATACTGTGCAATACCATTACTCCACACTGCATATCACACCGTATATAAAACCATACTTATCCTTTTTATTATCAATTGCATATAGCATCTTAGAACCATGCACCTTAACCATTTTAACCTTTTTTTTCTTCTTTTGTACTACTTATGTTATTCCATGTTGTGACATCTCTTACGCACATGTTGACACTGGAAAAGGAGTGGTTTTCATTCATTCATTTCATGTAGACTTGTTAATAAAGTGATACATCTTCACTCGGTATAATTGTACTGTGGTGGACATCCAGATACTGCAAACACACACGCACACAAACACGTACACACACATGCTCATGGAGGGCCATAAGAGTGTTCATTTGCTCTCTCCCTTCCACTATTACATCTCCTTATCTAGTCCATCTTATGTTCTCTCCTTCCACTCCAGGCACTGCAATCAGATCCAATGGGGAGAGACCGCCTCTTTCTTTTTAAGGCCTAGCCGATAAAGCAATCGGCCATTCCCATAAGAGAGGAGGCCTGATTTGGCTGGGCTTACCAGTCCTGGCAGTTTTCATCTTAATTCACACGCTCATCCCACTCCTTTTACTTTTTTTCATTACTTTCATTCCACCACCCCTGCAGACAACATTGATGTCACATTCATACTGCTATTGTGCTATTTTTACTTTACATTCAGACAGACCACAGGCAGAAATTGATGCAAAAAAAAAAAAATTGCGGCGAGCAACAAAATCACGTCACCACAGCATTCGGTTCCAACGCGTTGGCTCCACAAGTTGTTGCCGTGCGTGGTTGTGCACCTCTTGATTTTTTGTAAGCTAGTGTATGCCGCGGGCATACACATAGCGTGCATACTTGTAGCGTGTGTGCTTATAGGTGCGTGACAGCTACCGAGGGCCGAGCCACGTTGTCCTGTTCAAGTATAACCAAGCCTTTATGATGTCTTCATCACAAACACAAAGTAAATTTTTGCCTTCCGTTACTTCTGCAAGTTTGACCGCAGGATCATATTTGGATAATTTGTGTTAAATCACTTTACTTGTGATGTATAGATCCCAACAATGTTTCTTGTCATCAATCATTGCCGAAAATAACCCACTATAGCTGCTTTGCCAATGATGTGGAGGATCCATATGCATCAGAAAACCAAAGGCTGTGGTGTCTGGGTTCAACTGATCATGACTCTTTCCAGAACATACCCAGGCTCTGCGCGCCCAAAACTTCCTCCGTTTCTATAAAGACAGACAAGAAAAAAGGATGGTGATTCCCTTAAGAGACAAGAAGCACTCAACTGCAAACTTAGCATTAATTCCTCATCAGCCACAGCCTTTTTCAATCTATATCTACAGGCCACCAAAATGCTGTGCTACATTTTTTGATGACTTTCCAGAACTGCTGTCTATAATCTGTATTAATTTTGAGTGTGTAGTTATTTTTGGTCATTTTAACATTCATAGACAGGGGAAATAAAGAACTATGTTGTGTTCTTGATAGTCTTGCATTGCCATACCTTACTCCACAGTGCTACAGAGCCCCATAAACATATTTGAAAAAAGACTTTAAAAAAATGTAAGATTATTATTTTGGCTTTTTATGACCTTTATTTAATGGGACAGCATTGACATGACAGGGGTAGAGAGGTGGAATGTCATGCAGCAAAGAGCCACAGGTATTAATCCAACCCACGGCTGCACACTACACCAAGTCAGCAACCAAGGTGCCCCACCTTTACACATCCTCAATCAGTCCTTGAGGATCCTCCAGAACCAAGCTAGCCGGCCTTTTTTTAAAAATCTAAATACCCCTTCAACCCCTGCCATTTTCAGCGTGTAGCTTGCTATGTGGAGCTTTGTTTTTCCCCAAAAGGAACAGTGTTAAACAACAGCAACACACAGAGAGCACATAGAGAGAAGGGACAACCGGTGAAACATACAGTGGTGTTGGATGGGATGCAATTATCCGGCAAATGTACTCTCGTTGTTGTTGACAGACTGACTCAGCATGTGATGGAGCCCACAGGCACAATAAGATCCACACTCTGGACTTGATGATCTCCAAGGGTCTGAAAATATCCAAGGTTATGTGACTGATGTTCCTCTCTTCGACCATTCATGTGTTTTCTTTCATGTGATCATTTATTTCAATTTTAAAACCACTTATGTTATTGATCGCATTGCTCCCATTAAGGTGAATGCTGTCTGTTATGAAATAATCTCCATGGAAAAATACAAGGCTGGTATGAAGAGTAAAAAATGAAGAAAAAAAAGCTGAACGCAGATGGTGAAAAACAAATCTCTAGGTTCCTCATGACACTTGTAAAGAGAAACTTCACATTTATGATTTAGAACTGAGAAATACAAGATGGTCCTTCTCAGCCTCGGAGCTTCTATCCACCAGGTCTGGCAATAAATGTGCTCTCTTTACTGACAAAAGTCCAAAGATTAGACAGTCTGTTCCCACATATCATGTACAGGATATGTGTTGTCCCTGTGTTCACGTACAGCCAATCAATATTCCATGACAATTTTATGTTATCATAAGTCACAGCCATAAAATCCTGGAGGCTATTATACAACATCTGAAATGCTCCTATTTTTCAAAAATGATTTTTGTTAACAGTTTGGCCTCAGATCAGATCTTCTAAATGTCTCTTCTCTCATGTGTCTTCAACATTTACAATAAATATTAATGTACAACATATCCAATTCTGCAAAGTGCTCCAAAGTGCCTTAAACCTGCATTCTGTGTGTATTTCAGCAGAAGGCGACACACATTTTCATAATAGTTTTCTGGTCTCAGTCGATAGATTTAAGTCTTCTGCAACACAGAATGATGTTCATTTTTTAAAATTATGGTCTTGATGATTTTGTAATTCAATAATCACATCCACTTAAATACAGACAATGGCTAAATTTTACATGGTAAACCGTTATATATTACTAGACAGATTGAGAAACTGTGTTAGACTTTTTGGCACAGTGTTAAACTGGTTAGAATCCTCCTTAAAGAAGGGGGACTACTTTTTTGTCTATAGGTTACAGATATGACATGCGGGTCCCCCAAGGCTCCATTCTAGGGCTTCATCTATTGAATACCTACATGCTTCCATTGGCTCAGATTATGGAAACACACAATATAAATTACCATAATTTTGCAATGGAAACACTGAGTGCTTGTATTGAGCCAAAGAGGTACAATTTCACACCTACCTCGTTTGGTCCGGACTTTTGCACTTTTGAGTTTGTTCCAAACCAAAATTGCAGTTGAGAAAGGTGCCTTGGACCACGGTCTAAATCAAAAGTTCAAATTTGGGTCTGATCAAAAGAGGTGGTCTCGGTCCAGACCAAACTGAACCATGGTTTGATTCGTTTGCAGTTTGAAAACACTTTTTGGATGGTCCGGACTTTCAGTCCAATTACAGGAAGTTAGGCACCATGATCCATAGAAAAAGAAGAAAAAACCCCAAAAAAACCCCTGATAGAACAAGAAAAAATGAGTTGCAAGTCCTGTGCTAGTTAGTTGCTGCTGACAGTGTTGCTGCTGGTAGTAACACCATAATAACACAATCAGGATTTGCTCATTCATTTAGTCATTAAATCTCATTCATACGGAAAAAAACACCCGCTAAAAAATGGCAAAATGACAACATGCAAACGTCAGACACGCGCCTGTCTACTCACCTATCAAAGGGAGACGCAATATACGTACATTGTGACGACACGGCGCATTCAGTTTTTATGCACCACATATCTGAAACAAACAACTAGAAACTGCAGGTCTGCTTAACTATGTTCTTTTAAATCCAGACTGAAAATTTCTTTGACACTGGTTTTTATTAAATCAGGTAAAGTTTATTTCTTACCACTGGAACTTTTATTCTAGTATCTCTTGCCTGTCTTATTCTATTTTGGCTTTTTTGGAAAAAAACATGATGTTGCTTAGCCTCAGCTGCTCTACAGAGGGGTGGAGAGTGTTGCAGGAGAGGAATGGGTGGAGGTGGCTGTAAGGAGTGAATGATGGCTTTCCAGCAGCAGATCAATAGCTCAAGGCTTTGAGCCAAGATTGGCTTTTACTCCATGGGGAATTCACCGTAGACCTGCAAGCATGTGCACTAAGCACACGCTTATGCACCCCTTTTTGCATCCACCACATTTAAACTCCATTCCTAACCCAGTCCCTGACCCATCCATACGTAACTATGCCTCTACTCCCCACTGCTTTAGTCCCATTCATCAAAAGTGAACTGCACTCTGGGAGTATAATAGCTCAATCACAGATTCCCCCTCCGTACCCTTCTTCCCCAATCCAGTCTGCATTTGGCAGCACTTAAAACTTTTCCATCACTGAGCTTTTAGAGATATATAAAGGCAGTTTCTCGCTCTGTCTCTGTGTCAAGTCAGTTTTTTTTTTACAAGTCACATGGAGGCCAGAGCTATATGTTCTGCACAGAGTTGAATCTCAATGCTCATTTTAATTGGATGGATTTGAATGATATTTACCAATAACAACAGCACAGCATCAAGACTGACTTTAGAATTGTTAAAAGGTGATGGGGCACAATTAGTTCCTCAGGAGCTTTACAGTGATATTAAGTCTTAGATTCGGCTCATAATTTCTTAACTCGAAATCCAATCTCCCAAAGTGTTGCCAAAGTCTCCTTTTGGTGGTAAATAGTGACTTAGTAAAAGCAACTTGAACACTGTTTGTGGGCTATTATATTGGCTTGTTAATGGTGCCTCATTCTTATGGAAAGTGAAATGTAAAATTTGTACAAATATATTATTGCCACAAATCAAAAGAATTAACAATCTCATAGATATATGAGAAGGTGTTCTGAATGCATTTTTGAATAGTACTACACTGTAATCTTCAATGAAAACCGGAGTAGAGGATCAGGCTTTTGTTTAAAAAAAAAAAAAGATTAATATCATCAAGGTGAGACAGTTTATAACGGATGGTTCATATATTTGTTACACAGACAATGTTCCTGGGTCTGGTGATCCACCACATTGTTAGGCTTTTAAATTAATGTAACAGATGTTTACTTGATCTCAATTACCAATGATTTTTACAACATTTGTGGTTATTATTTTCCTTTTACCCATTTTTTTATAACATTTATGATCACATGAACATTTTTGTTTTTTGTGAGAAAACAAGGAAAACAATTGTAAAAAAAATGTTTTTGATCATTATCATTAGGTTATTTCTTAGAACGTAATAAGAACAGGTGGAAGTACTTGAGATGTAATAATTGTGTAACTGTGTGAGAATAGCATGTGCAGAAATACAACATAGTGTCATAGCAACTACATTCAAATACACCCGGGGCCAGACTCAGACACCTCATATGTGACAGTTATGTGTGAGTGTGTGTGTGTGTGTGTGTTTGGGGGGGGCGTGGTACTATGTGCATTCATTGAAAATAATGAATATATGTCATTTTTTGGTTCTTCACAGAAAATAAGCCAATGCCAATGAGTTTGAGAAAATAAATAATAAATAGCATAATTTATCTTTTAGCAAACATTAAAAACACCATACAAGGGTTAAAGGAATTAAAAACATGTTAAATTATTGTGAAATTTTTTGTTTCTTTCATCTGTTGTAAAATAACCACAAAATTCTGATTTGCCAACTGCTTGTTGTAAACAGAAATACAGTGGTGTGAAAAAGTGTTTGCCCCCTTCCTCATTTCCTGTCCCTTTGCATGTTTGTCACACTTAAGTGTTTCGGAACATCAAACCAATTTAAACAATAGTTAAGGACAACACAAGTAAACACAAAATGCAATTTGTAAATGAAGGTGTTTATTATTAAAGGTGAAAACAAATCCAAACCATCATGGCCCTGTTAAAACATACTATAACTGTGGTTGTCCACACCTGAGTTCAATTTCTCTAGCCACACCCAGGCCTGATTATTGCCAAACCTGATCACAATCAAATCACTTAAATAGGAACTGCTTGACACAGTAAGGTCCACCAGAAGATCCTTAAAAGCTACACATCATGCCGAGACCCAAAGAAATTCAGGAACAATTGAGAAAGAAAGTAATTTAGATCTATCAGTCTGGAAAGGGTTATAAAGCCATTTCCAAAGCTTTGGGAATCCAGCGAACCACAGTGAGAGCCATTATCCACAAATGGCGAAGACATGGAACAGTGGTGAACCTTCCCAGGAGTGGCCGGCCGCCCAAAATTACCCCAAGAGTGCAGCGACGATTCATCCAAGAGGTCACAAAAGACCCCACAACAACGTCCAAAGAACTGCAGGCCTCACTTGCCTCAGTTAAGGTCAGCGTTCATGCCTCCACCATCAGGAAAAGACTGGGCAAAAATGTCCTGCATGGCAGAGTTCCAAGGAGAAAACAACTGATGAGCAAAAAGAACATCAAAGCTCGTCTCAATTTCTCCACAACACATCTTGATGATCCCCAAGACTTTTGGGACAACATTCTGTGGACCGATGAGACAAAAGTGGAACTCTTTGGAAGGTGTGTGTCCAAGTATATCTGGCGTAGAAGGATCACTGCATTTCATAAAAAGAATATTATACCAACAGTAAAATATGGTGGTGGTAGTGTGATGGTCTGGGGCTGTTTTGCTTCTTCAGGACCTGGAAGACTTTCCGTGATAAAAGGAACTATGAATTCTGCTGTCTACCAAGAGATCCTGAAGGAGAATGTCCGACCATCTGTTCGTGTACTCAAGCTGAAACGAACTTGGGTTCTGCAGCAGGACAATGATCCTAAACGCACCAGCAAGTCCACCACCGAATGGCTGAAGAAAAACAAAATGAAGACTTTGGAGTGGCCTAGCCAAAGTCCTGACCTGAATCCTATTGAGATGTTGTGGTATGACCTTAAAAAGGCTGTTCATGCTCGAAAACCCTCTAATGTAACTGAATTAGGACAATTCTGTAAAGATGAGTGGGCCAAAATTCCTCGAGGACGCTGTAAAAGCCTCATTGCACGTTATCGCAAACGCTTTGTTGCAGTTGTTGCTGCTAAGGGTGGCCCAACCAGTTATTAGGTTTAGGGGGCAATCACTTTTTCACACAGGGCTATGATGGTTTGGATTTTTTTTCACCTTTTAATAATAAACCCCTTCATTTACAAATTGCATTTTGTGTTTACTTGTTTTGTCCTTGACTATTGTTTAAATTGGTTTGATGTTCCGAAACACTTAAGTGTGACAAACATGCAAAGGAACAGGAAATGAGGAAGGGGCAAATACTTTTTCACACCACTGTATTTTCATGCACCTCAGCTGTCACGTAGGTATCCTGTTATAGATATAGTTTATGTTATCAGCAAAGAAATTTTCTTTCTCTGCGTGAGAAAATGGACATGTGAGTCTCACAGTCAATTTCAATCAGGAGAGACTTCATTGCAGATATGCAAAGATGTATTGTACAAATGCATGAGATGATACGGTCTTTGAAGATTGTACTTCATAATTATGACAATATATATATATTAGAGCTGGGCAGCGATTACAATTTTTAATCGCATAATTTCCCAGATAAATAGCGATTAATTGCAAAATGAAATAATGAATTCAAAAGTAGTGTACATAGTGCAATTTTATTTTAAATGTTCTGCCATATGAACAAAAGTGCAGTAACATTTGTTCTGCAAAAACTTACCAGCATGTTGTTTATAAAGTAGCAGTTAAATAACATATTTAGTGTACATCTCAATTTAAACCATGGATTCAGCAAGTCCAGAGATGGATTCATCTGGTTGGAATGTGTTGCATAAGCAACTCCTTCTTATGTCCCCGTTCTTCATTTGTTACTCTAACTCTGCAGCCCTTGTTGGACTGGGTTTGGAGCCCCACAACTTTTCTGCACTTTGCAGGACACTGTCAAACGCGCTGTTAAGCAGAGACACTGAGGGACACTGTCCAACGCTCTGTAACAGAACTGTAAAAGGACGATGGACACTGTGCACAAAGCAGGGGACATGATCAGAAGGCAGAAGGCTTTCCACTGCTGTGCAACTTCAATAAAGTGTCCCGCGCATGTTTCAGCATAATGTCATACAGAGCATGTGAATGCAGCGTCCACTTTTCATCAGTATAATGCACTGTAACTCCGAGATAATTATGATTACCCAATGAGTCCAGTGAGAGCAGCAGCGTGCACATTTTGTAGCGTGGTCGCTTTTGCAGTCCTTTCCTTTTCAAACAACTCGTGCATCGTTGTGATGGTGCGTGTTGAGTGAATCTCATACCTGCCGTTGTTGTTGCGATTCTCAGACCTATGTCCTCCACAACCCTAGGACCTGCAGTCTGTAGCTGTCCACGTCGATATGGCATCTGTTAGCGTCTCTTGCCTTTGTTTATCTCAACCCCCCCCCCCACGCTGCATCTAACGTAATCTGCCGAAGCCTTGCGCCACTCTGTGTGTCGTTGAAGGATTTTCTGGTATCAACTGTCAAGATGATATTTCAGGCTGGAAGTACTCTGGTGATAAGAAAATTCAACTTTGCAGTATTTACAAAGCCTTTGAGCAACAAACTTTTGCAGAAATAAAGAAATAATAAAAACTGCGTTAACGCGCGTTAAAAAAAATTGTCGGCGTTAATTAATTAATGAGTTAACGTAATAATAACACGTTAACTTGCCCAGCCCTAATATATATATATATATATATATATATATATATATAATTTCAAGCTGATCACCCAATGGAGTCCAGACACTGATGGTAATGTAAGGAACCGAAAGGCCAAAACGAGGAGCCGATGGCAGTCTTGACGGAGGATGAACCAGAAGGCGTGCATGAGGAAGACCGGAGGAGGAGGGTTGTGCTCTTAACCTGAAATGACAACTGAGCAATAGAGAGAGACGGGTTTAAAACAGGGAAGTCATCCTGTGATTGGCTTGTTAAATTCAAGGCCGCTTCTGATTGGTTAAAATATAAGTGAACGACTCCAACAGCTGTCTCACCATAATTACACAATCCTCACATTATTGCTCATTCAATTAAACACCTGTTTACTACATGGTGTAATAAACATTGTCGCCTCTAGGGGAGGCTCAGAGTAGCCTGGTCTTACCAGAGTCTAGTACACTTTATTTGCACAGAGAGTCTGGCCACTCTCCATTGACAAGTGTTAACGTCCTTGAAGGCGGGTGCTGTGTTGAAGTTTAAAACTATTGGATCTGACCAGAGCGACTCTGGTAGCCTGTCTATGTTCTGTCTTGAAGGACCAGGCTAACAAGAGGGGAGAGGACAACACAATAATTATCGGCTTACCATCCCTAGTGTTAGCCTTAGCCATCTCCTTCACCACTAGTGGAGCGAGCTGAACTCTGAGCTGAAATTATGGAACTCATCTTAGATTACCGAACCCTAACGTCCTCCTTCTCAGCAACTCCCTCTGTTTGCTGATTGGATCTTATCAGAGAAAACCCAAGAATATACCGCAAACCCAGATGTAGTACTACTACAAGTGCAGAGTAAACCAGGAGCAGGAGAAGCCCTGCCTCACAGACAGAAGCTGCTCTATAAAGCATTTTTAAACACAGGCATCACATGAAAGCTTGTAAACACCTCAACATATGGAGACCCGTGTTGCTCTGGCAAACATAAAAAGGCTTTTTTGAGCTGATGTCATGGGAAAAATTTGGAAATTGCATCACAATTATCCATCTAAAAGCAATCCCTTTGTGTTCAGTGCTGCTTTGATTTCCCCTCAGAGTGGTAAGGCAGAAAGCCAATAAGTTGACTGTACAGTATGACAGGTTAACAAAGAAAAAAGGAAATTCCTCGTTGTAAAACTTAATTCACATGCTGTCTGGCAGTGTGGCGGGGGAGGTTATTTGTGCATCATGTTTGCGGGTGCAGAACAAGGCAGAAGAGCTGCTCCGCTGATGTTGTTAGCTTGTTTTGTTTCCTGCGCGATTCCTTTACTTGTGCTTTGTGGTGGATGGATGCCAGTGCGTCAGGGGCCACAGCAACCGGCATAGACAGCCGAGTGTCAATTTTATTACTCACACTGTTGCCTCACTCAATGGGTGGGGAAGCTGCTCTGTTGTTGCCTCTTGCTATTTATTCTCCTTTTGTACCAAGTTTTAACACCTACTATCCTGCATCTCTGACTTTGATACTCTCACCTGTTTTTATTCTCTGGTAGCAGCTTCACATCTGTTACTCAGCCTCTGTCAGTCTCTTGTTTTGAATGAGAACTAATGGTGACAGACTCTCTGGTTTGAATCCATGAGAAAGGCGTGCAGCGCCGGGTCTAGCTACCACACACTCCCAGAGGATTTCCCTTGTTTATTTTACATCGTGCTTAGGCTCTCATCTCGGTGTGCAAACAACCAGTAAAGCTCCCGTTCGCTTAAAGTAATACCACAGCCACATGCCGGGAAGATGACACTGCTGCATTATTTGCCTCCAGAGACGAACCCACCCCCTCCCCTCCTGCTGCTGCCACCACCAAGCCTGGCACAAATCAAAATAATGGGCCATCCTCGCTGGGGTTCCACTCTCAACATTTACACAAGGAATTTGTTTAAACATGCCAACTCTTTTTTTGTTGTTGTCCGACAGCGCATGAAATTGCCAAAAAAGGGGACAGAGAGCCCCGTGGGCTCCCAGAGGCGGGACGGCGCTCTTTGAAAGGGATGGAGGGAGACGGGAGGGTTGGGAGGGCAAGGGAAAACAATCCATGAAATTATCCTGGTAAATGGAATATGATTTACTGAGTTTTTTTGACTGCCCTGGAGGCTGCGCCAGCCCCAGAAATGTAAATACTTACATAAAGTTCCAGTTCAATATTTAATCTATCTCAAACAACGGCCTGCTGAAATCATTTAAGACTTGGGGCCACCCTGTTCTTCGACTGAGACTGTAACTGTGTATAAGTGTGTGTGCGTGTGTGCATGTGTGAGTGTTGTGGTGTACTGCAGGACCAAATAACTAGTTCAGGATTAGGAGTTGTGTTCAGATTCAGATACCTGCTTTAATAACAATTTGCGTGAAACATGATTGCAGTTAGGACATGGGTTAACATTACAGATGGTTGGTTTTATTTTCAACGATAACGAGTTAATCAGACTCAATTGCCTTTTCAATTCATTTGATTTATTCAGCTTCACACAGTGTTCATGCCAGCCAAGTTCTCACTCATACGCACAAACGCACGCACACACACACACACACGCACAAGCACATATACACACAAATACCTGCCTACCAGGCTGGGTAAGTGCCAGTGACCTGCATTTTGATTTGTAACAAACAAGCGATACAGCGGATGGTTTGTTTGACTCAGAGTGACAGCAGATATGGAATATGTAAACAGACGTGTGTGTGTGTGTGTGTGTGTGTGTATGTGTGTATCAGGCTGAGTCATAAACCACCCACATTCAGATAGTAGTGATGAAAACCAGAAGAACACACAGCGTGGAGGTCAACATCAGCGTCAAAGTGCCTGCTCGGTCTCATACTGAGCTGCAAATGAGTTGGACGACTTCATGTTTGTCATCACTGCTCACTCATGTTTTTAAAGAAGATGAAATCAACAAATACTGTGGACTTCACAGACTTGCTGTTTGTCAGGAGACAGCATGACAAACACATGTCAGACTCCTGGCCAATCAGCACCGGTTCCCGTCAAGGCTGCATTCTTCACCCCTCTGTCCCGAGCTGCATCGCCAGTCACGGCCCAACAAGATTCTGAAGTTTGCAGACAACACCATCCTCAAGGAGACAGAGTGCATATGTGTCATTTTCAGAAAGCCGTGCCCGACAAAGGGGAAAACAACTCTCCGCTCTCTGTTGACTATATTGCGTGAAGGTTTCCTACTCGTCAATTTCATCTGTCAGCAAACAAGAATGCCTAAAAGCTGCTGTGTGGTGACATTCACTACCAACTGGGTAAAGAACCCACGACATACATTTTTATAAGCTGCTGTCCCAAAAAACTGGGCTTTTATTAAGACAAAAGTGGATTTAGATGTGAGGAATCAGCAGGGAAAATGGGGAGATTGTGGAATCCTGAAACAAAGCGTTATGTCCAACATAAGGTTGAAACGATTCCTTGAGTAACTCGAATAACTTGATCACTAAAAATTCTCGATGCAAAAGGATTTGCCATGAAGCTTTGTTTAATTAATGTTACCAACGTTGTATCAATCACGTTGTTTCCGCGGGGATGATTATTGCTGACGCACATCGAGTTGACGCTGGTGGCAACACATGCCATGAAGACTGATTACAAAATTAAGAAAGCGTATAAGAGGCTAAGACAAGAGACAGGCTGGAGAAAATTACAGAAAGTTTAGAATCAGTTCAAAGGTAATTAAAAGGAAAACTCTTTACAGTGTGTCTACTGCAAACTCAACCTAGCTTACCACAGTTAAAGCACAACGTCAATGCTTCAGCATCTCAACAGAAAACATTGAGTCGTACTTGAGCTGTATGGACAATGAAACTACATCAAACACAAAAACCAGCAAACTCAAAGACAAGAAAATACATAGTGAAGACCACATTTTATCTAAAGAGCCGACTTGTTGACGATCCAATCGGGAAAACAGCTGTTTGTTGCGCACCATTTTCTCTCACTCTCTCTCTTCATGGAGAAACAGCTGATCAACAATCTACTAACATACGTGTAACAGAGTTGTACAACGTTGTAATCAAATATATAAATAAAAATAGGTTGAGTATGACTAATGATTATTAACATTGTTTTTGACATTTTTAATATTGCTAACTAACATATACAGTATGCCTATATAAAGATCAGTCTCAGTTTGAAACTTAGTTATAACTAGTTCTGATAGTTAAGTTGCAAAATGTAAGGTTACGTTTCTGTATGTTTAATTTCTGCTTTAGTTTGTTATTGCATTTCAGAAACAATGCAATATGGCACTTAATAAGAACAATGTAATAATAATTCATAATAATGTACACTTTATTAGTCCCGCAAGAGGAAATTACAATTTACACTTTGTTGTTATTACACACATTACACACAGGCCTGAATTACACACACATGCTCAGTACCTTTACATGCACTAATGGATAGATGTCAGAGTGGGGGGGCTTCCCATGGAAAGGCGCCCCGAGCAGTTGGAGTTTGGTGCCTTGCTCAAGAGCACCTTGGCATTGCCCAGTAGGTGAACTGGACTTAAATGCACCTAATATGTTTAGTTTTTTTGAGAGATGATATTGTACGCAATGTAGGCAATAAAAATATAGCTTTTTCCAGAAATAAAACTATTGTACTACTAATACTAATACTAACTATTGTATAATATTGATATGGAACAAAAGTATTTCTTGTCCCATTACTCGATTAATGAATAATCGGTAGAATACTCAATTAATAAAATAATCAACAGCTGCAGTCCTAGTCCGACTTGGTCTATATCCGCGTTTTTCCATTTCTGGAATGGCTCCGATGCTGCTGGAAATTCTTCCCGGATGTCCGCCTTGTCTGTTTCCGTCCTCTTTCTTTGTGTTGGCGTTCTAAACTCTGGTGGATTTATGAGGACTATGGTTACCTGCTCCTCATATCTCTGCAGGGTAAATCCAGACAGCTAGCTAGACTATCTGTATATCTATCTAGTTCTCTGTTGCACAACTAAATCTACTTCTCAACGTAAAGATATTACACCAAAACAAGTTCCACGTTTGTCAGTTTTTTAGGTCAGAAGCTTATAAAAGCTTGCGCTCTGAGTACTTTGTTAGTAGTGCATCCCACCACACAGCGTTTTTCTGTGTGCTAGCATACAGGATTCCCTTGGAGGAAACCACACAATACAAGTCAATGGAGAGTGGAGAGTTGTTTTCCCCCTCCGGTAGGGGGCGCGACTTAACCATGCTCTGTCTCTATTGGACTCATCTCTGGTGGGGACAATGACCATGTGGTGACCTGGTGCAGGCAGCCTGAATAACTGGAGCTCAATGCTCTAAAGACGTGTTAACTGGATAACAATATGATACCTGTTATTATTAAGCCTTACCGTTATTTCTATTCTTCTCGCATTTTGATCACATCTCATTATGTAAATAAGGCAGACACAGCTGACAAATTCATCAGAAAACATGGCACATTCTAAGACAAGGGGAGCGTATAGTAACAGGGCTGAAGAGTGCTACTGCTGTGTGTGTGTGCAAGGTCTACAGTTTTTAATGTGTAAATATTCGTAAGAGTAGCACTATCAACCTTGCAGCAGTTTCCATTAATCTCCTACGCTGCCGTGAGCACTGTGAAGCAATCTACAACAAGCAGACAGGAAGGCAACTTTAAAGTCAGTGAAAGCAGGAAAAACAGTACATGATGGCTCTTTGGTAAAACGTTAACAATGGCAGCATTTCACCATTGTACAGTTTGGGTTGTTTTCTTTTACTTGCATCTTATTGTTTCTAAGAGGGCAAGGTGTAGATTGGGGTGTGGTCTTGACCAACTGCCACTTTGCTTGTTTGAAAGCCGTGATGTCTCTCTCTCATGGTTTGGCCATATTCTCTGAGCGGGCAAAGAGCGAGAAAGGGAAGGTAAATAGAGTCCATGTTTGTCCACCTGAGCTTTCATTTTCTCAAAAGCAGAGCAGGGTACCTAGGACTCAGTTTACACCTATCACCATTTCTAGCCACTGGGGGACCATAGGCAGGCTGGAGGAACTAAAATTAATGTTAAAAAACCTCATAAAGTGAAATTATCATGCCAGGGGACCTTTAAAGTTGTTGTCCCTAAGATTTGAGTTGTTTCCAGCGGCAGCTTTGGCAGTAAGACGTAATTACAGGCGCAGTTTAGTCCAAAATCAGCGAAGATCTAAATTATTCATGAAGGTGTGATGTAGTGACACGGGCAGCGGTGGAAATTATAGAGGCAAGGGCTAGCTTACACGCTTATTTACTGTGTTAGCACTTAGCTTTAGCAGTCAAACAAGGGACGTGATATAGCCAATGCATGCCCAGCCCTGGTAAAGTGCACTTTAAGTGTAAGTGCACGAAAAGAGAAACGTGATCAGAGAATTATGTGTTGATGCATACAAACAAATAGAAATAGACAGTGGCTGTGTAAAGATTTTATTAGATAAGGTTCCCTCATCCAGATCTCTGGACTTCTCAGAGCTCATGGGAGATATTAGAAAAGAAGAAGTCATGCAGGCCATCAAAAAACTTAATGTGGGTAAAAGTCCCGGGCCCGACGGCCTGTCTGCAGAGTTCTATCAGCTAAACATCGATGATGTAATTAACGTCCTGACAGAGACTTATAATGAAGGGCTGAACAGAGGCTGCATGGGGGAATCATTTTATCAGGGTGTTATGTGTTTGTTATATAAAAAAGGTGATGAAAATGATATCAACAATTACAGACATTTGACTATAATGAATACTGATTATAAGATACTAGCCAAAGTTATTATGAATAGAATGAATAATATATTAGATGAACTGATAGAGAGAGAGCAGACGTGTGCCATTAGAGGCCGTCTGATGTGGGACAACCTCTGCACACTGAGAGAAATGATCAATAAACCCGGGAAGAAAGACTTTTATATAATCGGGCTGGACCAAAAGAAAGCCTTTGATTATGTTTCCAGAGAGTATTTATGGGCTGTAATGGAACATTATGGATTCCCTGATACTTGTATTCATTTAATCAAATGTCTGTATGTTAAATCCAGTGTTCGTATTAACGTAAACGGAGTTTTAACGGAATCTTTTAACGTGGAGAGGGGGGTGAAACATGGCTGCCCCCTGAGTGCTGCTCTATACATCCTGGCCATCAGCCCCCTGATTAAGACCATTAACTCGGACTGCCTTATATCCGGTACTAATGTCGGGCTCGCTCCCAACGTCACTGCCATGGCTTATGCCGATGACGTCACTGTAGTAATAAAAAATCAAATGGAGATGGATATTTTAACTAATCATTTAAGTTTATACGAGTTAGCTTCCGGTGCGAAGCTAAATCATAGTAAAACTGAAGGAGTTTGGATAGGATCGAATCATGCAATGCGTGATATTAACATTAAAGTAAAAGATGAGATTAAAATCCTGGATTTAACCATCTGTAACAAAGACTGTAGTGAAAGAAACTGGGATCTTAAACTCGGTGAGGTTAAAGAGGCAGTAAAGAAATGGGAAAATAAAAACACCAATTATAAATCAAGAGTTAATATCATTAAAACATTCATCCTTTCCAAGCTTCTATTTATCGCAAACATTTTTCCTCCATCTCACAAAATAATAATTCAATTAAATAAACAGTGTGTGAATCTGGTGTGGGGCACGACAAGAGAAGTAACAAAAAGAGAGATATTGTATAAAAGCAGAGAATATGGGGGGCTCGGGGCTGTGGATATGGGATTAAAGTTATATATTTCCTTTGTAAAAAATGTATCGGCAGCACTGTCTCGGAATGCTCTCTGGGTGGGTGACTCCTCCAGGTGGAGGAAGAGGAGAGGCCGAGCCAGGCAGGGACCACAATATATGATTAACTACGGTGATTTTATAGATGAATATCAAAAACTTAATATTGATTGGAACGGCCTCCCGAGTAAAATGATATATAATAAGATTAATGATTTTAAATATGGCGGATATATTGAGTACAAATATTTAAGTCAAAATGAAGGGGCCCTGCTACTAAAATGTTTAAAGAATAAAAACCTGTCTGAGAGCATCCGGGACATGAGGTGGCTGATGTCTGTCAACAGGCTTCCGGTGAGAGCTGTTGTGTCTTGGAGTTGCTATGTGACAACTAAAACCTGTCCAATGACCACATGCAACGATGATGAGACACAACAGCATCTCCTCATGGACTGTTTTAGAGCGCAGGAGGTCTGGGACAGACTCAAAAGGTGTGGTGTGAAATTTGATGTGAATTATAAGAGTGTAATGTATTGTATTATGGACCAGAGTGTGCTGGAGAAAGACAAAGAACTTTTGCAAATTATAATATGTATCGTGTGTTTTAAACTATGGAAGACCAGGTGCTGTATGACAATACAACAGACTGTCGTTACCAGTGAACATGTATTTAAGCAAGTGATCACTGAGTTAAGAAGAAGGAAAAAACTAGATAAAAACCAGCTCCTACCCTGGGATATTATTAATTTGTAATATTTTTGTACTTTGCACTTTAAGGTCTGTTCTTTGCGCTTTTAGCACATGCACTTTAATCACTCTCTGCACTTTATAACGTAAACTATGTTATGTTTTTGTAATTTGATGTTTGTCTGTGTTTTTGCTCTCTGATGTTGCCTACGTGATAACATGTATTTTTGTGAAAACTTCAATAAAGCTCTTTAAAAAAAAAAAAGTAAAGTGCACTTAGTCACTTCGTCACCCTTGTGTTAACTCTCTCTTTGATAGATAGGAACTAATCAGACAGTTATCTAGATGGAAATTTTACAGACAATCAGTTTTAGTTAGTCTTCAACAATGTCAACAAGGATGGAATGGGCAATTGTGCATGCATTTACACTGGCATCAGATACTGTTAGGCCCCATTTTGATTGATAGATAGATAGATAGATAGATAGATAGATAGATAGATATTGATCCCAATAAAATGGGAAATTACAGTTTTACAGCAGGAAAGTCAGTCACACAGCGCAGATTATAATTATAAATGAAATACTAGGATACAATATACATACATACAACATACATGAAATGATAATGGGAGTAAAATACAAGAACAAATATTTGAATACATACATATTTACACTGCTGTGTTTTGGTTTAAAAGCAAATATCTTTTGCTACATTTACACCTAGTGTTAACACTGCTCTAGTGTTTCAAAGCCCCTGAACCCGAGACATTTGAGAACACTTCTTACGCAGTTTGGTTCAGAATCTGCGGCATTGTTTTGCAACGGCCTTGAGGTTCATAGTTGTCCTGTGCTTGTCTAAGACACGCTTATGTATATAACATTATATTGAATATGTGAGTTATGGCAGAGATGACGAAACGGAAGGCTGTGACCAACTGAGTGAGTCATTAACCTGTGTTCTGGTGGTGCTGGAACAATTGAGGAGGATAGACAATGCACTACACTAGCACCGACAGGTATATTAAGGGTAATATAACCCGTCCAATTCCCAAGAGTGCCTGCATCCTTTTGTTAATGCGTCATTACCGGGGCATTCCTCTTCATGAAAACAATCCATTTCTTTTGTTCTAGCTGATGCTGTTGGAAGTTGAAGATTGAGATGGGTGTGAGAGGTGCACCCACCCATCCATTAACCTCTGCTGTTTTTACTTGGTGGCTGCCAATGGCCTCAGAGCGAGCATTAAATGTATTTATCTCACTTGCAGTAAACGCAAAAGCACTTGACAAGGAGGAGGAGGTGTGCTTGTAATCTGTCATAGTTCTTAGTAGTTGCCAAAAGGTTTGCCCTCCTGGAATTGTAGTTCCACTTTCTTTTAGCAGTCCCTTTTTGCCTCCTTTACTGCTCTTCTTGCATTGAAGGCCGCTGCTTTACAATAGTCCATGTTTCCAGACTGTGGTTCTATTGTGCAGACTACAGTGTGTAATCCAATTCAGTGCCCAAGTAAATACCTTCTGAACAAGTGATACATTTAAGACACACACTAAGGCTGTGTTCGTAGTTATAGAAACATATTCCCTAGGAAATCTTCTCATGTTAACAACTTAGCAAACATGTTTTGGACAAATAAAGACAGTTGTATAATTGTAGAGTTGGTCATATAATAATTTAAAATACTGGGCATGGCCTACCAGTATATAGTAATTAGATACTAGGCATGGTCTCCCAATATGTACTGTAGTAATAAAATACTAGGCATGGCCTCCCGGTATAAAATACTGGGCATGGCCTCCCGGTATATACTGTAGTAATAAAATACTGGGCATGGCCTACCAGTATATACTTTAGTAATAAAATGCTGGGCATGGTCTCCCAGTAATAAAATACTAGGCATGGCCTCCCGGTATAAAATACTGGGCATGGCCTCCCAGTATATGGTAATAAAATACTGGGCATGGCCTCCCGGTATATACTGTAGTAATAAACTACTGGGCATGGCCTACCAGTATAATAGTACTGCAGGCAAAAAAGGGTGGCTAGAAGAACCTAGAATATAAGACATGTTTTCAGTTATTTTACACTTTTCTGTTAAGTACATGATTCCATATGTGTTCATTCATAGTTTTGATGTATAATAAAAAGCATTGAATGAGAAGGTGTGTACAAACTTTTGGCCTGTACTGTATATAGTACTGAAACTCTGGGTACAGGCTAGCAGTATATAGCACTAAAATACTGGGCATGAACTACCAGCATATAGTACTAAAATACTGGGCATGGCCTACACGTAAAAAGTACTAAAATACTGGGCATGACCTACAAGTATACAATACTAAAATACTGGGCTTGAACTAACAGTATACATTACTAATATACAGAGCATGACCTTTTAGAATATAGTACTAAAATACTGGGCATGAACTACCAGTATATAGTGTTAAAATACTGGGCATGACCTACCAGTATATAGTACTAAAACACTGGGCATGGCCTACCAGTATATAGTAATAAACTACTGGGCATGGCCTATCAGTATATAGTACAAATATACAATACACATTGGTATTACCTGTGGAATGTCTAGCACTACATTTAAAATCCTCCCCATTTTTGAGGCGTCACAGTTGGCAAGGATATCCATAACACCCTTTTGGGTTTGTACATGCAATCAGGGATGGTTCTGACATTCCAGATGCACTCACTCTCATTTTCAGAAAGAGGGGCAACCTGTAGCTCACCCAGTAGAGTGTGGGCCCCATGTAGGCGGAGTCCTTGGCAGCGACCTTGTTTCGAATTCGATGCACTGTTCTTCGCTACAAAACAAAACAATATCTTGACATAAGAAAGATTGGTGAAGCATTTATCTTCTGACTTTATACTGGCTAGTCCAAGCAGTATTCCGGGATAGGAGAAAACATGCAATGGTATATTGGCTTTTCTTTGAAAGAATCACAATCATCTTGGGCGGTGCGAAGCGCAAGACCGAGCCACAGTGCCTCTGCAAAAGAACTTCAGGAAGGAACTTGTTTTGGTTGAATGTGATTGTTCAGAAGTAGCTTTAGTCGGGCAACAGAAAACTCACATTGGACAGGTAGTCTAGCTAGCTGTCTGGATTTACCCTGCAGAGATCTGAGGAGCAGACTAACATTGTCCTTCTTATAAGGTAACGGACATCTGACAGAATTTCCGGCGGCACTGGAGTAATTCCGGAAATGAAACACTGTGGATACAGACTACCGATTTCATAACTGATATAAATGATGACCAAAAGTATAAAAATAAGACCGGACACAATTCTGGAGTGTGTTAGAGTGGACTTTGTCCTCTCAGCCAGGCTCCAATGACTTTTTCAGGGCTGTAAGAAACGCTGGTACCTGTAAGCACTGGAGATATACCGCCTGCTCTTATACTGAGTGAAAGAGTGTGTGTGTGTGTGTGTGTGTTAGCGAGCAGACCTGCACGCTCACATACACATGGATGCACACAAGTACTCAGGTATTCCAACACACACACACACACACACACACACACACACAGCAGCCCTGGGTCCGACATTCTACTCACTGGCTATAACAATGATGGATGTGGAGGGCAGCACCAGCAGATTGCTTAGCCAGACATGAAGGCAGAAAAGCTGAATAAAAACACATTTTTCATCCTCTCCATTCTTCTAAGTCTTCTTGTTTTCACTGATTCCCTTATGACTGCCCACCCGCACACACAATCACACACACACACACACACACACACACATGCACACACACTCATGTATCGTCTTTTTCTGCTCACCAGTCCATCCTACATAGTTTATCTCACTCTTTCAGTCACTCAAAAAATGACCTGTGAATAAGGGCCGAGCCTCAGAGGTTTACATGTAATATCAGCGGATCGATACTTGCCGCGCTCCAAGAGGCCTCTCGGGTTTGTTATTGCCACGGAAACGCTGAAGCCAAAGCAGTACTGGTGACATGTATTATGGTGACTAAATGAAATAGCCTCTGACTGCTTTTACACATGGACGGACATACAAAGGTAAGTCTTCCTGGTAAAAAGCAGCAGAGTAAGTTTCCCTTCCTTTTTTTTACAGGCTTCGTACTTGATAAACATTCAAAGTCCTTTGTTTCTTTGTCCATTTTCCTTTTGAATGTTCTTTCTCTGTGTTAATGTGTTCTGCTTTGTCCATGTTTTTGATGATTCACGCACACGTAATCATCACCATCACTTTAAAGTCACTGTGGTGAATGTTTTCTAAAAAACACTATTTCTATCAACGCGCCACAACGCGTACATCCCAAACCAGAGCGTCAAACAGGGCCGCCAAGAGTCCTGAATAAATGTGATGCTTAAGTGGGCTTTAACATCACAAAAGCGATCTGGCACAGAGAGTGTCAATGAAAGGGTGGGCCCAGGGAAAATTGAATTGGTTTATGAGGAGAGAACGAGGAGACATGTTGTAGCTAGGCTGATTCTGGCTGATTGTTATACCAAAGTGGCAGAAATGGACATACTGGGGGTTTAAGTTAAGGATCCGCACACTTCATCCACCTCTGTGACATACACTGTCAACTGAATGGAACTTGAAACCAGAATCTTCAAGACACAAGGAGTCAACACGATTCAACACCTTACAGAGTGACTTAAAGGTGCCCCACCACTCGCATGTCATTACTTTGTAGTAATAAGTTCCGCCATGCATTCTGTAACATTTATTTGTGGAAAAAATGCCTTGGTTACCTTGTTTCAAGCCCTTCTAGCGTGGTATAGAAAGCCTGCAGGAAGACTCAGCTTATCACAAACACATATGGACCTAACATATTTCAAACAACGCAAGTAAAAGTGGTTTGTGTGGCAGGGCAACTTTAACAGTAACGTGGCACGGGGCAGTCATTCAGAACTGTGTTTGGATCTGTAAATAGCAATGACATTGACAAACTGTGCAAACAAGAATGGTAGTTGCACTACAGGCTGGCAGACTGGTGTAGACATACAAACGAGAGTTGGGATGTAACAATGGTTCTATAATTATTGTAAAGCATCAGAAATGGGTTGGTGTACAAGGGAAAAAAATAGAGGGACCGCTAGAGCATCGATCTTACAGAGCTGTGAGGGTGGAGAGAATGTAAGTTGGCATATGAAAGTATACATTTAGTATTAAAGCTAAAATGTCACAAAGTGGCCCCTTGAACTTGGATTATTTTGTCACACATAGGTCTACTGTACTCTTCCGGAAGGTCAAGAATGAATATCGATACTCATAAAAAGAGTAGGGAAGAGAGCTACACATCATGTTAACAACATAAATGAGTGTTTGTGTGGCTGATGCATTGGGAGCTAGCCTCTCATTGCCAGAACTTCCTGCACAGTGCTGCAGAAGAGGGTCTGGCAAGTCCACACAGTATTCCGGACGGAGCCACGGTGCCTCTGCAAAATAACCTCGGGAAGGCGCTTGTTTTGGTGGAACATGTACGTTTAATTGTTCTTGTCGTGCAACAGAAAACTCAGATTGGAAAGATAGTCTAACTAGCTGTCTGGATTTACCCTGAAGAGATATGAGGACTAGGTAACCATAGTCCTCAGAAATCCACCGGAGTTTAGAACGCCAACACAAAGAAAGAGGAAAGTAATGGACATGTGGCCGAAAAGGAGGGACCTCCAGCGGATTTTTCGGGGCAACGGAACAGTCGTCAACGTAGAATTTATTGAAAGATGCATTTAAAAAAAAAAATGCTATGAATAACTGAATTGAACTAAAGCGTTTTAATGAAAAGTGAGTGAAACAAGAGAGAGCGGAAGGAGTAAAGTGCAAGATGCTAATGACGGCCATAAAGAAAAAGGCAAAGAGAGAGACAGAGATGATTATGAGGCCTCTGGCTGACAGAGCAGTAAATCCAGCTGGAAGACAGAGCTGCTGTGTGTAGTCACTGCAGCCATTCTGACACTCACACACTCTGCTGGCCAACAAGTCCTAGCAGCCAGTCTGTCAGCCTGTTAGCACAGCTACAGCATGCCAACCAGTGGATGAGGTAACAGCTTAATCTGTGTCCAAAACTTTCAGAGCCAGATAAAGCTGCGTGATAAAGTAACACTCAGTTTGTCACATTATTTTAATCCAAGCACTGGAGGAAGGATTTCCCCTGAAATTAAAACTATACAATACCATACTATATTTACTTTACTATACTTTTTTTACATTTCAGTTCACTTTTCATCATGACAGTGACAACAGACTCAACTAAAAACACTGTAAATATATATGCTATAGTATACATGCTTGTCTTTCATCCTCCACTGCATTAATCCCTCCTCTTTTGAACCCGTTTATAATCACCATCACAGTTATTGTTGGGAATATGAACATAAAGAGACATTTGGACGCTCAGCTGCCGTGACATTTTTTAATTGTTGTAGGCACAAAGGCCGCTGCAGAATTATGAGCCATCAGGATCATTGATATCCTCTGCTCTCGTCTTTCACGTGAAACAAATCAACAGTTTGTAGAGCGGATCTCCTTTGCGTTTACGCATACCATGCTGCTCCTACGCCTGGTGTGGCCAGTGTCATTGATTTACAACCCCAGTCAGTCAGTCAGTCAGTCAGAGCCTAGCTGTATATAAATTAGAGATGGTATAACACCATTTCTTTGCTTCCTGATACAGATTCTGATACCTGAACTTAAGTGTCAGCCGATACAAGTGTTATATATTTTATGATGTTTTCTTTCTTTATTTAGGGTCGCCAGTAGTACTGTATTAAAAACTATTCTTCCTAGGATCCACACACAAGACAAGACTATCATTGTTGCAATAATATGTCCACATTATCAATAAAAATATATTTCTACTGATACCTGATCTCTAGGAATCATGACCAGAAATGATGGAGGAGACTGCACACATGACGAGTCCAATACACTTAGATAAAATGCAGCTTTTTTCAATTATTGAACAAGGAAGAGAACCGTGGGTGCACACACACACACACATACACACACATCAGACTAACTGCGTTTCTTATAGTCTTCTTGTCTTGCAACGGCAATATAATCTATTTTTGTGAAACATGGTTTCCTTTGAAACAACTCCTTATTTGTGAGACACTTCTACTAGTTTTACACAACCCAATCTATTCTCAGCTGTGGGGTTGTGTTACCTCAAACTAAGCCTGCTGTAGTAGATGAAATACAGTTGAAAACCTACATGCTTAAATATTCCACCTATTAATAACTTCACATTTCCTTCTCAACAGACGTTTGACACAAGTAATAAATGGAAACGTTGTACCAGTGTACAATAGTGTCCGCACTTAGGTAAACAATAGAATGTTAATCCACATTTACATCCCCCACTATTATATGAATCCAAAGCTTTAGGACCTTTTCTTGCGCCAAACGCAAGTGTCTTTTGTCTATTTTAAGACATTGAGCAGTTGTTAATTTCCCGTCCAGCGCCCACATAATTTAAACAGCAAGTGCACCTGCATCCATCTGTGCGCCTATGGGCGTACTGGTCTCACAGGGAGGTCTGTTCAGGTGCATTCTTGGCGTATTGCGCCATTGACCAACAAAAACTTGGTCTAAAGTCAATAACTCAGCATTTCATTCTTATGTTAACAGCGCATTGGTAATATGCACCTAGGCTCGTCCACTGCATGCACACTGTGCTTGTTAAACACACAGAGACGCTCAGCAGCACATACACATGCAAAAGATTACATGTAAAAATATGATGGTGCAAATCCGCCATCACGATAGCAATGCACCAAGGTACAAATGCGTCTGGCTTTTAAAGGGTATGGGAGATGACAGTCTGACTGGTTTATTGCATGTTACACCCAAAACACACCTCTGGCTGAACAGCCGGACTGCAGACATCAGTGAGGGTGACCTGAATGGAGCTGACATCAACAATCAATCAATCATTATTTATTTATATAGCTCTTTACAGCAACCAACATATATCCAGAGTGCTTTACAACAAGGCCCAAGAATGAAACATAATATACAATAAAAATGGTAAAACACAGAATACAGTAAAATCAGAAAAGGTTGCATGAAAACAGGAGGAAGAAAGGGAAAAATGTAACAGCGCTATTATGTATTAAAAGTTTTGAATTTGGATTTTACAGAAGAGCTACGTCTATAATAATGCGTATGTCAGACTTGTTCCAAAGTCTCCGGGGCAGCAACTGCAAAAGTGTGATGACCCCACAGTTTGTACCTCGATATGTATGACCTTTGAATACTAGTATACTTGTATATGGATTGCAGCTGCCAGTAGGCTGGTGTAACGTAATTTCATTTAAACAGGGACAATGAACAATAAAACATTAAGCTTGTATAAAAACAAGGGGAGATGCATTGTGCCAAGTTGTAGCACAATTGCTATTTTTCCGCCTATGGTCCCTGGGTAGGCCGGTGGAACAATACGTATTCAACGCAAGTGAAGTACAAAACCCAAGAGTGCATCCAATTTAACACACACATTCACAACAATGCAAAGCTGCGTCACTAAAATGATCATGGGCTCAATCGTTCTACATCCTAAAACCATCCCATTAGACGCATGCTCGCACACACACACACACACACACAGTTCTTAAAACAGATTTGACATCATGGGACATTCATTATAATTAACAGATGAGGAAAAACACTCAGCATATCTCATTAGAATGCATGTCTGTTGTGGGATTCACACATCTAGAGCAATATTAATCAAACCTATAATAAATATGTAATCAAACACGCCACATTTCCATCCACTACGTTACAGAGGCCTGGTCAAACAGACACGCCGATCTGTGAATTTTAATTGGATTTCACTTAAGGCTGACATCAATAAACCTAGAGGGGACAACTGCACAGCTAGAGGCAACATATAGAGGATGCTAAGCAACAACAAATGAAAAGAAAGTGAAAGAAAAAAAGAAGAAGAGGAAGGAGAAAAGGATTAAATGTGATCTAGAGCAGGTCGGGTGGAGGGTGTTATATACGCCTCCAAGACATCACTAGCTTCATGAACGCTACAAATGTTAGATTTGCTGAGCGTGAAGGCCGGGGCCGTGGAGAGATGGATGGAGACCGGCCCCTGTTGCAGATGAGCCACTCGTTTTGTGCCAATAAGCGAGGCGCCTAGGGGCCTCTGAGCGCCGCCGTGAACCGGGTCAAACAGCAGCCGCTGTAAATTTGATCTATATGACAATAGGAAACAAGTTAAATTTGAATAGTTATGTAGTCTGGCCACTCCACACAACCTTCTGACAGAAAGTGTTGGGGGTGGCAGTGGTTCACCTCCTGGGCACTGCCAAGGTGCTCTTGAGCAAGACACCGGAACCCCAACTGCTTGGGGCGCCCTTCCATGGGCAGCCCCCCCCACTCTGACATATCTCCATTTAGTGCATGTATAGGTACTGAGCATGTGTGTGTAATTCCGGCCTGTGTGTGTGAGAGTGTAAATTGTAATTTTCCCTTGCTGGATTAATAAAGTACACAATATTATTATTACTGCTGCAGGATTGTGTGGAGAGGAGGATAGAGTGAAGAATGGAGAGGGAAGAGGGAAAAAAAGAAGAGATGAATAGGAGGTAGGAAGATGAGAACATAGAGAAGGGTGAGCAGCAGAGAGGAGAAGATAATACAGGATTTGAGAGGAGGGGGGAAGAAGAAAATAGTAACACAAAATGAAAGGAGATGAGGGAAGGCGAGGCAAGAAAAAAATGAAAGTGAAAAGAGGAGTGGAAGGATAAAAAGGAGGAGGAGAGAGAAACGGAAAAGAAAGGTAAGGATGAAAGGGTAGGAGAGGGTGAGAGAAGAAGAAGAAATAAGTGGGAAGAAAATGAAAAGATAAGAGTGAAAGAAAATGATGAAGAGGGAGGAGAAAAATAGAATTGAGGATAAGAATGAAGGCAGTGGGGAGAATAAAAGCAGGAGTGAAAAGGAGAAAGGAAAGGAGGAGAGAAGAAGGTGAGTAAAGCAATGGAAGGCAAGTGAAAGAAAGGAAGGAGTGGAGAGAAAGTCAGGTAAGGACAGAAAGGAGAGGAGCTTCGGTCCGGTCGGTCTGGTGGAGAGAGACACACACACACACACACACACACACACACACATGCACAGACCCTCACATTTCATGTGTGCAGGAGCGTAGTGATGTGTCAGCAGTGAACAGTGACCCTGGTGCGATTTCAGTGCTGATCAGACGCTTTCAAACACTTCCACACATATTTATTCTCCTCCCTCTGGAGATTCTCAGCTGTCTGACAAACCAGCAAGTTGGGGAGAGACCAAAATCATTGGCTCCATTTACACAGCTGGCCCGCAGCCACTTCTTTCAAACATTTCCCAGAATACTATGCAACAGAGCCCAGGAAAAGGATTATCAATCAAAACAATGAGGTGTACAAGCATGTGGCAGCAGTGGATGAAAAACATAAAATCTCTGTTGCTTTACGTCTCTTTGCATCCCTTATGCATCTTTGTGGTGGCTTTGCGTTTCTTTGTAGTCCTTATGCATGTCTGTAGTGTCTTTGCGTCTGTTTGTAATCCTTCTGCACCTTTGTGGTGGCTTTGCGTCTCTTTGTAGTCCTTATGCATCTTTGTAATGAATTTGTGTCTCTTTGTAGACATTTTGTGTCTATTTGTAGTCCTTATGCATCTCTGTGGTGGCTTTGCGTCACTTTGTAGTCCTTATGCATCTTTGTGATGGATTTGTGTGTCTTTATAGTCATTTTGTGCCTATTTGTAGTCCTTATGCATCTATGTGGAGGCTTTGCGTCTATTTAGTTGCGTCTGTAGTCATGTTGTGTCTCGTTGTAGTTGTTCTACATCTCTGTGGTTGTTTTGTGTCACTTCTCAGTTGTCTTGTGTCTATCTGTAGTTGTTTTGTGTCTCTCTGTAGTTGTTTTGTGTCTCTCTGCAGTTTTGTCTCTCTGTAGTTGTTTTGTGTCTCTCTGTAGTTGTTTTGTGTCTCACTGTAGTTTTGTCTCTCTGTAGTTGTTTTGTGTCTCTCTGTAGTTGTTTTGTGTCTCTCTGTATTTTTTGTCTCACTGTAGTTGTTGTGTGTCTCTGTGGTGGCTCTGTGTCTCTTTGCAGTCATTTTGCATCTCTTTGTAGTTGCATTTTTCATCGTTTTGTGTCTCTTTGTAGTAGTCTCGCATCTCTCTGTACTTGTTTTGTGTCTCTCTGTACTTTTAGTGGGTCTGTGTACTTGTTTTGTGTCTCTTTGCAGTTGTTTTGCATGTCTCTCTGTACTTGATTTTCTTGTCTCACTGTACTTTTGTTGTGTCTCTCTGTGGTCATTTGATTAACTTTCCAACAAAAAGTATCCTTTGGTGTCATATTTGGACACGCTTGGTCGGGACTCTTGGTGTCAGTTTTTGACGAGCTGGGTCGGGAGGTCCGTTTGTCTGACACGCGGCACAAGAACGGGACAGTAAGGTTTAGGAATAGATGGTGGATGGGGTGGACGTCTCAGTGACACACGCACATCTCATAGGTCAAAGTCCTGTGTTGTTTGCCCCCCCCCCCCTCCCCCTAAAACCAACTTCTGTACAATGATTTTCGTTCCTTCAATCTACTCTGTACCGTTGTCTCTCTTAATACTACGTCATCTTACAGCGCCGCGGTGGAGCTGCTGCTCTGCCCAGTGTGTTCCATACAGACACTGAAGGGAGATTTTTGCATCGTATCTGACGCTGAGAGACACTGACCATGCGTCAGTATTTTACCAGTTGGGAGTGAGAACATGCTGAAAAGGGCCACAGACTACAATCTCAAATTGAATTAAGTTCAGTCATTAAGTTTGTGCGACTTTGGCCACATACAAGGTCCTTATTGATGGATATCTCTCTGTATGATTGTTAACATCAGTGCAAAGTGACCACTCCAGAAAGAAGTTGTTTGTCCTTTAATTGTGAGGGACTGACAACAAAACCTGATATTTACTATTGACATTTTAAATGGATGAAACCATTTCTGCTATCACTCCTCTAGCTGTTCTGCAGACATCCCAAAATGACTTCTTAGGGAAGAAAAAGCACAGCCTGAAGTCAAGAATTCAAGTCTAAGTGTTAAAATGTTTAGCACTGGCAAGAACACTATGTAATAAAATTAGATGACTCATTATTATGTAAATCCAAGATTGTGATCTTGTCTTTACAATATTGTCCAAAATGGTTTTCCTCCAGCCACAGCACACTTGAGGCTGAGAAAAGGATTTAAATGGTGTTATAAATGTGCAAGACTTAATTTGGCGATAGCCCACACTGCAAAGGAAAATGTTTGAGAGAGTTTGGGAAAACAACAATAACCATGCCCAAAGCATTTAGCAATGAAACCAGATGGCACAAATCTGATGCTAAGTGAATTGACTGTTGCCCTGTTACAGTTTGATTGGCTCTGCTACAGTTTCACTGGCTATTTGTCAAGTACTGCTGTTGGTATTTTCTCATAGTTGCCAGAAGTCAGTATTCCTTTAAAAGAGGAAACTAACTACTAACTGCAGTTGCCATGATCAATGTGGATTCTCTTTTGCAGCACACATTTGAAAATCTCCCCCTTTTTAATTCTTCATTAAATATTGTCAACAGAAAGTCAGTCCGTTATTAGACACTCTTATACAGATAAGGATTCCAGAGTGTAAAATAAAAAGGAGATATAGATCAAATCATCTCAAATGATACCTGGGAAAGTATTACATTAAATAATAAAACTTGAGGGATTTGCCTTTTGGTGCTTACCAGTTACAGGAAATTGTTATGAACCAAACCTCTGGTAAGAAATCATTACGTTTAATGTGGAGTGGTTATTCTGGAAACAATGGCTTACTTCTAGCTTGTGAGAGAAGACAAATCTTTGCTTCATGTTTCATTATATGTTATTTGGAAGGGGTGGTACCTGGTAAAGAGCTGGCTTTCAGGATCTCAAGCATTTTTCTGAGAGGATTCCCAAACATGAATGCAGCAGGACAACTGTTAAGGTTGTAATTTGGGCCAGAACACAGAGATACAACACAGGAAGCTGATATAAAGTTCAAGAGTTTTTAATGAGTGTGGACGTTACGCTAGAGAGAAGGAAGCATAGGCAACAGTCTTTTTCACTGAGGTATCCGGGCGTAGCAGGTGATAGGTCTAAGAGGGGAATGGCATGCAGCACAGCAAACGAAGCAGGAACAACAGAAAACAAATAGACCTGAACAAAAGAACTGGATTAACACAAGGTATCTAAAAGTCAACCGAGCGGCAAACAACACAGGAAAACTACTGAGCCACGTTACCACGAAGGTGTCTGTAATGATGTGGCACTAAAGAGGTGGACAGCCCGGGTATAAATGCTTTAGAGGTGAATTATGGAATGTGAATCAGCTGTGCAGGTGAAGGAGCAGGGATGAGTGGCCACGCCTCTTGACCTAGTTCCTCTAGGCACGCCCCCTCCATGTGGACACAGGCAAAACAGACAGACACACAGGTCAACGGGAGATACGAAACACACAGGGTGGGAGGGGAAAAGCAGCAGACCCACAACAACAACGCGGTAACATGGGGCTAGCTCGAAAGAGCAAACACCCCTTCCCAAACTGACAGCGCATACAATCGGAGATTGAGCAGTGTAATAGGTGTGAGTCCAGTGTTATTATCAACTGTGTTGTATTGTGAGAAAATATTGCATTATGTAAAATTTTACAATTTGTTTTTGCATCTGTCCAAAGTAGTTGTTGCCCCGCCATTTTGTCCCTGTCCCTGATAAAACAACCTACCAAGTATGAAGCTTTTTTGAATGAAGAGTATGCGAAAATGAATTTTAGGATCTTATGTAGGGTTGGGTACTAAAACCTGGTGCTAATATGGCACCAGTGCCAACAAAGACCATATCTACCGGGCCAAATAGCAACGCTGATTTCAGGGGCCTCTGCTTATCTCTGTTAATTCAAAAAGGCAACACAAAAATCGCTGCATGCGATGCTAGTTAACACTACACTTGTTAGATGATAGTTAAAGGTTTAAAGTATGGCTGTATTTCACTGAGGATTCCAACACTGGGACGTCCAACAGTCTGCAGCTGCTGTTGTTGGAAAAACAACACAGACGGTGCGTTCACTTGAAACTGGTGAGCCTGCTGGTGCTTTCAACGTTATTGTAAAATACCCTTTTTCCATCTAGTGGTTGTTTTCTGTGGTTTTACCAGCAATTCACTAGTGAAACAAGTTATTGTTATAAGTTATTGTTTTTACATTTAAAACAAATCATTAAATTTTTTTTTTTAAGTATCGCCTCAGGCACCGTTTTAGTACCAGTATTGGAAAAAAAACTCACTATACCCAACCCTAATCTTATGTAGCATATAACATGATGTAAATCTGCTGACATTACCACCCAGCATCAATGTGGGACCTCACTATACGCTTCTGGCTGAAGGGGAACAACTCCTTACAGCCAGGTGCCAACATCTGGTAGAAAGCCCGAACTACTGTAGAAGAGTGGAGGTTGGTATGGCAGCATGCAAAACTCTGTTTAGGGCTCTCCTACCATACCCGGGAGCCATGTGAATCTTCTTATGATTGTATTTTCTGCGTTGTTCTGTTTTTGTCTTTGTTATCTTACTCGATGACTTTGAGAACGAGGGTCGCTCCCTAAATGATTGACTGAATAAATGGCCATAGTGTCACTATAGTTACATTATCACATCTAGGTGCAATGTTTGCATATCCATGTACTTTTGGCAGTATAACGTATGTAAAACAGAAGAGTAACTAAATAAACAAATTTAACCTTGTTTTCTTCCTCTCAAAATTGAAAATTAAGACTTTTGTTGCTTTCTTCAATTCTTTTTTTACTTTTTCTTATCTTTTTGTTCCTTTTTTCAACACTTTTGAGGCTTTTTTTCAATGTTCAACACTACATAACACTCACGTATTAACTTTCATTTTACAGTAACTGTAATTTTGGACTCTATGGTCAATAAAACTCATTTTCAGTAAATTGTACCTAATGTTTGAGTTAGAAAAGCAGAAATTGGGAATTATTTTGACTAAAATTAAAGTGTATTTTGAAGGATAATCACAGACTGGAATATGTCTTTATAAAATAAGTTTTACTTAATACTATTTCAAAACCACTTACATTTTTTATTTCAAATGCAATGAAATTTAATAAGACATCCCAAAATTAATGAAAGTAGACATATATATACTTGCCAAAAGAGCATTGTGTGGAATCAAGCATGTTATTTTGGATAATTACAATTGGGTAGTTAAAATTACCATTGATATAGGAAAACGGGTAAATTTGACCCGAGGACAACACAACGTTTGATTAATGAACATATACTGGATACAAACATGTGTTAGAATCTGCCTCTGTGTCTCTCACACGCCTGTCCTGCCCTGCTGTGGTAGATTCTTAATATGAATGTAGGGGTGACGGATCATATTCCATTTTCTCTTGCCTGCGTCATCTTATCGTAAGCGTGATCAATAGCAAAGCTAATAAAAGCAAGCGCCTTTGTCTCCCCCCTGCTGCCTGTGTTTTCCTTCCAATAAGTCGGATTGTGCTATCACAGCCTCAGAAAAAAAGCTGAGCACAAAGTCTCCGCCTTTGACAGCCAAAGACACCGAGTTACACCACAGCCTATCACCAAGGTGATAAAGCGTGTGCGATGATCTGGCAACTATGAGAAAAAAAAATCCTATAAAAATAACGCTTAAATGCTACATCAGACTTTCACACATACGTATAGCAGAGCATCTAGAATGGGCCATCTTGTGGCATTTTCAAAGTCTCCCATTTAACAAACGAAGGAACATTCCAGCAATATCTAATTCACACCTCGGGAACAGACTGCAGCTGCACATGATCCAAAGGAACATAGAGATAGAGTCTTGCTGCAGTGCACACTCCCAGGCCAGATTTCTGAGCAGCGTGTGCCTGCTTTGTTCTGTACACTGAAAATAATCATCTTCAATTAGTATTATATAATGATATAATCCTGTGTTTTTTTATCTGAACTAGTTTAAGGTTGTTTTGTTTGGTTAAGGTCGTAAGCTTGTTGACCAAATTTTGTCTTTAGGTTCACAACAATAGAATCCACTTATATACACACGTTTCTTGTCAAGTAGGTTAAGTATCTTACAATAAAGCTGGGCTGGGCGATATGGAGAAACATCAAATATCACAATATATTTTACCTTTGTACCTCAATATTGATACCGCAACAATATATTCAACAATGACATTTTCAAAACAATTATCAGTAATGTAAATGTAATGACTAAGGGGCTAAAGGCAAATAATAAAACAGTTATTAGACAACAGTCTGTTCAGTTCACAAAATTACTTCACCTTATGCCACATTACGATATCCAAAATCGAAGACAATATCTAGGTCATATCACGCTATAAATATATTATCAATACATTTCCCAGATCTAAAATAAAGTCAATCAGTAACGGCTATCTTCAAACAGTGACCACTTTTATTTATCATGTATGGAGTTGATAAATAGGTCAAGACAGGTCTTACAGTATGTTGAGCAATAGTACAATACTGGAAATATGAGCAGACACCTACTCTGAGATAATGGTATTTCTTAGTCAGTAGAAATAATGTTATCATTAAAGTTTTGCCTCAGGGTTGGCCTGCTGTAGAAAAAAAAAAAAAGTGGAGTACTGCAGCAGCAGCCGAGTGAGCTAGGGAGTGAAGGAAGAGAGCAATGCAGTTATTCAGAAGAACACAACTTTATTTTATGATTGTTTTAAAGTGGTTATGTTCTAAAGCACAAATAAGCACACACTTCCGTGGGAAGTCGCCTTGTTTCCTGATATTGTGTGAATGTAGAGCTTCATCCTGTCTTTGTGTGTGCGTGTGCGTGTGCGTGTGTGTGTGTGTGTGTGTGTATGTGTCAGTTAAACTTATCTGACAATATGAGATGCTGAGGGGCAAAGATGCGGATGGGAATGAGAACAGGCTGCACACCCTGCGCGCCGTTATTACGTGGGGGTTAACTACCCGCGTGGGGCCCAAAGGCTCTTTGCTGACTCCCATAAACGTCCCTCACTCACAAAATTATGAAGAAAAGAGAAAATCCAAGTGGGCAGGGTCTCTGCAGCCAGACACCACAACACACCTCTAGTGGGTCATAAGTGATCATTAAGAGTTTATTATTGAATTACTCTATACATCTTTTAGGTTAATACTGCATGTTATACCTTTCAGTGTTAAGTGTTAAGTTAAGTTTCAGTGTTAATCTTTTAGAAATGTTTGTATATGGCCTGTACCTGTATATGACAGATAACTTGATTATGATTAGTTTTTTCTATCTTCAGTCGGGGAAGCTAATAGGGGAATTTTTAAAGATCCAGATGGGTAAAGGGAGAGTTATATGGACAGTCTGGAGATTGAGTAACCCAATGATTGTGTATGAATGTGTTTATAATACGATATGCAGATTATCAAAATGTATTTATCTAGTGTATAAAATGAACTTTTGTACATCCATGTGGATAAACTTCATGTTAAATTTCAAAAATATTGCAAAAAAGAAGATTATGTCACAGTGGTGCATCTGTATCTTGTGATGTTGATGAGTGACACAGCACAATCTGATGCCACAGTTGTTAGTTAAAAGTTGTGTCCGTGGTGGTCTGAGCTGCAAACACCTGCAGGGACATCTCCTCTGTCCCATGCTGAGATTCTTCTCTCTCCTTCCCTCTGTCTCTCCTTCCATCCTTCTCAGCCTGGTTTTTCAGAGCGATGGGAGGCCGGTGTGTCGGCAATTAACGGACCGCCTTCAGACACTGCAAAGAGTGAGAGACATAGGAGTGAGAACGAGGCAGTTAAAGACAGAGAGATACCCAATTTACAACTTTCATTAAATGCAATCTGTATCTGGATAGCTTATCTGGATGACAGTAACTGAAATGATTGGTGAAGGGGGTGGGTGGGATCCTGTGTGCTTAGAGTGGCTTCTCTGTAAAGTGCAGGCAGAACGCAATGGGATTGAAATGTAATTATTGCAACTAAACCATATTTGGGGGTAGTGGTCAGCATGTGTGAATACAATTCGTACAGCGTGTCCACCAGTTCTAAACGTGCATGCTTGGAATTGGCCATTGGCTCGACCTATAGAGGGTTTTCACTGACGTGATGTTCTGGGTGGCACGGCCATATTGGAGGCACTCGGTGGTAACAACTGTAACACTTTGGATACTTTAATTGAATGTAGCCATGTCTAAACAACAGATTAGCGTCAAAGATGCAAATACATAAAGAGAAGGACTTAGACCACAACAAAAAGAGCGATATTTCGAGATGTTACAATTTATTGGTGGTGCAGAGCCTTACAAGTTGGCTCCCTCTTCTTGGATCCATCACATCACAGACTTTTCATCAATCCATATTAATTTCATGGAAATCTTCCGTGGGCCCATCAAAGACTTTTTTGCAATTCCGTGAAACTGCCACAGATTTTGAGTAGAGGGGACAAGTTCACTTCAGAGAATTCTGTGAGATCAGGTTTCTTTTTCTCATCTCCCGGTTTTTCATTGGCCTACCAACATATCTGTTATAACTTAACTTACATAATATATCCTGTGCATATATGTGATTCAATAGATGAGGGGTAGTGCTTCATCAAGCAGTGCATAACATCTTGAGCATCATTTACTTCTAACATGCAGGCAATGTCTTCCAGTTCCAGAGAACGTCATGGCTGAACGTCAGTGTGTATTTTGGTTTTAAAATGGCGTCAGCAGCAGTGGTAGCAGTCACAGGTGGCTGTGAATTACTGCGACAACACTAAACAACAACTAAATACGTGACAATTCAGGCATCTGTAGGTCTGATATTAGTCAAGCAAGCTGCAATAACAACATTCTAATGGCTCCAATTGTGCTATGTGGCTGCTCGTCAAAACTGTCATATATGGACATCAAATAAACAAAGGATCAGTCCTAGACTCTCTAGATGGCCTTTAACATCCTTGCTCATGGCAACTCAAGCTCCACTAAAAGCTGGGTTATTACCTATGTTCTCGAGCAATCCTGTTAATAATGCGCTCCTTGTCCTTGTGGTGAGCCTGCATGCCGTTGGAGTTCCTGCTCCTGTCCACAGTCATCCCTTGCTGCCTGTCCTGCTGCCTGGGGTGTGTGGAGCCGTATTACCTGGACAGGCTAGACGGATTCTGTCCGGCGGGGGGCCATTGCCGGAGGCTGTGCCCTGCTGGAGCTGTGGAGTTGGACTACAGGCAGTTATGGACCTGCACTTCCTTGAGTAGCGGAGGGTTTGCAGGGCTTGACAGCCGTTGCCCCCCCCGGGGTGGCTGCCCAGTGCGGGGTGCGCCTGGCTGCAGCGTGCACGGCCACCGGCGGAACTTCCTGCAATGCGCACCAGCGCCCCGGTAAACTGCCCACACTGTACTGACTTGAGGTCTGTATTCAAAAATTCTGATAAACTACTTTCTCATCCGCCACTGTCCCTTTCCATCCAAACTGTCATTATTTACTGTTAGCACAATCTTAAAATCTTCCAATACTCATGCTCCCCACTCTGCGCCTAAAATACCAATTTCAAAATTACCTCAATGCAATACTGAATTTCGTGCTATTGATTGGAACGATGAGCTGTCACTGGAAAATCCAGATCAAAATTTCAACGCAATTTCATACAAAACTTAAAAAAAAAACAGATTCAATATTCTTCTGCCAGCAAGGTTCGACCTAGGCAGAGTAAATTACCATGGATAAATTCTGAAATATTTCTACTCCTTAAACAGAAGGCCACTCTTCTTAAAATGCATAGGCCGAGTCGAACAGCAGAGAGTTAAAATAATTTCATTCAAATTAGAAATAAATGTACAGCTGGTCTACGTAAGGCAAAGGCGGTCTATTTTTAACAACTGATTACACAATCAGCTAGTAATTCAAAAACCTTGTGGCAGAACCTTAAGGTCATCACAGGTTAAACTGAGAAAAGGAAAATAAAATGTTGATATTCAAATTTCTCTTCAGGGCACTTTCTTCTCAGATTCAGAAAAGATTGCAAGCCCTTTCAATAACTTTTTTATATCATCTGTTAACAGACTTTCCCACTCCCTGCTCTCTCTCACTAGTTCTCTCTTCAACATCTGATCAGTTTTCCTTCTCTGAGATCTCTCTAAACGAGGTGATTAAAATACTGCATTCATTAAGAAATTATTATGCCCGGGATATCTATGGTGTAAACACTTCATTTATTAAGACTCATGTTGATAGCCTCATGCCTCTCTTTCAGCACCTAATCAACCAATGTATTAGGCTATCCATTTTTCCCACTAATTGGCAAATGGCTCAAATCACTCCTATTTTTAAATCTGGTGATCATACTCTTGCCTCATACTACAGACCTATTGCTATACTTTCAGTAATGTCTAAGTTGGTTGAAAAAGTACTGTATAAGTTCTTACCTAGAAACTAACAACTGGCTCAGTGACTGTCAACACGGTGTTAATCCAAAGAGATCAACCATGTTGGCATTATTACTCCTCACTGAACAAATACGTAGCTCTCTTAATAAAGGTCACATCACTGGAGATATTTTTATTGTCTTTCGTAAAACTTTTGACACAGTGAACCATCAGATCTTGCTAAATAAATTTCACTCATTTAATTTGTCATCATCTGTGATAGAAATGCTTTGTCCTACCTAACAATTAGGTTGCAAGCCGTTAAAATAAATCATGTAAAATCCCAATCCGAAATTTCTAATATAGGTGTTCCACAAGGTAGCATTGTTGGATCCTTACTTTTCCTTTTGTACATTAATGACTACCCTCAAGTGTGTAATCTATCAAAATGTCTACTGTATGCTGACGATACTGTGATTTTTCTCTCTGATTCAAATCTTGATGTCATAAATTCCCAATTATCATCTGATCTTCACCTTCTACACAACTGGTTGAAAAAGAACCATTTAACCATCAATGTTCAGAAAACTGAATGTATGTATTTTTACTCATGCAGAATTGTTTTTTCTTTAACTGATTCCATTACTTTTGCTAACCAAGAACTTGTTGTCAAAAAGACAAATACCTTTGGGTGCTACTTGATTCTCACTTCACATACAGGGAACTTGTTTCTAATTTAAGAAAAAAGTTGAATCAGAAACTTTGTTTATAAGAAGATCAGATCATATCTTTCTTCTTCAGTTTCTGAAACCTATTTACATGCAATTGTGTTTTTAACCATGTCCTACTATCTTCCTATTTCGTCACTTACCACGAAGGAAATTACTGAACCAATAGCACGACTATACCATTGAGCTCTCAAGATCCACAGTAACCTTCCAAAGTGGTCTCACCATTGCATTGCACTTGCACGCTCTAAGGCTTTGACTTATAAAAACTTCATAAATAGCCATGCAATTGCAATTTATTTTCAGATTCAAAATGCCACATTACCAGCACTAACTGCACTTCTTCGGACACATGTGAGACCAGGGCGCCTCACTAGGTAAGTCTCACCGGCACTTATCCCAGTTCCTCCATGCAAAAACAACTTGGGTCAGAAATCTTTTTTTCATACATACACCAAGATTTTGGAATGACGTCTATCATCCATCACATATTTTTCAAAAAGGCATACAAACAGCTCCTTCTTAACAATTACACTTGCACACATTAATTGTTCACGCATTGTATTGTCCAAGCCTTGTGTGCATTGTCCGTATTTGTCTAGCCTTGCTGATGTCTTGTATGAATGTCTTTGTCCTTATGTAAACTGTATTGTTATTTTAGTTGTCTAAATTTGTCTAGTCCTTATTGATGTACTGTACAAATGTCTGGCTCAACGTGCTGTAGAGGTTTTGTGTTTCTACAGAACAGGAACCTGCTAAAAACCATTTCTTGAACTGAGTCAGGCCCGTTTGCATTGTAATGTAATGTTACTTTTTGACTTTCCTGTATAATAAATATGAAATTAAATGAAATTAAATGAAATGAATGTTGACGTACTGAAGAAGCTGAACAACCCGTTCTCACTCCCAACTGGTAAAATCCTGACGCTTTGTCAGTGTCTCTCAGCGTCAGATACCGACGCAGAAATCCCCCTTCAACGTCTGTATTGAACGCACAGAGGAGAGTACAGTAAGATGATGTAGTATTAAGAGAGACAACGGTAAAGAGTAGTATCAAAGTCAGAAAATCCTTGTAAGGGGGCAGGTTGGAGGGGTGGATGGATCAAACGATACAGGACTTTCCCCCAGGAGACCAGGGTTCATGTCCCGTTCTTGTCACTGTACATAAAATCCCATCCACCAGCTTTTCTTATACCTAACTGTTCCATTGTTGTGCCACACGTCAGTAAAACGTTCCCCTTGAGCTAAAACGTCAAGAACAAAGCAAAACATGTCTAAATATGAATCTAAAGGAGACTTTTTGTTCTATAACTAACTCCAAAGGCCCCTGACCAAGCATCGCTTTTGAAGGCGAGTGAGAATGTGTTCAAGGTGCACACCCACACACACAAACACACACACACACAGTATCTGTCTCTCATTGTAAAGCAGTCCCCTGGCCCTCTGAAGAGCTCTTTGTTTTCAATGGGTTCATCAATAAAATGCAGCAGCTCTCATTTATTGTACCTTTCCATTCAAGCCTTATCTATGCCACTCATAATTTCCGCTATTCAAAATTACAAAATGTACAATTGCACTTAATGTTCTCATTATGTTGCGCAGTAATCAAAATGTAATTTCACAGGCATAACTACTACTCTATTGACTGAAAACATTGTTGGCATCCAAACAGTGTGACATTGTTACTAGACTGAAAAATATGATTTCTTAATGCAGCGTTTGGAGTGATTTTAAGTGACTGAATGGCCCATTTCCTTTCCCATTATGAAAAATCAATGTGCCCCTGATGGCTGTGATTTGGTTCAATCTGGTTATATGTTAAATTATTTCTGATGACCTTTATCTTCATGTCCTATTTTGCGTCTGCTTAAATGCTTCTTCATCATTACCGTCCCCCTCCACACCCTTCTGGCCAGTACTCTTCAACTGCACACACATTATCTCATTCTTTCAGGGCATAAACACTGCCAATACACTCCTGATGAATGAAAAAAAAATCATTCAGGTGTTTTGTTATATTGCTTTCTGGCTGTGAACAGAGTCCACATGTTGTATTTCAAAGATGATCTGAAGGAACTATATGGCTGCAGTAGTGAGTTATTCAAAAGGAGGTTATCTTTCTAAAGAAATCTTTTTTGTTATTAAACTTGCGTTTGGTGTTTCTATGTTGAACTGCAGGGGAGGTATGGTAACATAAAGACCCACTTCAATCTGTGTCGTTCTGAGCAAACAATTATCCCACATTCAGTCTTCCTCACCAGTGTGCATTGTGTGTGTCCGTGAGCTCTAACAAACATGATGAATCTCAGGCTTTATTTTTTTTTCTTGAAACTGTAACTATACTTTGTACATCTATTTTCCTGAGACACACGTAGGAGAGACGAGTTGTTTCAAATATTGCAAACGAAATCCTGCACACTTTCTAATGCCGACTTTACTCCTAACGACCGTCCAAGCAATTCCACTGTCGCAGACTACTTTCCAATATCTCAATGAAATCCTGATAGTTTTTTAAAGAGTCGGGGCATTCCTGTTATCTTAAAGGTTTGGTGTAAGGAGGTCATAAAACTCAGTCCCAGTCAGTCTTTTTTCCATATGGACATTCAGACAAAATCTGTATGAAGTATTGGTAGTGAAGTTAAATCATGTCAACATTGTCAACAACAAATTGGTGCGCTCCCTCCAGCCCCAAACAGGAAGCAGAAAACGGCTAGAGCCAGTGCTGTTTGTGGTTACTATGGTGCCTTGCTAAGCTAAACGCTAAAGAGGGAAAGTTGCTAACCCTTCTGAAGCGAGTCATCCAGCAGGCGTTTTACCGGCAGATAAACCCAGACCACCGGCTCCTGGAAGAAGAAAAAAATTAGCAGACTTTCCCTTAAGTTACCAGCTTTTCATTCTAATGCCTGATAAAGGTCTAGAACCAAAATCTATACATTTACTGTCGTAATGCTAGCCTGGCAGAGCCAAACTAGTTTGCAAAGGTGTATTTGTCTGGAATCTCTCAATAAGTTATCAACTGCACAGACCAAATTGCTTCCAGACGCAATTGAATAGATCTACAACACATCTAAAACATCATAGCGACAAAAAAACTTGGCTTTGAGTGACTCTTGCAAGTTTGGGTGGTGCTTGGTCCATTTTGAAGCAGGAAAAAAATGGCGGTCAGGTCACAAACCTTCTCAAATTACAGCTAACCCTAACCCTGAAAACGTTAAACGAATATATTATTTAAAGTTCCACTAATTCATATTTCCCATACTAACAAGGGAGATTTTAAGCTTGTTTTAGTATAGGCTATTATTTTAGCTCTGCTTTTACAAATGATTCCAAATAAATGCCAATGTTACTATGTGTGTGCTGGATGTGTAACTATATATATATATATATATATACAGTATATATATATATATATATATATATATATATATATA